>NC_052050.1:60569085-60942560 GCF_903992535.2 Arvicola amphibius | reverse complement strand
GTAGACTTCGCCGCGGATCGAGTAAAACTTTCGGTGGAAATCCTCTATGGTAGGAGTGTAGGTGTCCTCGAAGCGGCCCGTAAGGAAACGCGACACGATGGCGGTCTTGCCCACTTTGGATGAGCCAAGGATGACCATCCGGTAGCAGTTCTTGGCAGGGATACTCAGCTCAGAGTCGCTGGGGCACATCTTCTTGATCATCGCGGCCAGTTTCATTGGGCAGAGGGGCTCCGGGAGCAGATGCAGGGCCGAGAGAAGGCAGAGGCTAGGGAGTGGCAGAAGAGCTTGTCTTTGGAGACCGCTCGAGCTTGGCTTGACTCTTGGGGACAGCAGGCTCTGGCTTTCCGCGCCCCACACCGCCCTTATATGCAGCTTGCCGGAGCGCCGGGGCTGGCGCCTCCCAGCCAAGGTGCGTCACGTCCCGCCCCCCAGGCGCGCCCTGCTCCTCCTAGGCTCAGCGACCTCCGCCTTGCAGCCTGCGGCTCCACTCCAGCCCTACGTGCGCTGGAAGGAAAACTAAGTCCAAACTACCGCCAGACGAGGATCCAGGGCTGGCCTCAGGGACCTAAGAGGTCTCAGGGGTCCTGGCTATGCCGGTGACTCTCTGACCTCTGGTATCCCAATTCTCTCAACACCAGTACGCGGATGCTCACTTTCCTAGGGTCTCAGTTTCCCAGAAAATATGACCCGGTGATAATAGCAGGTGTGCTGGGAATTTGCCCCAGCGCCAGCTCCTCGGGTCCCAGGACCCGTGCTGCCTTTCCGGGCGTGGTGGGGGATTGAGTTTCTTGAGCTAAGGTCCGCGCTTTACGCTTCTGCCACCAGAGGGAAGCAGGGAGTCCTGCGGGCGTGCTGGGAGGCCCAGGGTTGTAGCCCGACCAGGAGATTTAAGGCAGATAGCCAACGAAAACCGACCCCCACTCCTGCGCTGTGCTATATTCTCCCAGCTACAGATAATCTGGTCTGTGGGGACCTCAGCAAGGGAGAGCTACCATTCTCTGTCTCTGACGACATACTTAGAGACACGTCTTAAAAAAACAACAAACAAAAAAACAGTCCTAGGTCAACATCTCCCCCCACCCCCCACCCCACACACAGTCTCCCATGGCTTTCTGTTTTTTTCCCTCCTGTGGGCCAGTCATCTCATTTTGCATTGAGGGAGCTGAAAGAGGCCAAAAGTCTCGGAGGAGGCCTGAGAGCACAGCCTTCTCCGCAGCTCAGTTTCCCTTTCTGGAAGATGACACTGGTTCCTTGATTGTCAAATTACAAGTGCAAACACTTTCCAAGACCAGGGCCTAGTCAGAACAATAAAAGTGTATAGTGCCAGGGAGGCTGCCCAAGGAGGAAGCCAGCAGCAGGTTGATCAGTAACCAGGCCTGAGCAATGCTTGGGAGAAATAGGATGTGTCTGCTGCTGCTTGTGGTGACCATGTCAAGCTGTGTTTTCATTCTGCTCTGACCTTGCCTGAATACAAGTCCTGAGACCCACGAGCTGACAGATGCCACTCACCCTACCAGGCAGTCTCTGTGCCCCACGGGCAGGGCTGTCACTCCCACCTACTGAGATATTTGCATAGTGCCCCCTCCCCCCAGGTTTCATTCCTTCCTTGTGACCCAGGATCTCGGCAGCAGCCATCCTGCCCAGGGGCCACTTGGCCCAGGGGTGCTGATTTGGTGGTCCTGGGCCTGTGATAATGCACTCCCTGGACGAGAGAGGCAGCACTCTGTACTCTACAGATGAAGAGTAGGGAAGTAGGCCTGGGGTTTGAGCCCCTGGGCCACTTGGCTCTCAATTGTCCCATCTTCACCGCTGCTTGTGCATCCCCCCCCCCCCCACACACACACCCCCCAACAGTGTCCGCTAGCTACCGAGGCTGTTGCAATTGTCTGGCCATTTCAGTCCAGCAGGACTCCATATCCACTCCCCTTCCCTCCAGGCTGCTTCATCATCCATAGCAACTGAGTAACCAGGAGCCTCATCAGTTAGATCTGGGGCAGGCCAGGTGGGGTGAGTCCTTCACCTCTCTTGGTTCTTGCCCCTGCTATTGCTCACCTCCCTCCCTTCTCCATCTGGGGTGTCTGGCTGCATCTGTGAGAAGAACCTGAGCCCAAACACAGGACTGCTATGTACAGTAACTAGCACAGGGTGTTCACTGCAGGGAGGGCCGCTCAAGGGTGCAAGCGAAGGCTGTTCGTCCCAGACTGAGGCCCTTTGCCTTTGCCTCTAGAAGACATTGTGTGGGAGGCTGGGGCTCTGACTCAGCACAGCTAGAGTCAATGTCACCATTCTCCTGGGTCTCCAGTCCCAGGAAGATCCAAGGGATAAGGACAGATGGTGCTGGGGAGAGGTTAAGAGCACTGGCTGCTCTTCCAGAGGTCCTGAGTTCAATTCCCAGAAACCACATGGTGGCTCATCTATAATGAGAATTGGTGCCCACTTCTGGCATGCATGCCAGAACACTATATAATAAATAATAAATTCTTTAAAAAAATGACTAGGAGGGTGCCAGGGTCAAAGATGTGGTCCAGCTCCACCAACAGCCATCCAGAGGGCCAAGGCTCAGCTTAGACTCATGGCCTCCTCTCCCTCCACAGTCGATGTCAAGACTGGGCCTAACATCACACCTCAGTTCCTTCGTAGATGCAAGGTGGTAGTGGTAGGTACGGTGGTTTCCTGACACCTTTGAGGCTCATTTACCCAAGATGCTCTGTGATGCAGACTAGCATCTAGTCACATGATCACCGGAGTGTGCAAGACAGGCAGTGCAGTCCCACACAATGCCAACTCCCACCGCCGGCCCCAGTATGCTGCCCCACAAGCCGGCAGGGGCATTCCGTTCCCGGAAGCTCTCGCTGCCACGGCCATGCTCTATTAGCACTCAGGTCCCTGGCAGAGCCGAGCTTCCTGCTTAGGACTGAACTCGACACCCAATCAAATGCCGAGGGGCTCCACAAGATGGCAAGTGGCTACGACCTGGAGACGCCAGCCACACAGCTCCATCCAGAGGCAAGCAGGGTTCAGAAGATTCTTTGAAGTTGGGTCACGGAGAAAGGCACCTGGTGCCACTGTGTTACCCCACAGCCTACTCCTGCCAACAAGAGGCCCCGGCGGCTCATCTCTGCCCCACTTCTTATAGCCCTAGTCCCCTGCTCCTCCTCTGTGACCTGGGGGCCCTGGGTAATGAAGCCCAGAGCTGTCCAGCCCTGGCCCAGCCATCAGAGATGGTGGGGAAAGTAAACCCCCAGCTGTAATGGAATGCGAGCAGAGGCGAGTACTGAGACAGACTTGGGATTCCAGAAACAGCGCAAGAACCTCGAGGAGGCCCTGGCAGCTGGGAAGGCATGCCTGAGTGGTTCCTGCAGTCACTGATCTAGGGAGCGCTGGGACGGAGCCAGGACCATGAAAGAGTAGTGGGGCACACAATATCCCTCCTCCCGAACCCCATCCCTTCTTCCCCATGACCACAGTCCTGCTAGCTGGCTCGGCAAAGCAAGCCAGGCCCTGCTTCCCCCAGCCTTTCTAAACCCTCATGTATCAGCCTTCAGGATCCTTCGGAGTCCAAAACAGAATGACGTGTGAGGCAGAGGGTCAGGTAGGAGAGGGACCCTTCAACTTCCCAAACCACAAAGGAGTCTGTCTTCAAGGCCAGGTCCTTTAGGCTGGACTGGTAGCCTTGGGCTCAGTGAGACCTGAGTTCCATAACCCAGCACCTTCCAAGAGCCCTCTAGAGCTCTTGCCTCTGGGCCTCAACACATATCACCCCTGCTGCCTCGAAGAACTGGTCTTCGGTCTGTTTCCTTTTGCTTGCTGCTCTCAACTTCAATGCCATCCCATCAGAGAACCTGACCACACAGAACCATCTGACCACACAGTGAAGACCTGGGAACACACCTCAGTGGAGGGGTGGAGAGGGATACAAGGCCCTGGATTCAATCCCCACTACCACAAGAAAGACTACACAGAGAGACCCCATCTCAGAAAAGATGACCATTGAAAGAGAGAATCAAATGATAACAACACTTTAAACTGTTGAGAGGTGACTCACACTATCAAGCATGTGTTACTGGCGACCTAGCAACTCCATTCCTAAGCACAGACCCAAAAGCAATGAAACCATCTCTATGTGTAAAGATGTACACAAGCGTTCACAAACGGTGTGGTAACCACAATAGTCCTGAAGCGAGAACCACCCAGTGTCCACCCACTGGATGAGTAAATAAGACACTGTCTACACACAGTGGAGTGTTCAGCAGTAACAAGGAAAGGGATCTGTTATGGCTAGAGTGCCCCCACCAAAGCGCACACCAAAACTGCAGCTGACTGGAAGGCGTTGGAGGACCTCCCTCTGGGAGTGGTCATGGTTAAGAGGGCATAAGGTCTAATGGATCTGGGGCTTCACTGGAAGAGCAGCAGGGAGGTGCGTCAGGATGTGGTCTTGTCATGCAATGCCCTGGGGCCACTCTGGGATTTTGCAGTCTCCACAGGCAAGGACCTCACCAAATACCGTCACTTGCCAGAGTCTGGAGGTTGGAAGTCTGGGTCCCCAGAGTGTGCTCTTCAGAAGTGGCAGAGCCTTTAAGAGGTGTGGCAGGGTGGGCAGCCTTCAGGTTACTGTGAGTCTGCCTTTGAATGTGATCGTGGGGCCCCAGCCCTTCTCATTTACTATTTCCTTCTTGGCCATCAGGTGAGCAGCTTACCCTACTATGTGGTCCCACCACAATAAACTGTCTTGATCTGGGCTCAAAGCAATAGGACCAACTAATCGGGAGGCAGCCCCAGCTCTCTGGCAACCAGACCACTTCGGCCTGCTGACCCTCCAGAGTGCTCCATCCCCTCTGTCTCCTGCTGGACTGTGACTGACATGCTGGAGTTCAGACTCACGTCCGGTCCTGTTGAGTGCATGACGAGGCCACATATGGCCCTCTGTCCTCAGGGAAAAAAAAATGTACATCCCATTCCTCTCACTAGAGCCCTCTGCAGCCCCCTCTCACCTCTGAAGCCATGTCACCTCCATGTCTGCCTTGGCTGTTGCTGCCACCCAGCTGCCAGGGAGCCGGGGCTGCCTCTTCCCTCTGACTATACCCACAGCCTGGCAACCAACCAGTAGGTCTGTGCAGAGACGCCAGGGATCAGAGCTGAGCCCCCCTCAGTACAGAGGACTGGAAAAGGGGACAGCATTGGCAGAGGGAGCCATCTCTGCCCCATCTGTATCAACGGACCCAATGTTTTCTGGCCTGGCCTTATCAGGACATCTGCCAGGGCTGTGGGATGGGACCTGCGTGGGACTCATCTGCAGTGAGGACACAGGTAAAGATTGATTGCTTCCATTCCCCAGAGGTGTGTAGGGGAGGGACAAGGCTCAGGGTGACAGCCCTAGACCCTGTCAAGGGCCCAGGGCAACAAGACTGAGGCCACACTAATAAAAGGTGTCGTCCTTGTCTGCCTAACCTGGGCTCCAGCCTCGGAAGGCCTGGAAATGTGAGCCAGGAGACCTGTGAGCAGAGATGGTAGGCCCAGGGTACTTGTAAAAGCCCATGCAAGCCTTGGCCAGGGACCGGGTGATGATAACAGGATGTTAGGTGGGGACAGCACTTAGATATTGTCCCAGAGTCCCTAAGGCTGCATAGCCTTGGACTGGAATGGGCATAAGCTGGTCCTTTGGACCCTCAAATTTTGTTAGGTTTTCTGGGCCAGTGAGGAGCCCCGACAAAGGAATGCAGCTGAGACTAAAGGGGTGAGGACCCCTGGTGAGTTGGGATAATCACCCCGAAGTCTAGCAAGCTTAGGTACTCCTAAGCCATCTATCTGTTAGGAACCTGGAGTCCTGGGGGTCAAGGTGGGTCCGGCTCTGATGGCGACACAGTGCCAGGAGGAGCAGAGGAAGGTCGTCCTTTGGTGTCCTCTGGTGCCTCAGCGTCAACGTCTGATCACACTTTCTTGGTCATTTGTGCCCTGCCTACACCATCTCTCCCGCTGAATTTGACCCAGCTCAGATGGACACAGCGTTTTCCACTACATCCTGCCTTTGGGTGGCAATCTAAGTGGAATGACAGCGTCAGTTAACCTGACAGACCTTCACCCTCAGGCTGGTGGACGTTGAACGGGGTCTCCCGGGGTGAGGGCATGTCCTGCAAGGGCTGGGGTATGGGTAGCAGGTGATCCAGGGTGTCGGTTGCCCAGGAGAGGCTGTGGCTGCAGTCAGTTCTATTGCTGAGGTCTTTTTGAGAGAAAGTACTCCATGAATCTTAGCATCAGGAGGCTGCCCAGAAGAGAAAGGGCCAAACAGTCTGGCCCAGAGCCCTCCAGGGATGCAGTGCTTGCCTTGCTTAGCCCTCCTACAGCCTAGAATCCAATGCCCTGCCCTGCCCTCCCTCCTGGGACCAGATGGAAAGGGGCCCACAGAGGTGCTGAGGTCACAGTGCCTTTATTAGTGTGTTGGGGCGTGATGAGGGTGGGAGACTCAGTGGTCACAGGGCATAACGCCCGGGGTCTCCATGACTGGTTTCCAAGGCACAGGTGCAGTGGCCAGCGCTGTTCTCCCCCAAAACAGTTGATGCCTGGGGCAGGCGGGAGGCCAGTCCGGCTTTTCACAGATCCCCCATGGCCCCGTCAGCTCCTTTTGTGCAACCTGGTGGCTTTCTGTCGGTAGATCTCAGCAGTGAAGGGCCTGTGGACAGGAAAAGGCTCCAGTGGGCTGTTCCAGCACCAGAACCTGCTCCACCAGTGAGGAGAGGATCCACATTCCCAGTGTCTCCCAGAGGCTTCAAAGACCAAGAGGGGCCTGGAGGGACCAGCACCACCTGCCTGTCTGCCTGTCAGGTACCAGGCATTCCCTCTCCACCCCCAGTCTCTTCAGCCGGGCGGGCAGCAGCCTGGTGAAGCTTGCCCGGCCAGATGAAGCCGTTCTAAATGGTCTAACCTGGCCATCACATCCATCTCCCACTCCACCAGGGCTCTACTCACTCCTCATACAGGAGAGCCACCACGTAGACAAGTGCCACCAGCACCGTCAGCAGCAGGCCTGTGGGACTGGCGTGCCTGCAGACAGACATACCATCAGTTGAAAGAACTTAGACACTCCTGCCAACATAGTGGGTGGGTCCTTGGCTGATACCGGGATCCCTTGGGATGAACTAAGCCTGGAGGTGTCTCTTCCTAAGTGTGATTTTTGTAGAGGGGATCACAGAGACAGGAGGGGAGGAAGGACACCTTGTCAGGCAGTCCCTGCTTCCTAGCCTGCTGAGACCAAGACTCGGGGACAGGGAACATTCCCACTGTCCACCAGACAGTGTTTTTAGAAAATGAGTCTCTTGTAAAAAGCCAACCCAGGGCTGCCGTGAGCACATGGTCCCATGGGCGAGTTCTGCCATCTGAGCTCTGCCCGTACAGAGGTGAAGCCCACAGCCACCATCTGGGGTGGCCCTGGCTATGGTAAAGATAGTCTTCCCACAGCAAGCTCTTCCCCTCATAGCCAGCGGTCTCACAGTAACCCTCTGCTATGCTCACACCCTAATGCCCACTGGGACCTCACACTGGTCAGTTTATGTTTCTGTCTGGGAAGGGCAGGGACACAGGACCCCTCAATTGTACAGCGCAGAACTCAGGCCCGCCCTTGCGGTACAGCTATCACCTCTGCTGTGCCCCGGGCCCTGAGCTGTTCTTCCAACACCCTAGCAGTTATAGCCCAGAGGACAGACGTTCTCAGCAGAATGTACACAGAGTATCTGTCATGGCTCTCTGCAGGTGACCAGTCTCTGACCTCACTGTGCCGATGAATGCAGACAGCTTGTTAGCAACAGCAGGGAGGAGCCCGAGCTTGCCTGCCTCAGGTTTCTAGAAATAGCTGCTGTCGAGCTGCCCCCCCCCCGCCCAGGCTATTTCTATGGTTACCTCTGGCTCCATTGGCTCCTGCAGGGCCTGGGCTGCTGCATCCACTATAGTAGGAAGGGAATGAACCAGAAAGGACGGGAACTAGCCTTGGGTTACAGGAGGAATCTGCTCTGTACCCCCATCACACATACCCCAAGGGCAGAGGGCACAAGAGAGTGTGTGCCCGACAAGGCCCTCTGCCTTGCTCACTCGCTAATGCCCACTGGGACCTCACACTGGCCAGTCTGTCTGGGAAGGGCAGGGGCACAGGACCCCTCACTGCACAGTGCAGAATATCTGTGGGGCTCATGTGCTCTCTCACTCCGACCACCACCTCTGCCACTGTCCCAGGCCCTGAGCTCAACTTCGCCCTCAACTCTCAGCTCTCAGCGTGCGCCTCCCCTAGAACTTAGCTGGGCTCTCAACTAGGACTTTGTCCTTGCTGTCCCCTTCAACTTGGAACAGGTCTTGATGTCTGTGTCATGGCCCGAGGGGGACGATGGCCATGTTTCCCCTCTGTCCTGACTAAATAGGCATTTTGTCCCTAGCCAGGGTTCAGCTGTGGTTCTGGCTACATGAGGTTCTGTGGGTCAAGGAAGACCTTGGAAGATGGCTGAAACCTTGGGCTTGGTGTGTTGAGAGCCCTCAACGTCAAGCTGGCAGTGAGCATGACCCTACAGCTCACTACCTACACACGAAAAGCAAGCAGACCTGAAGGGATAGGTTTTGGAGCCAGGAACTTAAGCACCAAGGCCATCTCTGCCCCAGGTTTACTCTATGGCCTGAGGTGAACTCAGTTTTCAGCCTCAGTTTCCCCACTGTGGCCTCGTTGGCCTTGACCTGCTGTCATGATTCCTAAATGAAGCAAGTCTTTAATTGTCTACAACAGTCACTGCAGTGACCCCAACCAAAGGCTTGTGGGAGACTCTGAAAGAACTTCCCCTGCATTCACCCAAGGCACTGGGGGGGGGGGTGACAGTGCTCCCAAGGGCTCTGGGGGGGCAATTCCCCAGCAGTAGTGAGGTGCTGTGAACAAACACCCCTCCTCCTGCCTCAGCTAGCAACACCAGGCCCATGGTAAACGCACATTTGAAGCCCTGCTAGGAGGTAGAGAAAAGGGCACGAACAACCCTGTCAGCTGCTTCCCTGACACCCCCATCGCCAGGAAAACCTGGCACTCACTGTCACCGTGGCCCAGCTTGATTTCCTAACAACTCAGGGTAGACAAGGCAGTCCCACTGGCGGATGATCACACAAAGCCCAGGGCCAAGGAGACAAGAGCCCAGAGTCCTCCACTCCTGGTTGTAGGACTGGAGAAAGAGGGGCCCAGGGCCTGTGTCTCTTGCCCTGTCTCCTAGGGAGTCATATGTGGGAACGAGACTTGGGAAGCAGGAGACAGGCTGTGGGAGGCCTACTGGGTCAGCGTCTGTGGCCAGGTAAAGGTGTATCTCTAGTCAGCCCTCAGGTGAAGGCTCCATCCCCAGTGTGCTGGGCCTCGTGTCTTAGCAGTGTGCATCAGGGCCCTCTGGAGGCCGCTGTCAGAGCTACCACAGGCCTCAGAACCCTGGCCTGGCCACTCCAAGCTTGGAGTGACCTTCACTCTTGGGCACTATGGTGACACAGAGGGACATGTGTACGGCTCAGCCATAAGAGAGCAGACAGGCCACTGGTCACTGACTCCAGCATGGGGCACTGGAAGCCTAGAGGCAGGAAGGACTTCCTGGAGGAGGCGACACCATCAGCTGGGTTTGGAAGAATGGACTAGGGATGGATGCAGGTGGGTTCCTGTCAGAAGGGACAACATCATGCAGCATGGGAGAGGAACTATGTGTTCTGGGAGATCAGGAGGTGGCAGGGTGAGAGGGTAGAAGAGGGTTCAGTTTGGGTCTGGACACCTGGGGGTCCTCAGGGCACCAAGTACTCACATAAGTGCCCAGCCTAGGTAGTTGGCTGTACTCCCCCAGTACATGGGGTTGTCTAGCACGTTGAAGGGAAATGTGGTCACTCTGGCCTCCTTGAGGATCCCAAAGTAGTCACCTGTGGGTGAGACAGGATAGGAGGTGAGGGTCACTTAGCCATCTATGTCCTTGGCCACACTATTACTGGAGGAAATTCCCAGTGAGCCTTGGAAGAGCTGCACGTGAGGTGGGAGCCCTGAACCCCAGGAGGCCCCCAGTTAGTGGTGGGGTCAGAGCCCACAGCTACAGGATCAAAGCCTCCCGCCAGCTCCACCTTCCCTGCCAGCTCATGAGTGAGCTAGGCACTGAGCTTCCCAGCTCGGTCCTCTTCTGAGCCCCAGCCACTGGTCTCCCCCTTCTCCCCATCAGGTGCCTCTGTGTTTGCCTGTCCCTCTCTTGAGAAGCCTTACCTGTCTGTGGCGAGCTCCCTCCTGGGGTGTCCCTCCCTCCTTCAGAGCCCCTTCCCAGCAGTACCTTCAGAGTACTGGTTCTCCCTCATCTGCCTGGCTCTTCCTCTTCCCACCCCGGCTGCCTCCCCCTTGTATCCCCTAAGCCTCAGTCTTCCTCTTGAGGTGCCGGATGGTAGGGTGTGTGCTCATTCACTTTGTTAGCTTGACACAAACTAGAGTCACCTGGGAGGAGGGAACCTTCACTAAGAAATTGGCTCCATGAGACTGGCTTGTGGGCATGATTGTGGGGCTTTTTCTTCATTAATGATCTTTGTGGGAGGGCCAAGGCCCAGCTCAGTGTGGGTGGTGCCATCCCTGAGAAGGTGGTCCTGGGTGGGTCGTATGAAAAAGGTAGCTGAGCAAGCCATGGAAAGCCAGCCAGCAACCGCACTCCCCCATAGTCTACTTCAGTTCCTGCCTCCAAGTTCCTGCCTTAATTTCCAGCCTTGGATTCCTTCAGCAACAGACTGTAACATGTTAGCCAGATACAGCCCTCCTTCCCAGGCTGCTTTAGTTAATGGTGTTTATCGCAGCAACAAACTGGGACAGGTTAGCTGTGGCTCCAGCCTGTCCACCCCGTACCTCCTGTCACTCTGGGGGTCAGCCTGGGGGAGCTGACATGGAGGGAGACCACAGATAGTCAGTCACTCATCCACCCAACCAGGCCACTCTCACAGAGCAAGGCTTCTGGCTTGTACGCTCTACATGGTGAGTGTCTCCACTGTGCCAGGGCATCCTTTCCCATTAGACCAGAAAGACAATGCAGCTCCATCCCAGGCAGAAAGTAGGGCAGCCAGCCCAACAAGGGGAGCTCCTGCAGGAGGGGCCTGGTAGAAATGGCACTGTCATTGTCAGGGACAATAGGGACCACTGGGAGGAAGTAGGAAGCGGGGCAGTGGGGCCTGACGGTAGGTGACACAGAAACCCGCTTCGGGCTGAGTCATAGAAGAGGGAGCATTCTGCTCTACTTCCAAAGCTGGCAGGACCCTCTGCCTTCTAGGCCATTTCTACCAAAAGCCATATCAGAGTTGCCTGCACCCCTCTGACTCACTCACCTGGCCCTGACCATCCGTGGTGGGTGCCCATCTGTCTTCTAACATCCGGGTAGCTCCACAAGCTCCTTCCCTGACTCTTAACCCCTACTGCCTGCAGCCCCAACCCCCACCCCTCAGTCCTGCTTACCCCATCTTCTAGGACTTGACAGTACCTCATCTCTTCCTTAGGTGGCCTCAGCCCCTTTTGCATGCACGAGTCCTAGGGGGACCTTCCTGCTGCTCCCTGCCCCCTATCTCTCTGAGGAGGACCAGTTTCGACATGAGGCTCCAGGCTCTGGTCTTGGCCCCACCATTCCCCACCCCCAACTCTTTGTTGCTGAGATCCTTTCCAAGGCTCCTACCTCCTTGGGAGGTCAGGAGTCAGGGTCTCTGTCAGCTCCCTAACCCTGTCCCAACTGCAGAGGCCAGGCCAATATGTATGTCCTGGAAAGCTAGGGTGACAGTAGGGCTTTGAAGACCACCAGAAGTCCCAGGAGAGGCCAAATTTGGTGGCTCCTGTGCAGAGCCAGCTCTCCTGTCGCTGTGCTAGCTAGCCCCAGAGACATCCTGGTAGCTGGAATGTGCACCTTTGTAGATGGGGCCACTCCCTTCCCCCCCCCCCCGCCCGTCAACATTCCAAAGGCCCCCTTACCACAGTCTCTTCTGTGGAAGTCTTTCTTGAGCTTGCCCTCTCTTGCTTTCAAGATGATGGAAGTCACTGTTGTCATGGGTTGAAGTTTCTGGCCAGACCTGACCACTTTGGGTTCCCAGGACCAAAGTACCAGAGCCCCAGGGAGTGGAGGATGGAGGAGAGACCACATCCCTCTACCCTTCACCCATCCTGGGCCTGTACAAGCTTTGCCTGTACTTACCATATCCAAGATCCTACCACCTGGTAGCTAAGTGTGCTAAGCAAACCCAAGAGTGGTCATGCAGTAGAGGGCCTCACCCCGCCTGCCCTCACCCAGTTCCAGCTGCACTCTGCGCACCCTGTATACCCAGGCAACCTACTACCTCACTCTTCCATGCAAACAAGAGCTGAGGGCCTTCTTCAAGGGGAGCTGAACCCAGGAGAGCACTCTGGGACCCATCACCCAGGACTAGGGTCTTTCTTGTCTCATAGGAAGCAGCTTGGTGTTCTAGAGTCCAATGAGCTGGTAAAACTGAATCTGTCCTAACCACGACAGACTGGGTCCCCCAGTGCTTCTCAAAGCACATCAGACAGCAGATGACAATCACAGGACTCTGCTCCTCCCTGAGCCCCAGTGTACCTGCCCAAGGTCACCCCATACCTCAGGGTCTTACCTAGAAAGGTCCCAGTGAACCCCAGTGCAAAGAAGCTGGACAGCACAAATACAATGCCCCCACCGAGGAGCACAAGGCCGAGGAAGTAGGTGGTGTGATTATCCAGGCCTTCCATCTTGGGCTGGCTCATCATGGCCTGTGTGAAGCTGTGGAACAGGGGACAAGGGCACACAGCATGTCATAGCATATATGGCAAGTCTCCTGCCTTTCTCAGAGTTGTCAGCCCTGGGGTCACACACTCAGTAACCACCGAGGCATTACAGGTAGGACTCAGGCTCTGGCATGAACTGTGTAGTCTTCCGTGTCTTGAGGACTACACAAGACCAAAGACCCAGGCCTGCCAGAGCTTCTTATATTTTCAATGAGAAGTCACAAATTCTGACATAAATGCAAAATATCATTTGTGACCTCATGCACATTAGCAGGGTTCAATCCAAGAGCCACCAGTGTGCACATTAAGGCTCTGTCAGCTGGTACTGCGCATGGGGATTAAGTCGATAGAAGAACGGGTACATGTGCAGTACAGGGAACACAGCAAGCCCAGCACCTGGAGCCTGAGCTTGGCATGGGTTATGTGTGGTGATGGCTACCATTCTCCTTACAAATCTAGGCCTGAGGAAGGCTGTGCCCATGCTGATTTGCTTGCCATAGCCCCTGCTTAGGTCAAGCCAGACCTGGGCAACTGGCCTAAATTTCCAGTCCCATCAAAGGCCCTTATGTCCTCCTCGACTAGGCTTTGTGCCAAGTGACCGCAGGCCCTCTTCAAAGGCCAGTCTGAGCAGAGAGACTCATGTGAACAATGGCAGAGTCGGTGGGCTTGGAGGATTGGGTTCTCTGTGGCAACCGACACAGAAGAGGGTGGAGGGTTTAGGGAAGCAGGTTGGTAAGGGGTCTGGGCCTCACCAGGAGGGAGTGTGGGCAATGGCGAGAGGAAGTGCTGAATATGAACACGGTACAAAAGAAGAATGTGTAAGGCAAGCACTCGGGTACAAACACATTGCCATTCTGTCCACAGTCACAAGGCTTAAGAGGAGACATGGAGATTTGCTGTTCACACACAACTGCATATACTTCTCTCTACAGGTTCCCCCAACCCACTGAACCACCTACCCATCTGTCCACCCATCCACCCACCCATCTGTCTGTCCATCCATGTATCTACCCACTCACTCGCTACCCACTCCCCACCCCCATCCATTCATGCCTTCCTCAATCCGTACACATTCCCATCAACAATCCGTCCTTTCTCCTTCCATTCATTAACCTAGTCACTAGAGACCCATCCATCACCCAGGCTCTTTTAGCAGAATACATCCTTCACTCTCTGGAGAAGGTGGTTGCTGTGATATTATTCCTGGGTCACACTAAACATAGCCTCATTCGAATTCTCCCCACCGATCTGATGTTCAGCTCTTGGACACAGTTGCTTTGGCTCTCAGCACAGGTCAGGAGATAGACGAGAAAGGAGGGAGGACAAGGGTCTGAAACAAACACCATTGCAGAGGCTGGAAGGTGACCTGCCACCAGCAGTATATGGTGTCAGGGCAAACCCACAGGTGACCTGTGACCAACAATGCACAACGTCAGGGCAAACTCAGCCATCTTCAGCTAACTTGGTTCAGGGTTCTCCTGCAGCTCCAGGGTGAACTTCTGAGATGGGTTTGTAATTGTAGCTGCCATGGAGCTAGGTGCCATCACTCACACCTAGGGTTGTGAGAGGCTGCTGCACTTACAGCGCACTCTCTGGACAGCACAATGACTCCTCCACCCTGCAGATCCTGCTGCTGAGGCCATGGAAAATTAGATTGCCAGTCTCAAGCCCTTCCTGCTCTCCCTCTCACACACGTGCAGTGGGAAAGACACATGGACCAGACCTTCAGGCTGAGTCTTACGATCTACCTGCAGACACCTCCTTCCCACCAGCGTTTCTGACCCAGCTGGGAAGGGAGGAGACTGCAGACAAGGTTCAGGGCCCATAGCAGACACCTCAAAGACTCAGTGCCCCTGTGCCCAAGGATGGCCCGTCTACCGTGACTCTGTCACACCACTGGTGGCCTTTCCCCAGTGGTTAGAAGAGGAGTGGGGCAGAGAGGCAAAGTGCACCATGGGTCACTTGCTCCAGTCTTTTGAGATGGCATGCGTGTAGAGGAGGTGGAGTGTGTGTGTGTGTGTGTGTGTGTGTGGTGCATTCTAGCCTAGTGGCCCACGCACCATGTGCACATGGAAGCTTACTAAATTGATGCCTAATTAGGTGGCTGGCTATACGTCCATTCCACAGGGAGAGTTAACTGGAAGCAAATGCCCTGCAGCCACCTCCACAGCAGAGGCTAACAGGAGCCATTTTCCTTCAGAGCAATTCCGCACAGTATGCCAGTGAGAGAGATTCATTTCTGCCTCTGGGTTCTATTTTTTATGTAAATTTTTATTTTATTGTATATGTACGGGTGTTTTGCCTGCATGTATATGTCTGTGCACCACTTGTATACATGGTGCCTGTGGAAGCCAGAAGTCACATCCCCTGGAACTAGAGTTACAGATGGTTGTGAATCACCATGGTAGGTGCTGGGAATTGAACCCAGGTCCTCTAGAAGAACAACAAGCACTCTTAACCACTGAGCCATCTCTCTGGCCCCTTGAGTTCTAATTTTTAAACTGAATTGAACTTTCCCTCAGCAATGAGATGGAGGCTTCCTGCACTCTGCTCCTCCCAGCAGACCACCTGAGGTGTGCACAGCTCCAGAGAGGCTCCCTCCTGTCCCTAGGCTTCCGCAGCCTCACCAGCAGGCTGCATTTGCAGGCAGCCATGCACAGGGTGGCCTGAGCTTCCATCTCAGGCTTCTCTTCACCTGCTCTTCACAGTCCAGCCAGGCCATGCAAGACCAGGGAACGAGACATCATGTGGGCTTATTTCCTAATACAGAAAATCAACAGCTTATCACATTATTCCCTATACCACCCCCGAGTTTATGGCTACCATGCCACACTAACCAAAGCATCTTCCCAAGGACTCCTGAGCCCAGCAGCATCCAGAGGGTCTCCTATACATGGGAGGAGGGGGCGGCAATATGGGCTGGAGGCAGGCCACGAGCTGGCCGGTGAACAAGCGGAGCCTCAGCCTCACCGCGTGAAAGACGACATACAGCACGGTCACTCCAGGCTGTGTTGGGGCCTCAGCTGAGAGGACAGATTCAGCTCTACCTGGGTACCATTCTGATTGGCCTCCCCTCACCCCCAACCTTCCTGGGATCCAGAAAACTCAACTCAGATTCCGTCTCTGCTTCTCCAGCCACGCACAGGGACCTCCAGTAAGAAACAGCTAGGAGAAGAGGTTCCAGTGGTTCCCTGGTGCCCAGCCTGCTTGGTCATCCATACTACCCAGAGTCCTTTCTTTAGCCTGTGGCCCATGAGAAGACTGCAGCTCAGGCTGCTAAGGGAGGGGTTTCAATGGATGCCTCCCAATCCAGAAGGTTCCCTCCTTACTCAAGACACAGCCAGAACCCAGCCAGGGCCCAGCCAGAGCAAACAGTTCTTTGCTAATCACTCCCTTGAGTCTAGACTTCGCCTTTACCTCCAAATAACAAGTTAGCTTATCGGCCCTGGTCTCTTCCCAGACCACCAGCTAGTGCAGGCCAGCTGCTAAATCATGAGTCCTAGGGACTGGCCAACCCCTGTGGAGTCCTGGCATCACAAGAGGCAAGCAGACTTGGCTCAAGTGCACACATACATGTTCTCCCACCATGCTGACACAGTAAGGCACACACCACCTGGGGTCGTTGATGTGAGAGTCCCCTCTGTATGCTGTGAATATCGCTGGTGAATAAAGAAACTGCCTTGGCCTGTTGATAGGGCAAAAGAACAGAGCCAGGTGGGGAAAACTAAACTGAATGCTGCGAGAAAGGAGGCGGAGTCAGAGACACAGATGCCAGAACTTTACTCAAAAGCCACAGCCACATGGCGATACACAGATTAATGGAGATGGGTTAAATTAATATGTAAGAGTTAGTCAATAAGAAGCTAGAGCTAATGGGCCAAGCAGTGATTTTAATTAATACAGTGTGGTTATTTTGGGTCTGAGCATCCGAAACGAACCAGTGGTCTCCTACAACAGGGCATTGCCTCCCAGACGATGAGGATGGAATCAGAGGAAGCATCCAGAACAAGAGTGGGCATGTAGATTGACAGAGCAGCACTTGCCTGGCAGTATGAAGCCTGGGTTCCATCTCTAGCACCACAAAAAGAAGCAAACACCAGGCTGACCCCTGGAGACCAAGGCAGGCCAGCATGGCCCTCTGAGGTTTGAAATGGCCCAGGGTTGAAAACCCCTGGGCAGGGGAACAACCTCTGACTTGATAGGATCCTTTAAGGGTTGGGATGGAAATGGGCTCTCTAGGTTGTCTGAGGAGCCTAAAGATGCCTTCCTACCAGGTACCTAGTGGCATCCATTTCTAAAGAAGCCTAGGAAGGGAATAACTGATTGGTTAAGTTCATATCGACAGCATTCCCAGACCAGACTGACTTCATCAGGTTAGAGAATAGTGAGCAGAATGGAGGACCAGTCACATGGCATGGGGAATCAGAGGTACAGCCTTAAGCCACATTTTTACTTTGTTGTGGGGATGGAAAAGGCCACCCTACAAGAGTGTTCATGTGCCAACCCAGGATAGGTGTCAAAGGACCTGCTCCCTCTAAGGATAGTGACATTTATTTTTGTCCAAACTGGAGATGATGAGCAGCCCAAGCCCTCAGGTCTAGGAGGCATAGACTGGGCTCTGGCAGAGAGACAAGTTGAGTGGGACCCTTGCCCCACCCCCACACTCCTGACCGATAGGAGGGGAAAAAATCCAAGGGTCTGAGTTTACAGTATCCTGCCATGGGGAAGCTTGGGTCAGCTTACAGAATGTGGGTATGAGGTATGAAGCCTGCCTGGCTTCCCACACACCAGACCCCGGGTGACTAGATGGCCACCTCATAGGTACATCATGCACCTATAGAGCCAAGCCAGGCTAAGTGGAGCGGCCAGGCCAGGTGTGCACGTCCTATCTAAGGGATCGGCCTCAGTGACCGGTCCACACAGGGCACTTCTTCAGCCTCTGCACGCTCAACTTCTAAACTGCAACATGAAGCCAGGAATGAGTTACTGTTCTGCCCTCCACCTTCTTTATTCCCTAAAGCAGAACACAGGCTTCCCTTCCAGCCTATGTATGCACAAGGCCTGTGATGAAATCCAAGGGACCTGAAAAGCAGACCCAAGGCTCAGAAGTAGCCGTGCTAGTCTTGAGCCACATCTGGACAATAGATTCTGCTGCCTTCCTGCACAGCCTGAGACCCCGTGGTGCAGTGTTAGCTCAGCTAGGCCCACACCAAGAAGGGAGGTCTCTGCGGAGCCTATGCTCCCTGCCTCACCACCCCCATCATCAACTGCTCCAGCCATTTTCCTTGACGGTAGGAAGGCAACATGTCCCAAGTCAACAGAGAGGCCAATGGCTTCTGAATGATGGTCCTTGCCCCTAGGGCCTCCTGGCTACAGTGTCTGTCTTCCATCTTGGCGTGCGGTAGAGAGAGCTCTGGCATTATAAGCAAGGGGACTCTCCCCAGATGTCGTCCCCTCTGCTCAAGCTGTTCCTCTCACTGGACAATGAAATGTCATATTCCAAATCACCAGGCTTCCTCTGCCAGCAAAGGTTCAGGTGGCTGACAATGGCCTGAGGCCTCTGGGAGCAATGCTCTCTGGACACTCTGACACAGAACTCCCAGACATTGGTGGACCTGTTGGCCTCCCTCTCCTGACCATGACTTTCACAAGGACAACTGCCTTCATGGTGGCCCAGGGCTTACCAGTGGGAGCGGAGGACGTTCAGAAGCAGGATGCTGCTGCCCAGGAAATAGCAGGCTAGGTAGGGGGACCCGAAGGCCCTGCTCAACTTGCGAGTTCTCTGCTCCCACCTTGCTACCTGCATGAAGGGCCGAGAATAAAAGCAAGAGGTGAGGTGTTTGCTGGGGTTCAGGGAGGGTGGAAGAAGCAGGTCTGGGTGCGCAGGCCCAGTTCCAAGGAAGGCAAACGATAGGGGCACAGCAACTGTGGTCAGCTGGGAGTCAGTTACACCTCAGGGCTGTTCACGGGATCTCCACCAACCCTTGTGTAGGCAGGCTGGGGTGGCTACCAGGCTGGCAGTCGTGCCTAAATGTGGGGACTCCATTCTCAGGCAGTCCTGGAAGCTCTGTAACCCATCTCGTGCAGCTCTAGAGGCTCCTATCATTCAGAAAGAGACAAGATCCAGCCCAGAAATGGGGGCCCCAGGCCTCTTCCTGTCACCACCAGGAGCTCTCACAGGATTGTTTCAAGGGGCAAGACAAAGGAGAGGCGGTCCTTTACCCTCACTCTGCGCTCAGCCTGGCCTCGCCCCAAGGTACAGACTGCACATGTATAATTTTCAGCCTTAGAACCCTTTCATTTCCAACTAGTCACATCTCAACTCTGCGTTCAGTAGCCAGAAGAAGAAAGTGGGCAGCTCTCAACTCTCTGCAGACCTGAGTTCCCTGCACACATTCCATGCAAGTTGCCAGGGTTGCCCCACTGGGTTCCTGGGGCATTGTGCTTGACCCAGGTGCTCAGATGAACTCTCTGCTGATGCAGAGAAGGGAGGAAGGGGTGGGGAGGATGCCAAAGAGCATACACTCTGAATGCCTAATGATGAGAGTGAGCTATCCACCCTCCCGTGTCCTGAATGTGAATATGTGTGTGCACATGTATGTATGTGCACATGTGCATGTCCATGTGTCTGTGCACATGCATGTGTATGTGTGTGTCCGAGTGTCCATCCCCGTGTCTGTGTATGTGTGCATGGATGGCCCTCAACTCAACTTGGAACTTGTTCAGTTTTAGAATGGTACAAAAGTGATGTTTTTGGTAGAGCCCACACTCTAAATGTGAATTCAGTTCTTCCCAGAGTAGTGCCATGTGATCTGATCCGCTCACAGTGCTGACCAGTGTCTGAGGTACAGCTCCATCGGTCATCGGGGAATTGGCTGCTCCTCTACAGTGGGTTATGCAGGCAGAATTTGGCCGGGGGGGGGGGGGGGAAGGGGACGCTACACTTAGTAAATAAATGACATGAGTTAGTCAACAATTTATCATAAAGTAGGTTGTGCTTCTGCCAAGCTTGGCCTGTTATAGAAAGAGTGGCCGAGCTCAGATACTTATTTGGTTAGATGTGTTAAATGCATTCACTGGGGGTTTTCGTCTGTTTTTGTTTTTACATTTACTACTATGTTCGTGTATAGGTACAGAAACCTGTACACACACACACATACACATACACACACACGCATACGCGCAGCAAAAAAATGCATTCACTGGGGGTTTTCGTCTGTTTTTGTTTTTACATTTATTACTATGTTCGTGTATAGGTATGGAAACCTGTACACACACACACGCATGCACGCAGACAGGCAAGCACACAGGCAGGCAGGCATGCATGCATGCACAAATACCATGGAATTCATGTGGAAGCCAGAAGACAACTGCTCATTCCTTCTACCATGTGGGCTCTAGGGATCGCATTCAGGTCACCAGACTTGGCAACAAGCCCCTTAACTTGCTGAGTCAACGCACAAGCCCCTAGAGAAATTTTTTATTTATGATTTGTGATAGTTTCAATTTACTACGGCTTGCCCAGACCAGACTGCTGCCATAAGAAGCGTATATCCATTGGGGGTTCCAAAGCCCCCACACTGCTGACACTGCCAGTAATTTTAATTTGCTGAGGAGAGACTGAACCATGTCTCATAGCAACTGCACTTTTTCAGTCCCGCCATTCTGGGGCACAACACACAAGGGCTAGTTGCTGCATCTGTCACCATCCTGGCCCTACAGTTGCTGCCTGCTGCCCAGCTGATTTCCCAAACTGGCCTGCCATTTGGGGAAGCTGATTAGTGGGGAAGGGCTCACCAGCTCCAGGTACTGATGAATTAATTGGCTTAGAGCCGCTGAATCTCTGGCATCCCTGGAGACGCTATCCTCAGAGTCCATATAAGGGAAGGAGGGGGAGGGGCTCCTTCCCAGGCCTTCTCCTTCACCAGTTCTTGGTGCAGTTTGCCAGTTCTCTTGGAAGGAAAACAGCCCTTAGACCTTTTGGAAGGTACCCCTCATTTCAGCCCCACGGGACGCTGGGTTCTCTCTTAGGAGGAAAAAGGAAGGAGGGCTTTGGGGAGGTTCCATGACCCAAATGCCTATGGCCTAGAGTCACTTCAGCATACGCTTTGGGACCACTTCATGTGTCCCTGTGGAACGAAATTCAAAAGGGTTTTTCAGTTGTGCCACAACAACTGTGCCTTTCTTCCAGACCTTTCCATCACCCGACAGAAAAGCCTATACCCACCCCACCTTCCTTCCCCACCAGCCTGCTCTCCGTCTCCAGAGACTTGCCATTCCAGCACTCCACACAGCCCCACGGCAGGTACATGGACTCTGGTCACCTTTCCAGTCACAGGGAATGTCATTTGGGCTGTTTTGAATAATGCTGGCAGTGAGCACTCACGTCTGTTTTTTTTTTTTTTTTTTATGGGCATGTGTTACCACGTGTTATCTTTCTTCTAAGGGTGCAATTGCTAGGATCAAATGAGAATTCTTTTAGCTTCCTGAGGTCGGCCAAGGGACCTTCTGGATGGGACAGAGGGTTGGTAACCCATTGTTAGTGACACTACGAGTAAAACATCAGCTGCGGGGTCACTGTTCTTCTTGGTCTCAAAACAAGCCAAATGCATGGGAAATGTCTGCCCACAAATGGAGACTTCCCCTTAGACCCCGGCCTAGAAGTCTCTCTATCCAAAAGCCTAATCAGCATGTCTGCTTGTTGCCTTAATTAGCATTACTATTGCTGTGGTGGTACACAAGGATATTTCACTCCATATAACAGTTCATCCATCATCCAAAGTTAGCAAGGGCAGGAACTCATGCAAGGCAGGAACCTGCAGGAGCTGATGCAGAGGCCATGGAGGGATGCTGCTTACTGGCTTGTTCATCAAGGCTTACTAAGTTTGCTTTCTTTCTCTCTCTCTCTTTTTTGTTTGTTTGTTTGTTTTTTTGTTTGTTTGTTTTCCGAGACAGGGTTTCTCTGCAGCTTTGGAGCCTGTCCTGGAACTAGCTCTTGTAGACCAGGCTGGCCTCAAACTCACAGAGATCCGCCTGCCTCTGCCTCCCAAGTGCTGGGATTAAAGGTGTGCGCCACCACCGCCCGGCCTAAGCTTGCTTTCTTATAGAACCGAGGGCTATCAGTCCAGAGTGGTCCTACCCACAATGGACTGGGTCCTCCCCCGTCACTCACTAATAAGAAAATCCCCTACAGCCAGATCTTATAGAAGCATTTTCTCAATTGAGGCTCCCCCCTCTAAGATAACTCTAGCTTGTGTCAAGTTGACATAAGACAAGCCAGCACACATGTGGTCACTGGGCTACCCATCTCTGGGTCACTGATATTTCTCCTCCCAGTTGATAATATCCTCAGATATAAAAGTCTCAGGACATATGGGATCACACGACAACTATCTCTGTCCCTAAGGGACCCTCCCATAACCTGCATCACACAAAGATCCTGGATGGAGAGTCACAGTTTGGGGGACTTCCCTGAGGGAGGGAGGGAAAGAAGGAAGAAGAGTAGGAATCCCAATAGCGATTGAATGGAACCAGCGAACAAGGCATTAGGAATGGCCTAGGAAGAAGCCAAAGGGAATGGAAGGGTTCTGATGATGACACGGTGGTGACATCTGTCAAGGCTGGGGAAGCTGTGCACTTGGGGTATGGACACTTCACTGTGTGGACAACGTACTCCAGGAAGTTGTTAGAAGCCACATCCTTGTTGGGTCAAATGAGAGATTGAGACTGACAGCTAATGATATGGACCCTGCAGGCCCTTCCTCATCCCCTGAAGGCAGCAGGTCTTTCCTCCTGGCTTAATGAGCCCTTCAGTATACACCCCTAAACTACAAGAATACTCTCAGGCAGCAGGAGGGAGGCCACCCTGTAGTCAAGCAAACTGAGCCCAGAAAAGCCCAGACAAGCCCTGGGTCCCTGACACCCAAGCTCTACTGTTTAGGAGGGCCCCTTGAGCATTGTCACACCGGGGCCTCCCTCACACTGCCAACCCCACCTGTCACTTAGCCTGTCAGAGAGCAAGTGAGGAATGTACTTTTTGAACAAAATGGCACCACAGGCCTCATAAAAAATGGGAAAAAGGTACCACTAATAACCCCATCACTTGGATCAAAAATCTGTTCATTTGAGCCAATCAAGTCAGACTCCCGGATCCCAGGGTGACTCCGTTCTGCAGTCCTTTTGCTGGATGCTGAACTACACACTTCATCCAAGAGGCAAGGAGCCAGGGCTGCAGTGACAGCTGCTGACACAGGAAATCCTGTGGGCACTTCGGAAGCAGCCCATTAGCACTCGTGAGATCATTCACCCGGGGATGTGGCGGTCATCAGTCTGCTACCACGCTGACTCAGCTACCTCCCTGCACGGCGGGAGAGTCAGACCAGGTGATGGGCAGGAACATTCTGGCACAAGTATCTCTCCCAGGGGGTATGAATGCTGTATCTTCCCTGGGTCTATAGGTACATGAGCAGGGACACTCTCTTCTTTCTTCCTGGTCCTGCTCAGGTTAGGAAGGTGTTCTGGCCATGGTAATGATGCCAGTCTGGCCATAGCGGTAGCACACACCTGCCATTTTAGCCAGAAGGGATGACCCTCACTGAACTTTCCAGGACTCTGCTCTTGGTGTTACCTCAGACAGGGGTCTTAACTAGTAGCTCATGGTGAGTTTTGGTCAAATTCAAAGCACTAAAAATATACATTTAGGACTGGAGCTGGGGTGTGGCTCAGTGGTAGAGTGCTTGCCTACCAGGTACAAGGTGCTGGGTCCTATTTCTTGGCATTGCCAAGAAGAAAAAAAGATGAAGCATATTTTATCCAACAATCAAGCATTTTGAAGTTTCATATTACACTGTGATGAAAATCTCTATGATGGGACCACTGTGGCCAGCCCTTACGAAGCCCCATCAGCCTTTGCTGTTGTTCATGCATGCCAGAAGCCCACACAGCCTCCAGCAGGCCTCATATGTGAACCTGGTCTGTTGCCAGACCCCGTGCAGTACAGTCCTGGTCAGTGCCCACAGGAAAGAAAACTGTCTTCGTGATGATCCTATGCAGTGCGAATGTATGACATCAGAGCCAGGAACTTTCAGACGCCCATGGGGACCTGTCCCTGCCACACAGATGCTAGGATGTTGGATGTAGGAAACGGCACCAGGAGGCACCAGTGCAAGCAAGGAAATGCTGTTTCTGCTGTTGATTTCCAACATGCTCGGATCATGGATCATGGAGTCTGCTTCCGTGCTGGGATTAAGGTGTGAGACCCATGCCTGGTGTGTAAAGTCAGTCCTTACAAACGAGGTGACCTTGGGCCATTTTCTCTGCTAAAATAACTGCACCGATCATAGTTCCTGGGGGATTCCAGATCTATAAACATGCTTAGCTCAGAACCAGGCAAGTGCTTGGGAAATAGATACTTCTATTCATTCTACCGTCACAGAGAATCGTGTCTTCCAGTGCCCTCTCCCAGGATGCTGGCAGCTCTGTCGGGGGTAGGACCAAAGAAGGCCAGGGCCTGCAGGATATCCTGTGAGTGTACTTGTAGTGCTCATAGCCCAGAGCACAGAGTCAGTCTCCAGCTCAAGAAGGCTACAGGAAATATCCTCCCACGATGCCACTCATCCACTCTGTTCATCTACTGACACAGACCCTGCCCATCCACCTGCGGTCTATCCATACCCACCCACGCATCCATCCAGCCAACCATGCATTTGCACCCCCAAGCATCCATCTCTCCACCTTCCTATACATCCACCATTTATATTCGTGTGTCATCCCACCCACACAGCCACCATTTACCTGGGGTCTGTTACAGGTCAGTAACTGGCAGTCAGTAAAGTGCTTTGAAAAGGAAACAAAAGCAGCGATGGCGCTCTTATTTTTATGCCATGAGTGTGATTAAAGCCAAATGTGTCTCATTACTGAAAACAGCAGCACGGGCTTCTCCCGCAGGGAGCCACTGGGCACAGTGGAATTGACTAATCAGAGCTGGCTGGCTCTTCCAACCCAGCGAGAGCTACAAAGCCAGCAGTGCTGCTTCTGGGGACTAGATTATTTTCTGGAAACCTCCTCTTGCTTACTTTTCACAGCTCCAAGAAATTGTGGAAGGAATGGCTAGTGAGGGTAAATTTTCTTAATTTAAGGTTCACTCTTAATTTTCCTTTGTGGATGTGGGTGGGTGGGTGTGACGTGTGTGAATGGCCAGAAGAGAGAGTTGGAGCCCCTGGAACTGGAGTACCAGGTTGCTGAAGCCACGTGACGTGGGTGCTGGTAACGGCACTTGGGTCCTCCGGAAGAACAGCAAGTGGTCTTAACTTAACCTCTCCAGCCCCAAGGTGAATATTCTAAGTGCTCCATTGGAAAAGAGACGGGCTCTCTGTGTTCACTGAAGAACTAGCTGCTAGGCATCTAGACGGCGCACAGCAGAACATGGGTATGTGGAGCACTAGCTTCCGGGCTCCAGCACCAGCTCCTCTCACACTGCCTTGACAGGTGATTCATTGTCTCTCTGCTGTAGCTTCCCTTTCTGTAAGATGGAACTACTAGCAATCTGCCTCAGAGTCACTGTGAGGAACAAGGAATCACTGCACCTGAAAGTCTTGGAGTTGTGTTGGGAGCATGACGCTCACTGGGGGAGGTGTCGTTTGTTTCATTCTGGTCTCTGAGATAAGGGCGTAGTTTTCCCCCACATGGAGCACGATGACATGAAGAGGACAATAGGTAAGAGAAGGAGACATTCCTGAGGACCCGTGGCTCCTGCCTCCCTCAGCCCAAGGCAGGCTCCAGAGAAACCCAGACTCCCTGTGGGGGACCTAGTGTTCCACAACCCATTCTCTCACCAGATGCTCAGGGTTCTAGAGCAGGGCTTGGATTTGGGACACCTCTGGCCCAGAGGAGTGGTAGGCACAGCTGAGGCTGCCAAGGTCACCAAGTGTCCCTTGTCCCAATAGTTCTAGAGAGACTGGAACAGAATCATGAGAAAGCTTACCCTGTATGTGCATGTTTCCTAGCCCAGGACAGATGCTGGCACACACCTGTGCATTCAGCCAGCTGATGCACAACAGCACACACCCTGGCAGGGTCTGGACCATCACTCCTCACTCTGCCTGGGTGTGTGGAGTGGGAGCTCAGCAGCACCCACCAGAGCCCTTCATCACTCTCATGAGCCAGAGAGCAAGGTCTCACCCAGGCCTCCCTATCCGACATGCCCCCTTGCTGCTTTCAGCCTGATGTGGCCCTGCTCTCAGTCGCGATTCCCAACACTCAGTACCGCCTGCCATTCAGGTACTGACAGACTAGTTCCTTTCTGAGGCCCATCTTTGTCTTGCCAGGGGATATTTTCCGCCTTGGAACTTTGAATCCTCTACAAGCTACTGTCATGGAACCCAGCTGGAACCTTTGATGAAATTATCCTCTGCTTCCACCAAACTGATTGGGGAGCCAGGCTCCTCCCCCTGTGCAGATTCACTTGTGCAATGGGCTGCCTGGAGAGGGTCTCAGTCACACTTGGCAACCAGGGCACAAAGCCCTAGCTAATCTAGTACTGGCTGCCATTTCCAGTCAGCCCACTGCTTGAGTTCACTTTCCACCTAAGGAGCTGCAGCAAAAGGCAAGGGAGGCAGACCTGCTATGGTCCTGTAATGCGGGGAGACACTGCCCCCACACACAGATGAGAGAGAGAGAGGAGAGAGAGAGAGAGAGAGAGAGAGAGAGAGAGAGAGAGAGAGAGAGAGAGAGGGGAGAGAGCGCGCAGGAGGGAAAACCCTAAAGAAGTCCGGCAGATTATCTGGATTCTAATTTTGGCAACAGAACTGTCTGTAGCATCCCATGAAGACAGAGCTCACTCCCGAGTACATCAGAAGTCATGGGCAGCCCCACCCTTGAGAATGACTCTGCCGGCAAGTGGGAAGGGAGATGCCTACACAATCATTGTCGGAACACTCCGGCATATAGTGTTCTTTTAAAAGGGTGCACAGAAGAATCTCAGCTGGTTTCTTTGTAGAAATTAATAGGATAAACCATTCGTATGGAAGGGCATCCAAACAGCCAACACAATCTTGAGAAAGAGGACTTGGAGAACACATACACGTCCTGATTTCAAACTTGTTGCCAGTGACAGCCATCAACACGGATGTCATGGTGCTAGCATAAAAACGAACATACAGAATCCAGAAAAACTCTCATATACTCACCAACTGCTTCCTCACCAGGCACCAAACCAGACAAACAGGGAGAGAGTAATCCCTTCAACACAGTGCTGAGGCAATGGAGGGATGAGGCAGGAAGGAAGTCGGGGAGAGCTAAGGGGCCATGGGAAGACAAGCCCTTCAGCCTGGAATCTATTTGAGCTTCCTACTGGCTGAGAGTCAAGAATCCTCAACACAGCTAATGAAGCCAACAGAGACAGTGTTTTCCAAGACACCTCAAACCACGTTGCTAGAAACAGCAATTGTGTTCATCTGGGCCGAGTGTCACGGCCTTGAGTCTACGCCAGCACATCTGTCTCTCCCGTCCTGAAAATAAAGTGTGCCACCAAAGTCACCTCACAGCTGTATGTACAAGAGGAGATTCTATAACATAAAACAAAAAAAAAACAGGTAAACCTGCTCATGCATTTTGACTTAAATTTTGTTTACTCTTTCAACCTTGTTGTAAATTACATCCTTTAAGCAATGTGACTTTAAAAGGCATAGAATCTTATATACAATTATTTTAAGAAAACACTGCTATCTCACTTTCTAAAAGATTTTTTATATTTTAAAAGACTTTTTATATTTTTATTTTTGTGTGTATTTTTTGCCTCCATGCACCATGTATGCCTGGGAGGCCAGAAGAGGGCACTGGATCACCTGGGGCTACAGTTATAGGCTGTTGTGACCTCCCACATGGGTGCTAGGACTCAAACCAGGTCCTCCAGAAGTGTAGCCAGTGCTCTTAACCACTAAGCTACCGTTCCAGCCTCTCCACAGTCATTGTGAAGACACCAAGTGCTACCTGGTTCTGAGAACCCACACCCTGTCCTGCATATAGAATGTCTTTTTAACCCAATAAATAACTTCCCCTCCTTCTCTCCCACTTCTCTCTACACATACCTGCCCTTAACTGTGAAAAATGTGTTTTCTCTTATCTCTACTTAATAAGCTCACTAACTTTGCTCATCCTGAAATTCCTTTCTGTGGCAATCAAGAACTCAGCTTTATCTGAGTGGAGGTCCCTAAGGGGAAGGGCTCCTCAGGCTGCTGACAGCACACACCATCGCCAACAAGCCACACACAAAGAACAAAGCAGAACCCTGACTTGCACCTTCTACACATTTAACTCAAAATAATGACATATCTGAGGATGAGACATAAACCAGAACATTCTTAATGGGACAACAGTGATATAAAGCGTCATGATTTTGAGTTAAGGGATCGTTTCTCCGGATGATTCTAAAAGTACTAGCAACTAAAGAAAAACAATAAAGAAACTGCTGGCTGCATGCAGAAGAATGCAAATAGGCCCTTACTTATCATCCTTCACCAAACTTAACTCCAAATGGATCAAGGACCTCAGCTTCAGGCCAGATGCCCTGAATCTGACAGAGGAGAATGTGGTTCGAACTCATGGCCCAGGGAAAGCCTCTCTGAAAGGGCACCGACAGCCCTGGCACTAAGAGCATCAATCAACAAATGGGACCTCATGAAACTGAAAGGCTTCTGTATGGCAAAGGACACCATCACTGGGGCAAAGCACAGCCTATAGAATGGGGAAAGATCTTTACCAATTACATATCTGATAAAGGGAGGGTTCATATCTAAAATTTATAAAGAGTTAAAGAAGCAGAACACTAAGAAAACAAAAAGCCCACTCTAAAAATATGATGCAGAACTAAGCTGAGAATTTTCAAAAGATGAAACACAAAGGGCTGAGAAACTCTTTTTTAAATTGTTCAACACCCCCAGTCATCAGGAAACTGCAAATTAAAACTACTTTGAGATTTCATCTAACACCAGTCAGAATGGCCAAGATCAATAAAACGGATGACAGCTCATGCTGGCAAGGATGTGGAGAAAGGGGAACACTCATCCATTGCTAATGGGGGTACAAACTTGTACAGCCACTACGGAAATCAGTGTGGCAGTTCCTCAGGGAGTTGGGAATAGATCCACCACAAGATCCAGCCGTACCACTCTTGGGCACATAGCCAAAGGACTCAACACCCTACTACAGAGACACAAGTTCAGCCATGTTCATTGCTGCTCTATTCATAATAGCCAGAAATTGGAAACAGCCTACAGGTCCATCAATGGGTGAATGGATAAACAAAATATGATACATTTACACAATGGAGTATCACTCAGCTGTTAAAAAAATGAAATCATGAAATTTTCAGGTAAATGGACAGAGCTAGAAAAAAAATCACACTGAGGTAGCCCAGATCCCAACATACAAATGTATAATTTCTCTTCTATGTGGAAGTTAGCTTTTCAGCCTTCAACATGTGTGCTACAATCTAAATAACCACAGAGGTTAGGTACTCCTAACCTCTCCCAAGGAAGGGGTGATAGAATGTGTTCTTAGACAAAGGAGGGACTAGGCTAGGAGGATTAAATAGGGAGGGGTAGAAGAGAGACGATGAGGAGGGATAGCTAACACGAAACCATATGGAAACCTACTGTAAAAGCATCCTAAAATGTGCACGTGTGGGAAGGATCTAAATGGCATCACCAAATAACAGGGGTGATGCTGCTCCAACAAGACATCTTACGCCATCAAGTAAAACCTTCAGTGCCAGCAACCGGTTACATCTTGTTGAGTTGATGGCCAAAGGGGCCCAAGGAAACTTCCAAACATCACTGACTATTGCCAAGGCTATTGGTTATTTTCCACAAGCTGATGGTAAGGACCTATGATGACAACACTTACATATGCCATCAAATGCAGAGAAGATGATCTGGTGCCTAACTAGAAACCTCACCCCTACTGACTAGCAATTCACGGTACCTTGCATGCTACCAGAAGAAAAGATAATCATCAATGTCTCCCAGCTACAAACCTTGAGATCTATAAAGTGACCTGCGTGCAAGATACACCAGCACAAGAGTGGCACAATGCTGTGGGAGTAACCAACCACTTTCTGATTGGATTTAAGGCCCAGTCCACAAGTTGGAATCCATGCCTAACATTGCTGAAGTAGCCAAGAACCTGAGACTACTAAGGCCACGGGCCTAGGGGAAACCTAATACTATTATTCTACTAAAGGAACAGAGCAATAAAACAACTCCTAATGGCATACTGCCATGCCCATAGATCAGCGCCTTGCTCAACCCACATCAAAGAAGCTCCTTCTTACTGTAGATGGGAATTAACAGAGAGAGCCACACCTGGGCAATGTAGAGAGTGTGATAGACTCTAGAGAACTCAGTCCTCAATGGTATGTCTTCACCAAATTCCTCCTCAAGGCTCGGGAATTTAGAACCAGTAACAGCATAAAGTGTGTGTGCACACACAACAGTACTGTGCAGTAGGAACCAGGGACAGCATGAAGTGTGCACACACACGACAGTACTGTGCAGTAGGAACTAGTGAAACATACAAAAATGACCATCACACACCACCACAGAGTAAAAGAAACAGGGCTGAAAACATCCTGGATAATTCCACTTATTTAAAAAAAAAACCTTTCTGAAATGTAAAGTGTTGTCTACTGACAGAAAGCAGATGGAGGGCAGCTGAACGGGGTGGCAGGACCTCACAAAATACTCATGGAGACTTGAGGGGCTGGGTGTGCTCACAGCCCTAGCAGAAGACATAACTCAGTTTGTAAAGTGCTTGCCATGCAAACGGGAGGACCTGAGTTTGGATCCCTAGCATCTACATGAAAAACAAGAACAACTGAGTGTGGCTGTGTGCACCTGCAATCCCAGCTGTGAAAGGGGGAGACATGAAGATCCCCGAATTTGCTGGTCAGCTAGTATTGTCAAATCAGTGAGCTCCCGGTTCAGTGCAAAACCTGCTCTCAATACTAAGGTGGAGAGTGACACAGACTATGCGCGTGCACGCGCGCGCACACACACACCTACATACACACACACACACACCTACATACACACACACACCTACATACACACACACACCTACATACACACACACACCTACATACACACACACACCTACATACACACACACACCTACATACACACACACCTACATACACACACACCTACATACACACACACCTACATACACACACACCTACATACACACACACACCTACATACACACACACCTACATACACACACACACCTACATACACACACACACCTACATACACACACACACCTACATACACACACACACACACACACACCTACATACACAGAGAGAAATGGTGATGATCTCCCCACTTCTGCACTCTATTCCATGTGACCACAGCCCCCAGCACCATCTTTATCTGTGACAAGAGACCTGGTGAGGTGGTAACAGCGGCCATGAGGCCCACATTGTCACTATACTTAGTGTAAAGCACGAATGAATATTCTGTTGAGTCCATCCCCACAAGGGATAGCAGTGTGTTTCACAAAGGGACTTGTTCAAGGGCAGTAAGCAAGTGCATCAGCCCCAGGGTCTGGTCCCAGTTACAGCCCTTCTGGCCTGACTTGCCTGGCTCCTGCTGTGATGTGGGGGTCCACACAGACTCAGTCCCCAGGAGAGCTGTCCTCCAGCCTTCAGCACAGGCTGTACTCAGGCATCACCCAGGGTCCTAGAAGTCTTCTTGAACCCAGCAAGCCGGAGCTGGGGGTGAGCATAGGCAATGAGCACCTTTCCCTGACTGACCTCAGGCTCTGTCCTTGGTTACCCAAAAAAAAAAACTCAGGCCTTGCAAGGGACCACCCCTAAGTTTCAAAAGCCATCTAGGTGCTGCTGATCTTCCTTCTGGAGCGGTGGGGCCCGGGGATACTATCACACCCCACCAAGAGCTCCACGGGCACCACTGGCCCCCTTGTAGAAGACATAGTAGAAGAGAGAATTCATGAACCTGCGTTCTCTCCCACCAGCCAGCGCCCATGAGCTCTGAGATCCTGTGGCCCCTCGCATTACTCCAACCATGCAGACTATCCTCCTGGAAACCCTCCAAAGCTGAAGAGTTTGCACCCTGAAGCTGCCGATCCATGGATTCATCTGCCTCTCCACAGCTAGCCCTGGTCCCAACACCAGCCTCGGGCAGGAACACTCCGCTAACTGCTCAGCTGGCCATCAGTCATGGCTCTCTCTGTCGCCGGCTTTGGTGTTTGTCTCTGGGGCAGAGGATATACGGGTTAGTATTTTTGTAAGACTGACAAAACCCAGAGTCACATGAAAAGGGGAGACCTCAGTTAAGTAATCATCCTAATCAGACTGCCCTGTATCCATGTCTTCAAAGAGTTGTCTTGTTTAATGATTGGCGCAGAAGGGCACAGCCCACTGTGGGCAACACCTTCATAGGCAGGGGGATCTGGGCAGAATAAGAGTTCAGCCGGGTGGTGGTGGCGCACGCCTTTAATCCCAGCACTTGGGAGGCAGAGGCAGGCGGATCTCTGTGAGTTCAAGACCAACCTGGTCTACAAAAGCTAGTTCCAGGACAGGCTCCAAAACTACAAAGAAACCCTGTCTCAAAAAACAAAAAAACAAAACAAAACAAAAACCAAAAAAAAAGAAAGAAAGTTAGTTCAACACAGGCCAGTGAGCAAGATGGTCAACCTTATTTCTCCAGTTTCTACCTGAGTTCTTGCCGTGATCTCCCTCAGTTACAGACAGGAAGCTGAAATAAGCCCTCTCTTCCCCAAGTTGTGTTTATCACAGCAGCAGGAAGCAAACCAGAGCAGGGCTGGGGGTGCGGGAAAGATGAGGTGAGGGAGAGATGAGAGAAGGAAGTCAGAGGCAGGTCTGGGGGTGCCGGGGAAAGATGAGGTGAGGGAGAGATGAAAGAAGGAAGTCAGAGGCAGGTCTCGGCTCCACAGACCTTGGGGCCTACAGCTCTGCTGTGGGGGCTGGCCAGGCAGACAAGCAGATAGTTAAAGAGGTATCTGTCAGCCCAGGCACCTGACCTATGGGTGGGGACTGCAGGCCGCTGCCAGACCTTTCCTAAGCCTCCTCTAGGAAGGGAATCTGAGATCTGGATAGCTTGCACAAGGGTTAACATGGGTACAAGAAAAGTAACCTTCAGGTGGCTTGGGGAACGTCTGCAGACCTGGAAGAAGGTCATAGAGCTGTACTGAGGCAGGACTTCATCTTTCTGTCCAAGCTGCCACCTCCAGAAGCCCTCGGGGACTAGAAAGATGACTCAGTGGTTAGGAACACTGGCTGTTCTTCTAGAAGACCTGGATTCAATCCCCAGGACCTCCATGACAGCTTACAACTGACATAATTCCAGTTCCATGGGATCCAGCATCTTCTTCTGGCCTTCAAGGCATGCAAGTGGTACATAAATATGAAAGCAGACAGAACACCCATATACACAAATTAAAAACTTTTAAAAATCCCTCTGAAGGAGAACACATTGGTTCCTGGTGCCCATAATCTGGCTAATCCTAACTCCCAGCCCATTTTCTTTCTGCAAGAGGGCATCATTGGCCCTGAGGTCCCTCAGGTCCTACAAAGGCAGATGTGGGATGCTGGAGAATGAACGGCTGAGGGACCACACCACTCCATCAGTGTTCCTCGACTCCTCCAGAGGACTGTGTACCATGGAGGCCACAGGCCTACTGACACCAGTCAACATATACCGTGTGTGTGTATGTGAGGCGAATGTATATGCACATATACATGCATGCATTTGGAGATCCTCGGACACTGTCCACCTTTGTCTATTGAGAATTAGCCTAGAGCTCACTGGTTAGTATAGGCTGGGTGATGAGTGAGTCCCAGTGGCCAACGAGCCTTTCTCTGCCTAGCTCTCTAGAGTTAGGATTACAAGTGTGTTCCACCATTCCTAACATCTCACTGCTGGGGATCTGACTTGGTCCTTACGATTGTGTGGCAAGTACTTTACAAACTGGGCTCTCTCTCCAGCTCTCAAGCACATATTCCTTTTTAAAAGATTCCTGCTTAACCCACCGAAAAGGAAAGGAGAGAGTGAACGGTTTGCACGGAGCTTCATCTGCACCTGTGGCTTTTCTAGCACAGTGACCTTGAGCTCAGACGAGCTCGTTTAGATTGCTCTCTTTCCTCTAAATAAAACACAGCCCACCCGTGCAAAGCCACTGGAAACTATCCTAGAGATGACTCTTCCACTGTTAACCAAATATGGTGAAACCCGGTGGCCTCTATCGTCAATATTGACATGGACTTCAGCCTGCCTTGTGAAGGAAACTTGCAAGTATCTGGTGAACAATGGAGTGGTTGCCCTGATAAGCAGCCAGGCCCTGGCCCTAAGCAGCCTGTCACAGGAATCAAAGGGCAGTCACATATTCATCACCATCAAGCCAGTGGTGCCTACTGCAATCGGCTTACAGGTTGACTTTGTTTTTTAATTGCAGGCTTATTTTGTTTTTTGTTTTTCTTTTCTGAAGAAAGGTAGGCAGATTTTTTGAGGACGATGTTTTGTGTTGTTTTTAAACTTAAGGTCAGATTTATCGAGACAAAATTCAGTTTTTTTTTAACACAGAGTCTTGCAATATAGCCCAGACTGGTCTCTAATTCTCGATCCTTCTCCGAGTGCTGTTAACTACGGGAATGCACCACCATGCCCAGCAAATGTATCTTTGATACACAGGGTCTAAGGATTCTGACAAATAAATGCAGTCATATACACACTGCCAAGACAGGGAATGGACTTGTCCACCCCTTGAAAAATCCCTGGAATAACCAGGTCTGTCCCCTCTCCAGTCCTTAGCCTGGGGCTGCTACCCCTTTTTTGTTTTGTGTGCTCCAGAAATGCAGTCATGGGGTCTGTGGCTCCTTGCATCACATGATGTCCCTGTGATGTGTGAGCAGATTCGTGACTTGCTCCCTGGGTATCTGCAAGGGATTCCACAGTATAGATAGATACATGGCGCAGGCTGACCCAGAGGCTGCTGCTAAGCACAGCTGCAGCAGACATGTGCAATGCAGAGTTGTGAGGCTATGGAGTTTCATCTGAGTGCAACTATAGAGCTGTTACCACGATTGCTAAGCAGGGGTGGCGAGGTCCTTCCTTAAAGTCAAGGAAACCTCAAGCAAGACTGTGCTCTCCTTCTCCACCAAGGCTCCTATGCCCCACTTACCCACTACCACCCAGCCCTGCCCAGCAGGACAGGCAAGAAAGTCCCGGATAGCTACACGGTAAGACTGAGCCCTGGCCAGGCAGTCAGGACATTCCATATGCATCACCTAAGAGACTCAAAGGAAAGCAGTAGATGCTTCTTCCAGGCCACAGGTTGCACAGGGACAATCCTTGCCAATGTATCCTAAGTAGACAGTTCTCCAGTGCCTGCTTTGAGGCTCAGGTGAGCTCGTGGTGTGAAGGAGAGGGGAAGGTGGTACACCAACAATGGACCTATCAGAGGACCAGAGAAGCTGAGTCCCCAGATGAACCATTAATCACGAAGATGTCAGGAAACACTGGCTGACCCTCAACTGACCAGAACCCCAGAACCAGTGGCCGGAGTCAGAGCTATCTGATCGGCATGACCCTTTCATATGAGACGCTCAGGTAAAGCAGGGGCTAGAACCACTTCCAGGAAAGCAAACATTTAGTTTTATGGTATCTGCTCCCACCATCCCTACAGTGTGCCTGCCCAGAACCTGCAGAACCCTTGTTCTGTACGGAGGACACCCCCATGACCCAGGCTTTTCATTCATCATTTGAGGGAGCAGAGAAACTTCTGTAGGGACAGGGTCGGTAGTGACTGAGGGTTACTGGTCTCCACTAGCAGGTCTGGCTCCCAGGAGGAAAGGCTCACAAGAGATGATGAGACCAACAGTAGCAGCTGCAGCATAAGAAGACTCCGGCACTGTGGGCCTTCCTCCACAGGGGTGGGCCTTCCTCCGCAGGGGTGGGCCTTCCTCCACAGGGGTGGGCCTTCCTCCACAGGGAGCCTGGTCCCCTGCCAGATCTCACAAGTCATGGAGGCCATTCACTGGGTCTCAAGAGTCTTCTGAAACTAGGGATGTTGAGTAGCAACAAGGGGCCTCAAGGGGTAATTACTGTGATGTCTGTTTTCCAGGAATGGATTCTGACCTTCAGAGAGTAAAGCGCAGGAGTCAAGAGAAGGAATACACAGCGCTAGACACAAAGAAACTGTTGCCCAGATGCCTGAAGCTGTTCGGTCAGCTTTGTCCAGAGAAACCAGAGTCTCTGACAGACATAAAGGTTTCCCCAGAAGACGAAGCTGCTGGGTCTGGTTCTGTGGTCAGGCACCCTGAGCATAGAGTCCTGGGCTCGCCCTAAGCACAGCCTGCTAGGTGCTGCCCCCGAGAAGGGGCCAGCGAAACAACCTGAAAGCCAACACTTGGGCAGAAGGGCACAGCTAATCCTGCTATTAAGGTGAAAGCAGTGTGAATGAGAGGAGCTCCTGCAGTTAATCTAGAAACGGGTGAGGCGGGGCAATAACTGTGGGCTCCTATGTCACAGCCAGAGCGATGCTGGCCTAGGATAAAGAGGGCCAGCTCAGGTAAGCTGAGGCATCTGCCTGGCATCCTTGGCCCACCACATTTTCCCAGAATTACCCCAGATCTCACCTGCTGCCACCTCTCTGCACCCATCTGCCCCACACTGCCTGCTCTGAGCACCAGGAGCCAGAAAGGCCTCGGCCTCCTGAGCGGAGCCAGCTGAGAACACTGAGCCACAGCAAAGACTAGGACAGCTACAGAGCGGGGCTTCTGTGGTTGGACAGGATCATCTTTCACAGAAGATAAAAGGCAGCAGCCACAATTCTGGCCTTCCTGGTACCTCTCAGGGCCCTGGGGCTTCATCACATACACAAGTCTGTCTCTGGTCCTCAGTGGACTTTGGCGAGTGGAAGAAGTCAGAGCATGCACACCGTCTTCCTGAGATGCAAAGAAGTTGCAATGCCTGCAGCAGCCGTGGGGAAAGAAGATAAGCCGGAGGCCGCTCCCTGGACACCATCCCCACAGACCATCCAGGCTGGAACATCTTGACACTGCGCCTTGGGACACAGCTCTGCTCTCTGCAGCTGCTTCCCCTTAGGCTGGCCTTCTCCCCTTCTCAAAACCCTTTGCACCCAGCATGATTCCCAGGTCAGCATCACCACAGAGCCTGTCAGAATGCAGACTCCCAGGCTCCACCAGAACATGGCCTCAGAACTTGCATTTTGATCCACCCCCAGGAGTTTATGGGAAGAGCTGAGTCATTCCCATCATGCTCTAAGGCCCTCACATATACACTTCATGAACCACTCACTCCTACAGCCATTTCCATGGCTGGGAAGTTCTTGCCTCAGGTGCCCCCATCACTCGGCCATGCTTCCTCTTCCAGCTCTCCGTCTACAGATGTCATGTGAGCATGCTGTCACACTGTCACACCATCAGTACAAAAGAGCCTGTCCCTTCACCACAGTCAGATACACTACTATGGGTAGACCCCAAAGGGGCAGAACTGAATATAGCGCCTCCTCAGGGTCGCTGAAGGAAAAACACTACTTAGGAACCAAGGAACTAAGTCTGCGCAGGGGGGCAAAAGACACCTGCATGACCAGACTGTGTTCAGCAAAGGGCAAGCCCAGTTCATGACTCTTCTGACCCAAAACAGAATGCCTGAGGCTGGCCGAGAATGTAGTTGGTGACTTGCAGTTCCTAGTGACAATGTGAAGCTTTGTCACTGGAGGGAGGAGAATTTCAAGATGGAGCTCCTATCTGGAGGCACCTCACAACACAGCCTTGTTCCCGGTCATGTGGGGACACAACAGGGGACTGGCACAGCTCAGACGAGTCTGTAAGTGTCCCTCATGGATACAGACAGGTAATAGACTCCTCTGCCAAATATGAAAATGTATAGAAGGGGGAAACAAAGGCACTGGGGGCTCAGGAACTTGCCGAAACCCAGCCAGCTGCAGAGTGGGAAAGAGCAGCCTCATGCCACACTTAAGTCCTATGGCCTCCTGCTACTGCAACCAGCTCTGCCAAACTGGATGAGGAGATTGCAGGGCAGCCACCTGGGAGAAGGGTTGAGTGCAGTCAATAACTGATGTTACACATCAGAGCCAGCTCAGGCCAAATAGAGCTATTCTTGTACATCTTTACCCTCTGCTGGAGACCCAGGGCCACCTTCCTAAAGGCTGTGATACCTCAGGCCATCCTTCACACATACAATCGGTGCCCAAACAGGCGTTTGAGCCACCACACCCCAGGCCAACGCCCAATCTGCAGAGCTTCTTCCACCAAGTGGTACAGAACCGGGTTTTGGGAGGATTAGTTCCAGGGCTGCCTTCCTCCTGAGCATGGCCAAGATGGACCCCCAGGTCCACGTGCCCTGAGAGAAGGCATTTCCTAGTCCACAAAGCCACCCAGTGTCTTCAGTTTCCACAGGGCAGCCACCATGTGGGGTCTGTGTGCCCTGGGCTGCATTCCTGCTGTGTTAGGCAGTTCCCCAACACGATCTCAAACACCAGAGGTGACTGATGGCAGTGACAGAGGGTTGTTTCACCTCACAGCTTCCAAGGTTCCTGTCCATGGTCAGTCTCAACTCACAGTTTCCATCCACGATCAGCCAGGCCTGTGGCTTCAGGTCTACCGCACATTGTGGCAGGTACGTGTGGCAGAACGAAGCTGGGAAACAAGGCAGGGAGAGGAGGGGGCTAGAGTCCCACTAAAAGACCTGATTTTCTCCTGCTGGTCCAAACCTTCAAATGTCCCACTACACCCAATAGTGACACAGGCTGGGTGGGGACCAAGCCTTCAACACATGGGCCTTTGGATAACATCTGTCCAAACCTCTGTAACCTGTTTGGAGCAAGGCCACTTTGCAGCCTGTAGCCTGGCAGGCATGAAGACACTTAGGTCACTCCTTTTGGCTCTCAGATTGTGAACAGAAGACCTTAGTGGGCTGGGATTTCCAAGAATCTCACGCTGGGAGAAGAAAAAGAAGAAAAGAAGCCTTGTGCCAGCCACAGGGAGAGCTTGTCTCTGGAAAAGAGATGTCACGTGCTGATAATTTTCAGGCCATCTTACAGAAGAGACTGGAACAGGGACAATGATGGATCATGCACCATGGCCAGGATGGCTTAGCTGTGTGGTCCTCTGGCCCTTGACCTAAGCCTTAACCTCACCTTGAAAATGGACTTGTCAGGAAAGGGCCACAGGCACTCTTTGTCCCTCTTCCCAGTGTGGTCATATTAAATAATTCCTTTTAAATTTTTTTTGTATTTTTTGATATACTGATTTGTTGAATTGGCTTACTAAGGACTGGCAGTTGGACTTAGTTTATTGGGGCTCTCAGGACCCCACCTTTGACCCTTAATAACCCTAAGAATCTTGGCAACCCTGATGGAAGAGAAGATGTATTTTGGGGTGTCTGCCACCTGCAACAAGCTGACCCTGGGCGGACATGAAAACAGCATTTCAAGCAGCTGCCGAATCATTTACTTGGGGGCAGTTTTTCATCTCCCCACTTTAGCCGGCCTCAGCTGCTTTTTACATCTCTATCTGGTGAGCAGATAAACAAGGATCTGGAATTTGTTTTGAATTCGTCAGAAAGTCTGGCTGGTGGAGATTCTTCCCCAGCAGTGTGACTCAGGCTTTGCCTTCCTGTCTGTTTGGGGCTCAGCTGAACTGCTGGGGTTCTTGTGTGGAACTATTTGGCTATTTGTAAGACATTCCTTGCCAATTAAGAAGGCTTTTCCAGGCAAAGTTGTGATTCTGCTCAACTGTTGAGACATCTGCTGTGTGACAAGGAGAAGTGTGAGCCTCACGTCTGAGCCACCAAGTTCTCTAGACAGTTCATTCGAGACAGAAAAAAGGGTGTTTGTGTGTAACGGTGAAAAATATTAAGTCTTTCCTGCTCCTGTGACCATGACCCCTCGGGAGAGTTAGAGCTAATTAATCCCTCACAAACATAAGACTGTTTCTTACAACATCAATGGGGCAAAACCAATATTTGCCACAGAACTCCTAAAAATAACTAAGTTTAAAAAAAATCCCTCTGGCCACTTGCATTTCTTTGAACTCATTATGCACTAGAAATTGTGATTACAATTACTGCCACAATTTTGGGGGCTTTTGAATCAGTTTATTAGAAGATGGTTGGACATACATTTCAATGACTGCTTAAATTCTGGTATCCATATCTAAGCATACGAACACATGTAACTTTATACATACAATTAAAGCTGCCTACAATTTGCTGTGCTACCAACATGAAACTGCACTTACTCAGCAGCCTAAGTCAAAGGGGTTTAAAGTGAGTGGTGGTGACGTATCTGGGACATCTTCCTGGGTTAGAACACAAATCACCTCTCCACATACAGGTCCCTTCCCTATGATTTCTAAGGTACTTAGCTTTGGAATTTGCTATTCAAAGGCTTATTGTAGTTCAAAGGGGTGGGGGAGAATGTAGCAGGACTGGCCAACGTGTGTGTGTGTGTGTGTGTGTGTGTGTGTGTGTGTGTGTGAGAGAGAGAGAGAGAGAGAGAGAGAGAGAGAGAGAGAGAGAGAGAGAGAGAGAGAGAGAAGATGGTGCCACAGAGGGAATGCAGTCTAGAAATACAAGCACTTAAGCAACAGCCTATGCTGACAAACTTCTTGAGGAAGGTCTCATTTCTATGTAAATTGTATTATGCCACCTTCAAGCAACAGCTGAGGTGTCACCATGAATCCACATCATATAACCAGACTGACATATTTCTACTTAATTTCTTCTGATTACCATCCAAACAAGACTTTTAATTTCATAGCTTAACAATGAAGAGTCATCAATTGAAGTCAACACATGCATCTCGAGCATCAGCCTAAGATTTTCTTCATGCACACTTGAGTCAGGCACGGTGTAACTAACAGACACTGGGGAGCTTTTAAAGCCATTTTACAGGTATTGGTCTTCTTACACACGGCAATCAGTGTATAGACAAGGTAAAGTCAGAGCGCTTACTATAGTTGAGTATTAAAACCAAAACAATAGCCAAATAGCAAGCATATTATGATTATAAATCTATCCATTTCACTACTGCATATAAAATGCCAGCAGGGAGTGTTATTCACTGGCCCCAGTGAGAGGTTTGACGCAGAATGCCACCACTGGAGTGATGCTCACCATCCTTACAGTCTTCTCCATTTTAATGGCACTGGCTTTGATTTGGCTGAGAGTTCGCAAGCTCTACCTAAAGGATTTCACCAGTCTCTTCTATATCCTTGCTCTCAGAAAGGAGTTTTCCAGCAAAGAGAATTTATCAGAAGATAGAACCATTTCCAGTGATGTTTACCTTAAACTCAATGATTAGACATTCTTTTTCTCATGGTCCACAGTATACTGACATGGCTTCACTTAGGACCTAACATCTCCATCCTCAACACTGGATGAGAGATGATGCCTGTGGGTCACCTGTCAAGACTGGACACTGGCTTCTGGAAGCCACACAATGCTTTAATCAGCTCCAAGTCCATACACATGTAAAGCTCTCCTCCTCAAGTAGAAAAGGCATGGTCCTTCCTGGCTGCAGTCCGGCTTGAGGTCTCCCTCACCATGGACGTTATCCTCTGGCTGTCCTTCATGCTCTGTCAATATGAACTTCTAAAGGCTGCTCTCAGAGCACCTTTCTTCCACTGCATCTTTTTACGTGCGTCTACTGAGCCGTTCTCCATGACAGTCTGAACTTGCACTGCCATTCCTGGCCCTATCCGATGAATCCTTATTTGCATGCCAGTGCCTCTACTAACTATTCTTCCTTGCCACCTCGGCCTTCACTTCCAGCACGAGTCACACTCTTTTCCGAAGTCAGTTTTCTTGCTGCACCATGACACAAGTCCTCTGAGGTCCCCGAGAGCCTCTGCACACCATTCCTCCCTCTCTTCCCTGTCTGCATCCTTCCTCCTTCTCCAAAGAACATACTGGCAATGACCATGGGGTGCTGAAGCTACCACCTGCTCTGCCCTTTTGAATCACTCCTTTGTCCCTTTGTTTGGAATCAGAGAGAACTTCATAAGCTTTAGAAGCCTGTTTAGACCTTTGTTCTTCATTTGGATGTTTATCAGTGTGATACTTCAAGGCCTTTTTCAATTCTGACTGCACTAAGTTTGACCCCTGAACATCATAGGGAGTGAGTGGTTTCTTTAACCATTTCCTAAAGCTGATGAGCAGGCTGGCTAGAGGAAAACAGAACCAGGGATGCCGCTCAGCTCGGCCAGCCACTGCTCTGCCTCTCAGCTCACAGGAGGCAGCCTTCAGAAGAGATCCTTGAGAGACGGGGCCCTGGAGGGAAGTGCATTAGGAGAGACAGCTATCATAAATATGTGATGGGAGACTGAAGGATCGCCTTCAAATCCCAGGGCAAAGGGGCCTTCAGACCCTCACAGGTTTTCAGGGCTGGGAGATGTTCTGTACCACATGACTTAGCCTGGACTACCCTGTGTGCCAAGGGCCACAGAGACATACAGGAGGTAAGAGTACATGTATCTTACAGCTGCAAGGGGGAGGGGCTGGCTCATTTTCCTGAGGGCTCTGTCACAGAGGCGCCTGTCAAGTCCTTGTCCTCCGTGGTAACTGAAGGAGCATGGCCTGACTCTCCCGGAGTATCCACCTGGTTACTTAAAGCAGTAGGTCCCAGATTGTAATGGTTGATTTCTTTTTTTAATGTCAACTTGCCACAAATTAGAGTCACCTGGTGGCTCAGTCAGTGTTGTATTGCTGTGAGGAGACACCAAGACCAAAGCAGCTCTTCTAAAGGAAAACATTTATTTGGGGCTGGCTTACAGTTTCAGAGGGTTAGTCCATTATCAGCAAGCCGGGAAGCATGGTGGCATGCAGGCATGCATGGTGCTGGAGAGGGAGCTAAGAGTTCTACATCCAGATCCACTGACAGCAGGAAGAGACAGAGCCACTGGGTCTGGCTTGGGCTTCTGAAACCCCAAAGCCCACACTCAGTGACACACGTCTTCCAACAAAGCCACACCTACTCCAAAAGACCACACCTCCTAATCCTTCTCAAGTGGTGCTACTCCCTAATGACCAAGTATTCAAATATATAAGCCTATGGGAGTCATTCCTATTCAAACCACCATGCCTTGGTAAGGGGTCTCCTCTGAGGAATTGTCTTGATTGCTTTGCTTCATGTGGGAAGATCCACCCCAAGTGTGGGCAGCACCTTCCGCTAGCAGTGGGGATAAAAAGGATGATCAGATAGAGGACAACTTGCATTTTGCTCACCTGACTTCCCTCTCTCCACTGCAGTGATTTACTCTGTTGCCACTGACGATGATTCCTTCACTGATATCACAACCAGTGTTTCCAGGCTTCTGTCATTGAGTACAGACCAGCAGCAGCTCACCAGGAACCTTCCAGGTTTCCTGTGCTAGAATGGAAGTGGCGAGGTGCCCAGCCTCATGAACTAAGCAGCTACCAGGCTGTCAGCCTCTCCGATGTGAGACCACCACTGTGGAACTCCTCCAACGGCCAGGGTCCCTAGCCTCAAGAACCCAGCAACTACTAGACTCTCAGCCTCTAGAGTGTGAGACACCTGCTGCTACTAGCTGTTGTCATTAAATGTAAGCTAAAATTATTTAATTAACTCATCCTAACAGTTCTGTTCTCTAGAGAATCCAGCCTGATACACAGATCTACCCTGTATGAGTATGTGTATAAACTAATATGAGTGTTTAGAGGAGCCTTTACTTTTCTATTTCTGCTTGTTTGCTTCTTCCTTTAAAGAGGGAATAATGATGCAAAAACTTGGAAATTTTGAATTTGAGACCAAAAAGAATGCTGAACTTTAACTTCATATGTAAAATGCTAACTATTTGGAGTACCAGTTGTGAGTGTCATTGCTAAAGAAATGTGCTGTGGGATAATGCTCTTGTATACTGTAAAGATTTGTCACTCGTATTGGTCTAATAACACTGATTGGCCAGTAGCCAGGCAGGAAATATAGGCAGGGCAACCAGACTAGGAGAATTCTGGGAAGAGGAAAGGCAGAGTCAGTCACCAGCCAGATGCAGAGGAAGCAAGATGAGAATGGCTCACTGAGAAAAAGTACCAAGCCACATGGCTAAACATAGACAAGAATTATAGGTTAATTTAAATTGTAAGAGCTAGTTAATAATGAGCCTGAATTAACTGTCCAAACAGTTTATAATTAACATAAGCCTCCATGTGTTTCTTCACTGAATGGCTGTGGGACTGGGCAGAACAGAAACTTCCATCTACAAGAATGTTGGTGCTTGATGTTTTCACAAATATTCTAGAAAATGAGGCAGGGAGAAAAATATTTTGTTAGATTATTGCTATGGTTTTCTCTTTACAGATATTCTTAATATACAAGTGACAAATATGAGATTTCATTAAAGCTATAATATAAAAATGGTGGATATATGTTTGTCAAAAAACATTGCTCATTTCCTTTTTACAATAAAAATATAGAAGAAAAAAATCCCTATAAACAATAACATTGAGGATCCATGCTAGCTTGTTCTGTACATAACAAATAAAAGCTACATCTTTAAGTCTTACCAAAAAGCGATAAACTAAGACCTTACTTAGTTAACAAGAGTTAATATGTGCTTTTACTAAATGGTCAGGAAAATATCTAAACTGCTTTTTACTAGCAAACTTAAAATATAAAATTTATTTAGAATTTCTGGGCATTGATCCATATGAAATACACATATATTTTGCCAATGTTGAAATGAGTTAATTTTGTTACTGGGGTAATTACTAGTAGATAACACATTTTGCTGTAAATAATGTTACAGGATTTAAAAATGGGTATGATAAGCCGGGCGGTGGTGGCGCACGCCTTTAATCCCAGCACTCGGGAGGCAGAGGCAGACGGATCTCTGTGAGTTCGAGGCCAGCCTGATCTACAAGAGCTAGTTCCAGGACAGGCTCCAAAGCCACAGAGAAACTCTGTCTCGAAAAACCAAAAAAAAAAAAAAAAAAGGGTATGATAATATCTAAGTGTGTTACCAGGAATTAGTTTCCTTTTGAAGACTCTTAGCTCATTGATAGATTTGGAAATGGACCCAGAAGGAAGCTCAAAGACTGGTTGAAATTTGGAAGAGCAATATCAGGTTCAAAGGCAGAAGCCTATGTGACGCAAGTGGAGGGAGTAGGCTCATCAGAGAGAGAATGTTCCCTGTCAGCACCCAAGATACAGAAAGGGAAAAGGCGAAATTAATGTTCTTTTATCTAGAGTGCAAAGCTAGATAAGCAGGTGATGCTGGCAGCGAGGATCTGTAGGCAACCACAGGAAGGGGATGAGAGACTCTTTCAGCAAGGGGAACCATAATGTGGGAAGGGAAATGGAGATATCATTGATATCTGTCTCTCCCGGGAACTCAGAGCACTGATGAGAGGGATGAGTTCACACTATATAACAGTGTATGCAAAAGATGAGTTCACACTGTATACGGTGTATGCAAAGGATGAGTTCACACTGCATACAGTGTATACAAAGGATGAGTTCACACTGTATACGGTGTATGCAAAGGATGAGTTCACATTGCATACAGTATATACAAAGGATGAGTTCACACTGTATACGGTGTATACAAAGGATGAGTTCACACTGTATATGGTGTATGCAAAGGAAGAGTTCACACTGTATACCATGTATGCAAAGGATGAGTTCACACTGTATACGGTGTATGCAAAGGATGAGTTCACACTGTATACGGTGTATGCAAAGGATGAGTTCACACTGTATACGGTGTATGCAAAGAATGAGTTCACACTGTATACGGTGTATGCAAAGGATGAGTTCACACTGTATACATTGTACGCAAAGATTGAGTTCACACTGTATACAACATATGCAAAGGATGCATTAACTTATACAATGTATGCAAAAATAACTGTATACAGTGTATGCAAAGGATGAGTTCACACTGTATACAGTGTATGCAAAGGATGAGTTCACACTGTATACAATGTATGCAAAGAATGAGTTCACACTGTATAGAACATATGCAAAGGAAAGGCTTTGCCATCGTGGTGGGCAAAGCACCTTTTATATGTGTTTATTTTTATTTACCTGCTAATTTTTAGTCTGTTCTGTTATAGACAGGGTTCATCCTCAAGCACCTAAGCCTATTAATGCTTGTCTCCTGTATGTACTTGGTAAAATAATCAAGATAAAACCAGTATTGTTCTCAGAGGACCAAAGTCTCACTTATTAGGCTAATGAGCATAATATTATTCATGTTTGTAAGAAGAATGTTCTTAGGATAGATACAATACATTATGTAACAGACCCTCCAGCTGCCTCTCTCTCCCAGAAATCAGGCACTGCCACCCACAGTCTGTCCCTTAGGACAAAGGAAGACAGGAACTTGCTGTAACTCAAGAAAAACAGGCCCAGCATCCTCTCTGCTGTCTAGGACAAAGGCAACTCTTGACTACGGCCCCACCTGGTGCTTGCCTCCATGCCAGGAGTCTCACAGGATGGGCTCGCGGTATAAAGGTTGCCCACCCACTCTGGAAACCTGTAATGGTCAGAAAGCCCCTTTGTGCTCTGGTTTTCAAGGCTCCAAAATGGCTGCCTGGCCATGCTGTTCTACCTGACATCTGGGGATTTGAAGGCTCTCTCCCTCAGGACCCCTGTAGTCTAAACATGACATCACTCTTAAAGCAGCCCCTCCTAGGATTTTGAAAGAAAGGCTCTCTCCCTGCAAGGTCCCCTCATGCTACTGCGGGCATGATGCCTCCCCTTGCTCCTAACGCTTACCTATGTCAAGGCCCTCATTGCTGCCCATGTTCACAAGCCTCTCTCCTAACAAAGCTCTCCTGAGGGTAACCCCCATCTGCTCCTTCCCACAAACCTGCTTCTGAACTCATGACTGCCAAAGGTTTCCTGTATGTATTTACTGGTACCAACAACATATGACAGGTTTCAACACCCAAAATCTATCTAGGAGCTGACTCTTCCTTTTCAGCTTTTGCCAGTGGCGAGCCCATCTCCTTTCTTCTAATGTAACAATACCAGGAGTTAGCGCTCCTTTCTCCACCCTCACCTGAACAGCCCTTCCACTTCCATTTTGTTCAAATGGTTTTATTTCCATGGTATTCTGGAACCTGACTGCTTGAACACTTGGCTTTACTCCAGTCTATGCTGACAGTTTTCTATGTTTGCAGCTGGGCTCTCTCCTGTTGTGTCCTGTATACTTGCTGGATACTGGATAGGCTGTGTGTGGACTCTCACTAGAAGGGACTAGCATTTTTAAAGGACAAAATGCTATTTTCAGAAAAGACTGTTTATCTTCATTATCCTGTGTCTTTTCTTTTTATTTTTTTTAAAAACTCTGCAGTTTAGCTATTTGTCAGTTAGTGATTTTTGTTTTTGTTTTATTTATTTGATTTTTTGGTTTTTCTAGACAGGGTTTCTCTGTAGCTTTGGAGCCTGTCCTGGCACTCGCTCTGTAGACCAGACTGGCCTCGAACTCACAGAGATCCCCCTGCCTCTGTCTCCTGAGTGCTGGGATTAAAGGTGTGAACCACCACTGCCTGGCAGCAGTTAGTCTTTTAAAAGAGAGCAACAGACTCCTTCTCCCTCTGCACCAATTAAAAGAAATATCTCTGGTAACAAGGAACATCTTAGGGAAGAAAGCTGGAACTTCCCCCATAAAACCTGACTTTAACTTGAAAGACTTTAAATAGCCAGTATAATCATCATCATCATCATTGTGTGTGCGTGTGCATGGTGCATATGTTGTGTGCATGTGTACATGTGTATGTGTGTGTGCATATGTGTATGTGTGTGCATATGTGTATGTGTGTGTGCATATGTGTATGTGTGTGTGCATATGTGTATGTGTGTGCACAGACAGCTTTTGAGAGTCATTTTCTCCCTCCACAGTGAGTTCCAGGGATCAGACTCAGGTCATCCAGATTGCAAACATCCTTTTCCTCCATAAACACTCGGAGTTTTGACCTATCAAATGATTTAGAAATATAATTGTGATTTGGCCTTGACTTCTCATTTCAAAGTGTTTATAATTTTTCAGATTTAAGTTCAGATTTCAAGGTAAATAATTAACTAATGTCTTAAGTTTCCATTTTGCCAAAATTATATGAATATCATCACTTAAGAATGTCACCCGATTCTCTTTAAATTTTGGTCTTTATAGAAACCTTAAAAATACTTGCGAGTCTAAAACTAAATGCAATTCAACCTTTGAAAAATTCAAGATAGAAGTGATACACGCTGAGAACACATTTAGAAGTTGGCTCTTCTTTCTGCGTCACCCACTCTCTCACAACCAGAAAGTCCCGAGGACACTGGGAAGGGAGGCTGATCAGTTGCTCTGCTCGTGAGATGTACGGTGGGTAGAGGTGGATGGTTGTTTCAGAAGTAACATGTGTTCTTTGGACATTTGTTGCCGGAGACCCGGAAAGCTGGACAGCAGTCTGCAACCATAAACAGCTCCTCAGACTTTAAAACTTAAACATCACTTAGTTGATGCTGTTGAGTCTTTTTGTATTTATACGGATAATTTAGTCTGTTTTTACCTCTGGTGTAGACCAAAGCTAAGAAGAATACAAGAGAGAAATTGGTATCCACTTCTAATGATAAAAACCTACAGTTCGGGAAATAATGAAATAAGATTCACCTATTTTCAAAAGTCTTAATGTTCTAATATTAAAATATCAATATAAAACTACTTATATATTTCATTATGTCTAAACCAAGACCTTCTTCTTCAGAATATTTTCTGCTCTTAGTGCCATTTTCACAATGGACCAAAACCACAAGATTTTATGATTTATTAAAATTATTCATGTTTTCTGTTGTTTATATGTCAGGCTTTTGGCTACTTATGAGATTGCTTTAACAAACTCAAGGTTCTTAAAATCATCTCTGCTAGATTATTTTAAAGCGATGGCTGGGCGGGAAAGACAGCTCTATGGGTAAAGGGGATTGCTACCAAGTTAACCAATCCGAGTTCAATCTCTGGGTTTCACGTGGTGGAAGGAGAGAATCAACTCTCAAAAACTGTCCTCTAACCTACACACACACACACACACACACACACACACACACACACGCACACGCACACGCACACACGCACACACGCACACTCACACAGACATGCGCTGTGGTACAAGTATGTATGTATACACACAAATAAACAACCATGACAAATCTTAGCTACTGGGGACAACAAAGGACAAACCACCAGACAGTCCATCAACAGTGTCTTCAGGGAAGATTCTTCAGAGACACAGGGGAAGTTGTCAGAACGGAAATGATGTCATATCGGCACGGTAGTAGCTGCCTGTGATCCCAGCACATGGGAACCTGGCCCCAGCTGAACTTCCTTCTGTGAATCCAATGAAGACAACCCTGCTGCTCCATTAAGTCTGCACCTGGAGAGGACCAAGACGTGGGAAGAGTAGACCTGGGCAAGCCAAAGTAGAGTAGCGTCCCACAGGCCCTCGTCCTGCCCTGCCAGCACAAACTTTTTCTTAGGTAGAAAGGGATTTCTTTTCATTGACAGATTTTTAAACCCACATAAAAGTAGAAAGAACCAACCTCCAAGGACTGGAATGAAAATCATAGAACTTTCTGTATTTGCTGACATCATGGACATCTATCTCTGTTAGATTATTTCATCATAGCATTTCTAAAACTAAGGGCATTTCCTGCACCACCAAAAGCTCATTATCACAAAAGAGAACATTTTGAGAAAAAAAAATGGCATAGGGACTGTTCAGGAATGAAAAATGAAGGTGTCAAGGATGTGCCAGCCCCTAGGAAGGACAAGAGGAGCCCAGGAGCTTTGTTGTCAGTGGGCTGAGTCAAGTGGAAGACATTAGGCCAAAACTCAGAACGCAAGACCCAGCATCGGGTGGCTCGTGCTGTGACTGCTCCCAGGAATGGCCCTGTGGCTGTGACCTGCTGGGATGTCTGTCCATAAGAAGAAACCTAAACCTATCCAGAAAGCACAGTGTGATGCAAGCAGACAGAAGGTGGGGACTGCTCGCCTGTGGCCTGGCCGAGGCCCTGTGGCTGCAACCTGCTGGCATGTCTGTTCATAAGAAGAATCCTAATCCTACCTAGAAAGCAGGCAGAAGACGGGGACTGCTTGCCTGTGGCCTGGCAGAGGGGCTGTGGCTGTGAGGAAGTAAGCAGCATGCAGCGCTCTGATCTGAGCCAGGTCGGCCATGGCACCAAGGAAGGAGAAGCACCCACAGAACTGTGAGCTACAAGAGACATTCAGAAGGGTGGCCTGGTGCCTGCTCACCCAACAGCCACAGCCACCATTCACCATTGCTAGCCTGCCACCAACCTCAAGGCTGAGTTGTTGGCTCTGCTTCAACCTAGTCCCCACCCTACACTCTCCAAGTATATTCTCCTGTAGGGAAGCGTGACCAAGAAGAGTATCATGGCAGGATGGGTCCTTGGTGGCCCCCAGGGCTCATACTTTGGAAGCAGGTTAGAAATTCCCAATGAGCTGCTGGTTGCTGAAAGGGCATAACAATAAAAGCTGTCTCGTTCTTCTCACAGAGACAGTCCTGGGAATGCTGATACCGTTTCATTGACTTTGTGATGACCCGGGCCCTGGTCCATTAGGCTTAGCTTTGCTTTCCTGCCCTTCTAAAGAACAGAAAGACACGACTGTGGGCCTTATAACTTAAAGGGCTACAGGACCATCTATACCAACTGAGGGCATGTCCTTCTAGAGGTGCTGAGCTGCCTCCGGCCCTGCACACTGTGTCTACTTTTAAGCCCAATACATCCTCCGGTACCCAATGTCATGCCCAAAATCCTATGATCTCCTTTGCAGGTCAGGCTTCACCTCAGAGCTTCATGTAATGGGCTCTTGGGGCCCCTTGCAGGTACTCTGACCCTGTCACACATTGCTTAGCCATAGCAGCTCTCTGGACCTGTGTGTAGCTCAACATCCAATGACCCCCGTCAATCTTGCATCCTTCATGCCTATAAAACCAGTACCAAGTGGCTGATCTAATTAGGATCTTTAGATACATAGAGATTGTATTCTGCCTAGATACATAATCTTCAACCACCTCAAGGATCTGTAGACACCCTCACGGACACCCTCAGACACCCACACGGACACCCTCATAGACATGATGGAGGTTCGTTTTCTACATCCCATCAGGCTGGTAGTCAAGACTAAACACCAGCTGAGTATGGTGCACTGGTGTTGCTGGGTTATATGGTGACACAGGCTCACAGAGTGGTGGCAGGGCCGACTTGGCAGCAGGCAGGGAGCTCTTGGACCATAAGATGCCCAAGCCCTGAGCAAATGTCCAGAAGTAGGATGACTTCCTCCTGCAATGGACTCTGTCCAAGCCATGGTCCCAACCTTCTGCAGTGATAAGCACATTTTAAAAACAACCTCTTCTTCTAGAACACTTTGAGGTCTCTAAAACACACCAGAGACAGTGAGGACTACTCTCACACCTCCACCCAGCTTCCTACAACTACCAGCTCCACACAGACATAGGTCAGAGGTCACAATTACAGCAGTGACATGCTGTTCAGGCTTGGGCAAAAGAGGCGAGGGTTCCTTTTTGCTAGAGATGAGGGTTCCTTAGCTTTGAAGTACAGCAGACTGAAGGAGTCTCAGAGCTACTGTGTCCACATGCCCAAGTGGTGCTTGCACAACTACTTGGTGCCTGTGTGGCCATCCTGTGCCTGTGATCTTCCTCCTAGAGACTATGCACTCCTCTGGCTGGGAGGTAGCATGAGCATGGGGAGTATGTACCCTGGCCCACAGCCATGAGGAACAGAAAAAGGCAGCCTGTTCACAGAAACCCAATCTCCACACCACTTCACAGAGTGGTGTGACTGTCCCTGAAAGCAGTGTCTGACAGCTAGAGGCTGGCAGCAACTGGGCACAGGGACTCTCTCTCCTCACTGGGTACAGTCTAAATCCTAAATATCATGTTCTGTGATAATTAGTACCCCCACTACCACCGCGCACACACATACCAAAATGGTTCAGAGGACAAAGATGCTCGGGGGACACACAATGTGACAGAACAGCATGCTCTTTGCCTCGTCACAGCCTGCTGCAGCTCGGGTTCTCTGGGGGACGATCCGGCATAGGTCTGCTGTACCGCTTATCAAGTCAGGTTTAAGCAGCCCCACAGTGCTTTGCAAATGTACAGACAGGACAGAGTTTGGAGGCCCCTGTGACACTCAGACTGCATGCGCCACACTGAAGCAGCCTACTTTAGGACACAGGGTCTCCATCCTTCACAAACACAATCCCCTCCCTGCAAATGTCACTGCCATCCATCAGTTCCATGTCTACTGGAGACCAGTCATAGGCCTGTCCACGGGGCCCATGGGTGGCATGAGGCAGTTCACATCAGCACTGTTTATAGTAGGAAACGCGTCAAAGAGCCACCAGGGAGGGAATGAGGCAAGAATTAGAGGGCAACTTTGTGACAAAATACTGATGGGCAGCCATGCCCAAGAGGCTGTACAGATAGCAAGTGAACAACCTCCAAACCCACTGAGGGTCATGGGATGCCTGGGGGCAGGGGCATCACAGCTGGCACTTCAGCATACCCAAGTATGTGTGGAGGGAAAGACCCAGAAGGGCGCACAAGACTCTGCCACATCAAGCAGGTGGTCGTAGCTAGGTGTGGTGGTTCATGCCTTCAATACCAGCACTGAGAGGCAGAGGCAGGTGAATCACTGAGTTTGAGGCCAACCTGTTCTACGGAGTAAGTTCCAGGGCAACCAGAACTACACAGAGACCCCTATCTCAAAAATAAATAGACAGACAGACAGACAGACAGACAGACAACTGGCAGTTCTTTTGTGCCCTGAGACACCTCACACAGATGAAACCTAAGAAGGATCCCTAGACAATGGCAAGAGGGTGCAGGGGAGATTCAGAGGAGACACATTCACCTATAGCTTGTGGCACTAGTCACACACAGGTACTACCTACTTTAAAGTTTTGAATGCAGTTACTGTAGAAAAACTAAACACAACAAACTATTCCTGATGGGAACTGGCAGTCAGCCACCCGAGGAGCCAGCAGCAGCTCTGATGGTGGCTTCTGAGGGCTGCCACAAGTCTGTGCTCTCAGTCCTGCCAAGGGTGCCTACGAGGGTGAGCACTGTTGAGGGGACAGATGGTCCTGTCTCAGCTCCTGCTGCTTTTGTTTCTCACTGCCTTCTAACAACCAGTCACCTGGAGGCGGGAAATGTGGTACAAAGCACTGGACAGGAGGGGAGCAGGACACCAGGCCCTTGGGCAGTAACATGAGGGTCAGGAGTGCTGAGCACAAACAGGCTTCTGAAGACAGCGGCAAGAGGCTCACCAACATAGAGCTGGGGCCAAGGGCACCTGGTGAACTCAGGAGGGTGGTGAGCTTCTTGAAAGACTGCCAGCCAGAAGACAGGACAAAATAGCCTGAGAGTTCACTAAAAGCTGGGTGTTCTCAGATGTGAAGCCGGCCCGTGTGCGGAAGCTCTGGCTAACAAGTGACCTCATTTGCCTGCTCAGACTTCTTGTCCTTTTCGTCTCCTATTAAGAATTTACACCAAAGGGCTGCAGTAGGCACTTGGGATACCTTGTCTCCACGCTCTGTCACTGTAGGAAAAAAAGCTTCTGTCACAAAAACACATTTGCTGTCTGCAGGGACCTTAGGCTAACCTAGGTGCCCAGAGTCACCCCAGGCCAGGCAACTGAGAGGCCCAGATGCTGAGAGGCCCCCCATAGCAACATGCAATCCTGATGGACCTGTTTCTTTTATGGAAACGTGTGTGACCCACAATTAACAAGAGACCAGGCCATGCCGTCATTATTTCTTTCTAAATATCCTGCTGCCATTTTGGCATGGAGACCAAAGGTCTAAAATTAGCACCTCACACCTCATTTTCCAAGCTCCCGGTGGAAGAGGTGTAAATCCACCTGAGAACATTGTCTTCTGAACAGAGAACATGCTGCTCCCCCAGAGGCCTCTTCGCTCAGCAGGAGCCACGGGTGGGGGTAATAGGCTTGGGTTGGTCCGGGGTAACACTGTGATAGTCTCTAGCTGGAGCAGCCCAGCTCCTTCCTTAGCTCCCAGAATCCCCTGCTACAACCCTCTCTGCAGGGAAACACTTGAGTGTGAAGAGCACCTGTCCAGCTGGAGGTTCAGAAGGCTTTTACGTACTGTATTCTCTGCAGACCTAGTACCCAAGGCCAGAAAGGAGCTAAAGTTACTGCCTCTCAATCCAGGAACAAAGTCAGAAGCAAAGACAAAAAATAGGTACAGAACAGGACCCCTCACAGCTCAGAAGCTTGCACCCCCAGGCCAGGAAAGGAGGCTCAGCTGCCCCTTCTACCCGTCACTTACCTGTCACCAGGCCAGCAGGTAGGAACAGAACATACTCCTAAGGTGGCTAACCTAGGCTAGGCTGTGGACATATAAGACGCACACATTAGGACTCCCGGTCTTCTCACCTGCCTGTGACGCTCCCTGCCGCCTTGGGAAGGCTCTGAGGACTCAAGAGACTGAAGAAGAAAGGGAAACACTCATGGGTACCCATCATCAACAACCATGTGGGTCCCCTGGTAGAATGCTGGTCCCTTTGGTTCAGAGAAACACCTCAGATGAAATTACAGGCCAGCCCTCACTCTGGGACACCAATGTCCTTTCAGCACACTGAGGAGCCTCATGTCCACCCGACTTCCAGTACCAGACTGACCCAGACACCTCCCAGATTCCCATGCACGGCCACCTCCCTGAAGAGCCACTTAAAGAGACATCAGGTCACTCACATCAGGTTCAAATGATACCAGAGAGTCAAGCATAGATAACTCTCCTTGATTCTCCTGCCACCCGCTGCCATCTTGAAAAAGCCATCTCCTGGCCATGACAGGTGAACACACTGCATCTCATAAGCACTTGTCCCTCCCTCCCACCTGGCACACACCCAGGCAGCAGGTGAGGAGCACCAGAGCGAGTGTCTAAAGCAGATTTGAATGTGGGCTTTGGACCTGTGGCCTGGAGGAGTCAGGCAGAAACCAGAGCAGGACCTTGTGGAGCGGACCTTGAGGCTATCAGAGACCAAGTGTCCTCAGCCCCGCCTCCGTTCTCCCCTCTATCTACACTGTTTCTCTCCAAAGAACCTCACACGCAGGAGGCTAGGTTTCAGAGGAAAGGAGGCATCCAGCTTTAGAAGACCTGGGCCTGCCCTCTGGAGCCACAGGCTGTGAAGTCAGACCTTTCATCCATCCGCAAACATGGTGAAGTTGTTGACAGTCCACAAAGGAGCAACAGATGTCAATACACCCCTGTTTATGAATTTCCCAACCACATCCTGCCTGCTTCAGGGAAAGCTGTCAGCTTCAGAGGCATCAATACTACATTTTAAGCACACTCCAACTCCACTAGCAGCTTGCTTCCCCCGGTTCTGGCCACAGTCAAAGCCAGCAGACACGTGCTGTGAGTCTTGGGGCCTCTACCAAAGAGCCCTTGAACTGTAGAGTCTCACCAATAACAGTCAGTGAGGTTTCGCCAGACTTTTTAAAATACATACAACAAAGAGTGAAAGGCCAGGGAGGAAGGGCACAAAGTTTCCATGTGTTCACAGTGCATGCACCCACCCTCAGGACTCACCCTCTCTGAGAGCAGATGACGCCCACATGGGAGCCACAAATGGCAGGCTAGGATCAACTCTAGGCACCAGGATAAGGGAAAAAAAACCTAGGAGTTCAGGGACAAATGGACCTGTGCAGACCATGGACTCCCCAGAGCATGGCCAGGCCCTGGTCAGCTTCACATCCCTAAAACTTCAAGCTGGCCACTGAAACTCAGCACAGCCCACCGCCCAAAAGAAAGGCTTGGAGCAGGTGCCCAAGGCATCAGACTACCTAGCCATGCTAAGGGCTAATCCCATCTCCTGCTGGCTCCCTGTGTGCCTCTAAACACTTGCAGGGACTCTGAAGCAGCCTGTCTCTCCTAGCAGAAGCCAGATGAGTCCCACAAAGCAGGGGAAGTTGAGAAGGCGAGGGGCACACTTTGGCTGGCCAGAAAGACTCTACAGCAGGTCCTCTGGTGCTAATGGGGAACCAGATGCACAGGGACAGCCCAGTGGCACTGTGGCAGTACCACGGGCTCTCATCTTCAAGATGAGAAGAGCGGGATAGGGAGAGAGCAAGACCACAGATCCTGAAGACCAGGGGTTCAAGGGAGGCATAATTTACCTCTAATGCCCAAGCCCTCCCCTACCTTCCCTAGCCCCTTTCCTTCCATACTTCTACCCTTGCAGTCACAGAAGCCCCTTCCTGACCTCTAAGTAGCCTGCTGCAGGCCCAGGCTACCTGCCCAGCTCCATTCCACCTAAGACACAGCCAGCTAGAGCCATGCTGCTTTCCCAGCTTCCCTAAGTGGGTCAAGCACAAGCCCAACCAGTTATCTTACACTAGGCTCTGAAACTTTTGTTTCTTGGTCCCACGGTTTATTATAAAAAGCGAGGAGCCGACAAAAGCACACGCATTAAACAGGAGGGAAACGGAAATGAGACATGGAAGATAAAACGCTGGGGCCCACAGAGCTAGGCAAGAGGTTGGCCAGATAGCTGGCAGCTTCACAGGCTCATCTTGCTTTGAACTCAGTGGCCAGGGAGGCCAATCAGCAGACTCCCCAGATAGGCTGACTTCCTGTTCATGTCTGATATCCACAACTCCTACCAGAACGGTGTTTTCCATGGGGAAATGTCCAGGAAATGGGCACTGGATGAGCAAAACCATGAGCCAGACTCAGACTGCACACACATTCCCAGCTGTACAGAATGCGGAAGGCCAGCCTGTGGGACAGAGCAAGACTGCCTAGACAAGTAAACCACAGTAAGACACAGCTAGAGAATGTCAGAGGGAGAACAATGGACGCACACAAGTCTTCACAGGGAGCTAAAGGAGACAGGGCAGGACAGCACGCAGCAACAGGTAACATCTTAGAGAAAGTTCTGGCTACCCGACTGTGGAATGGCAAGGTGAGCTAAGAGCCAGCCCTGCTCCTCCAGAGGGTTTGCAGGGAAAATGGTACCTCAGATGGCAAGAGAGGGCCAAAAACCAGCCAAGGGATCAGCCAGGTTGGCCAATCAACAGAGATGGAACAGTTCCTGGTGGACAGGGCCAGGAACCAGAGGCCCAAAATGATTGGCACTGTAGTCGGCTTCCTGCTGGGAGACAAGTAGAGCAATAGGAGGCGCTGGCTAGACTGGAGGATGAGCACGAGAATGAATTGGTACCCAGCTGGACAAAAAGCAAAAGTGACTTCTTACCCTCCTGGCCCTTGCATCCTTCACACAACAGGATAAAGCACCCCTCAAAAACAGTAACCTATGTGTCTCGCCCTTGGCACAAATAATCTGATTCTTAACACCAAACAAACACCCAGGTAGAATCATCTGAGGAAGAAATGAGGCCCTGAAAAGGCAGAGAACTTCCCCAAATATATACAGAAAATCAGCAACAGATGCTGTCCCAAATGCCTGCCCAGTCTACCAGAGCCCACAGCCCTACCTGCTACTACATGGGGCCCAGAAGGCTGGGAGGAAGACCAGAAAGAAGAGGCCACAGAACTCACAGTGGAAGAGGGAAATCAACACAAATGTCAGTGCTGGTGACCAAGTGGACCCATGAGGGAAAGTGCCACAGAGCCAAGGTGCAGTGCAGTGACTGGTGGAGTCTCACGGTGCCTATGACTCCCATACAACCAGCCAGCTGTGTCGACACTGTTCCCACATCAATGATGGGTGCAAGGCAGCACCTGGCTCCTCCACCCACTACATCCATGCAGCTCCACCTTGCCCTTCCCTGCACGCTGCCCATAACTGCCTTCCAACCCAGCCTGGCGTGTGTCAGATGCGACAAGGAAGTGCTCAGACCCCTTCGGTACTTTTTTGTCCATGTTCTCCCCCACTTCCCTGCCCTCCCTCTGAACCCTTATTTGCTCTTACTTGTTCTCAGGGCCCCGAGGTCCCATGGGATCATTAGGACCCATGTACCCAGGTCACCTTTACTGAGTGTCTTAGGGTTTCTGTTGCTGTGAAAAGGCACTGTGACCATGGCAACTCTCACAAAGAAAACATTTCACTGAAGTGGAGGCTTACAGTTTCAGAGGTCCCGTCCATTACTGTCATGATGGGGAGCATGGCAGCATGCAGGCAGACGTGGAGCCAGCCACATCTTGACCAAAAGGCAAAAGGAAGTCAACTGACTGTCAAGCTGAGGGAAGCTTGAAAAAGTCTGCCCCCACGGTGACAACAAGGCCACACCTCCTAATAGTGCCACGCTCTTTTGGGGCCATTTTCTTTCAAACCAGCACACTAGGCACCAGTGGAACAGGGCAAACGATGTTCACAGCTGCCCCTGCCAAGCCGGAGCCTGCCCAGCACCGTCCTGAGTACTCACCTCGGGGTGTTATCTCATTACCTTTCACTACAGGCTAGACAGGGTGTTGGGTAGCTGTTTCCTCCAAAATTAAAACCTTCCATCTTGGAGGGACACCCCTTCACTCCTAAGACAAAGGATGTGCTGGGAGGTGAAACAATGGATTTTAAGACAGGATGTTTCCAGGGAGGTGAGTCAGCAAGATGTTCCGAAAGGAGGTGAAGCATTCCACCCTGTAAGGAAGATCCTCAAGCTCAGGAAGTCCTTCAAACTGACCAGCCTTGCTAGGCCACTCCTTCTCTGTGTGGATACATAAGGATTGCTAAGAGATACCCTCAGACAAGCTGGGGGTTTTAGAAGAGGCTCAGACCAGCAGAGCTTCCGGGAAGAGCCAGGAGAAGCTGAAAAACCTAAAAGGAACAGCGACTAGCCAGACTGCTTGAAAAACTCTCAGACCACCTAAGCTGCCTAGGAAGGATGCTCTCTACCTGCTGAGCCGCCTGCAGGCTGTGCAGTGTGCTCCAGGTTCCCGGCTTTCAGGAGCTGTCTCTCATGCTGCGGTGAGCTTGATGATGCAGCTGTCTTTGAGTTATTTCTGCTCCTTCACCCATATTCTTGTAAGCAACCCCAAGAAAATGTACTGGTTCACCAAGTTGGGTGTTAGGGGTACCAGTGCTGTAGAACATTGTAGAACATTGGCACGGTACTTTGATCTGTCATCAGTTCCCTCTCTAGTGTGAGCAGCTATATGTTCATACCTCCCCAGGAATGATGTCACACAATACAGGGATTGGGAGAGCTTCCACTGATGCTGGTTCACTGGGAAGGAAACCGAGGCACAGTTCCCAGGATCCAGCTCCAGCCTTGCTGGCAGCTACTCAGCAAACAACACCCAAGACCCATGAGTAGGTCACAGGGTGGGTGCCCGGTGAGCGCACTCTATAGAAGTCTGTATGGATCCTACAAGCAAGAGGACGGGCCAGTCCTGGGGAAACCAGAGAGCTGCCAACCGTGAGAGAGAGGCCAGAGGCAAGAAGAGAGAGCTCGGCACACAACTGCAATGCAGGTCTGGGCGCCCTTCTCACCAAGACCTTCTTTGTCTTGCAGCAACATGCCAGGCCGCTCCCCCCACCCCTACTTACAGATGAGAAAACTCCAGGCTCTGAGAAGCCAGGAGTCCTGCCCAGGCCCACGTACTAAGATGCAGGAGGGGAACAATAGGCCTGAGTGTGCTCAGAGGCCCAGTGAAGCGGAAAGACAGGACTATGCCAAGTGGCTAAGGGTGGCCAGGAGAGATGGCAGGCTGGAAGACACAGAAGTCATCACTTCCACATGACCACCTTTCGAGGCTGTCCCATGTGCAGTCCTGCCCACAGGAAGACCTACAGGTACTCAAAACATTGACACAGGCAAGCACATACCAGCCCAGAAATAAAACCTCGTAGAAATCCTTATAGGACCGCAGGGCACGTGTGGCCCCACCCAGGCTCTGACAGGTATTGGTGACAGCAGGGCCTAGTACTCAGCATATCTGGGCCAGGCCAGGCCACGCTGCCACCCCAGGCCATGTCCCTACCCTTCTTCAGCACGGCACACCACATCTCAGATTGTACGGGAGTGCATGCCGCACTGTGGCTGAGGATATTAATAAGGGCAGGTAGAGAACAGCAGAAGGCAGGACCAGTTCCAACTAGTGTGGGTGACCCAGGCCTGTCAAGGAACTTCTCTGACCCTATATGTGAGCTGCACCTTCTGGAGGCAGCCCACATAATAGGTTATATCCTAATATAAAAGAAGGATGGGTTTTTTTGCAAGCTTGTCCCCATGATCACTGGCAAGTTTATCTATTCTGCTGCTACGGCATTACTCACTATTGGAACCAACCTTACTGGGGACTCCAACATAGACTTGAGACCAGCAGCTCCCAAGAATCTCCCAGGCCTCTAGCACCATACTGGGACAGCTGAGACATCCAGTCTTGTGGACTGAACAACCAGACTCCTGGCCTCTCCAGTGTGAGGCAGCTGTTGTTTGACTACCTGGATCACATCCTGTAAGCCAGTCTAATAAATCCCCTTAAATATATATATATATATATTCATTCTATCAGTTTTGTCCCTTGAGAATATGCCAGGGAAACAAAGGGGGTCATTATAGTGTAAGTATCATGACAGCATTGTGGTTGTCGGGGGTGGGGAGCCACTGATCCCATCCTTCCCTGTTGTACTGGTTAGGTTTTGTCAACACAAATAAGCCACTAAAAAGAGGGAGCCTCAACTAAGGAAATGCCACCATCAGACTGGCCTATGGGAATGTCTGTGGGACATTTTCTTGATAATGATTAATGTAGGAGGGCCCAGCCCACTGTGGGCGGTGCTACACTTAGGCTGGTAGTCCTGGATTGTATAAGAAAGGCAGCTAAACAAAGCTTAGGGAACAAGCCAGTGGGTAGCATTCCTCCATGGAGCAAGCCAGTGAGTAGCATTCCTCCACGGTCTCTGCTTCAGTCCTGCCTAGAGCTCCTGCTATGGCCTCCCTCAATGACTGACCGTGACCCGTATGCTGTAGGAGCTACTTCCGCAGCACCTATAAGCAAAATAATCCCTTTCCTCCCCAAATTGCTTTTGGTCAGTGTTTATCACAGCACTAGAAACCTAACTAGGATATCCATCTATGTAGCTGCTTTGCCCCACTCCCTTCCAGGCTGAGACCCCTAGACACTACCATTATTAGGGCTTTTGGTGGTTTGAATAGTCATGGCCCTCGTAGGCTCAGTTATTTGAATGCCTGGCCCATAGGGTGTGGCATTATTAGGAGGTGTGGCCAGTAGGAGGTGTACTCCTGTTGAAATAGGTGCCTCTTGGTCAGAGTAAGTCAGGTGAGAGGGTGGAGGGATGGAGGAGTTAGGGGAATGGGGTGGGGAAATGGGGGAGTGGAGGGGTAGGCTTTGAGGTCTCAGAAGCTCAAGTCTGGCCAGTGAATCTCAGTCTTCCTTCTGCTTCGTGCAGACCAAGATGTAGAACTCTCAGCTCCTTCTCCAGCACCATGTCTGTCTGCATGCTGCCATGTTTACCGCCATGACAATAATGGACTAAACCTCTGAACTGTAAGCCAGCCCCCAATTAAACGTCTTCCTTTATAAGACGGTGTGTTGGCACATGCCTTTAATTCAAGCACTCTGAAGACAGAGGCAGGAGGATCTCTGGGTTTGAGTCCAGCCCAGTTTGCAGAGTGAGTTCCAGGACAGCCAGAGCTACATACAGAAAAACCTGTCTTGAAAACAAACAAACAAACAAACAAACAGTAGATGGGTCTGCAGAAAGCACTCCCTCGCTATACCCTCTACTTCTCGTACTTCACCACCACTGAGTACCGCTGTCTGGAGGACCAGCCTCCAGCAGTGCAGGGCTCAAAGGGAACCCACAGAGTCCGCACAGACTGTGACTATTTTATGGGGCGGGGGGGGGGGAGAGACACTCCACACTCTCTTGATGGTTTCCTTCAGACCTTTTCTTTATTCTTCCTTTGAATTCGCTATTCTTCTTTTTTTTTTCTGAGACAGGGTTTCTCCGTAGCTTTGGGCCTGTCCTGGAACTAGCTCTTGTAGACCAGGCTGCCCTCGAACTCACAGAGATCCGCCTGCCTTTGCCTCCTGAGTACTGGGATTAAAGGCGTGTGCCACCACCACCCAGCCACATTCTCTATTCTTTATTTTCCTGGTGATTTCCTTTTCTCATTCCTGATGTTTTCCTTCTAACTCCTTCTAATTCTGTCTTTATTCGTTCCCTTACAGCTTATACACCCCAGCAAAATCTTTCAGGCAGTATAAAAATTACAATGTGGTTGCATTCTATTTTTCAAGCGAATGATTAGAATGAATACAAATAAAAACCAGCATGTTTTCCATATCCCTTACATGATTAAACATTTTACATATTACAGGTGAAAAACACATCATCCCAAGAACCCGCATACACTCATACCCAAGCAACTTGTTATAGATTAACATTGTGTAAGCAAACAAGATACTCTATTACTGGCAGGCTGCGTTTTGCAGTTACAAAGAAAGGATCGATCGCTTTATTACTTATCTTGAAAGGGAATCTTATAAGGGATTACAAATCTAAACTTTTATATATGAAAAAGAATCACTCAGCTCTACTTTACACCATTAGGGTGCATACCCACTCATCAATAGTATTTTGTTTTGTTTTGTTTTGTTTTTTGTATCAGGAGATTGAGGGCAGAAATGTGTATAAGGAATTAATCATCACCTTTGGTCATCAACCAATCCTAGCAAGAAAGGTTCATCAGTTAATGATAATTGGGCTGCTTTGTTCTTGTTCCCTGACCTTAAGAGTTCCTCATTCAAATACGTGCCTTTCTAAAACTTCAGATTGCCTTCTTGGGTTTTCACCTCAAAGTTATTTGGCAAAAACATGTAGTCTAACTTTAAGTTATTTTCAAAGTTTTGTTTCAGTTATGATGCACTCCGAAACCTGTGAACACATCTCCTGATATGAAGGTTAAAAGAATTTAAGCAAGTTGGGCTACTGGGACTCAACTGTTTTTCTTAATGATTAACCTGAGTCACAATCTATACAGCTCCTCAATAGAAACTCATATGTTCTATCTGTGAGACACTTCCTTGTACATATTTTTATCATCAAAACTCTATTTAAGGTAACATTATTGTTATCAATTAAACAATACAACTTAAGAAGAAATCATCTTCACACTAATCAACAGGTAAAATGTCCAGTAGAATGGGATGTTTCCATGAGATAAACACACCACATTACAGGCAGTGGGGATCTCCCCACATCCATTCACACCATGCCAGATACCAGAGAAAGAGGGCAGCAGCAAACATGGAAAGACACAGCAGAAACAAAAGACATTGTGAAATCTGTGGTCTCAGAGCCTTTCCTTTCTGAGATTCATCCATCAGGGATTCACCTCCTGGTGGACTGATACCCTGAAGTCAGCTGCCATCTGCTGCTCCTCTGACATGACCACCGGCAATTTGAGATGGCATCCAATGTCAACTCTCAACCTCCACCTGCACATGCACACACATGCACACGCATGAAGAAAAACTACCACAAGATTCAGCAAACCCACCAGTATTCATATAGTCAAAGGCAATGGCACCAGCACAGCCGAGCGATACCTGCCTCTCGTGTTCATTTATGCACTGCTCACATCAGTGAATGACGACTGGATGAACAAGGAAATGAGGCATATAACACTAGTCAACCACGCAAAGAAGAACGAACTCCGGGCTGAGAAGACAGCTTAGTTGATAAAATGTTTGCCAAAGAAGCATGAGAAAGTAAACTGAATACCCAGAACGAGAGAGAGAGAGAGACAGAGAGAGAGAGAGAGAGAGAGAGAGAGAGAGAGAATGAATATATGGTGGTACATTGTTATCCCTGAGCTGGGGAGGCAGAAATGAGCAGATCCCTTGGGCTCACTGGCCACTCCAACTCAGTATAGCCTACTTGGTGAACTCCAGGCTAATGAAAGAACTTGTCTGAAAAAAAACCTGGATGGTTCCTGAAGAACACCCAAGGTTCGTCTCTAACACACACACACACACACACACACACACACACACACATGAATGGAACCCTCTTGTTGACAGGAAAATGGGTATAGCTGAAGGATATTACACTAGGTGGAATAAGCATGGTTGTACTCACGTGGAAGCTAAAGCAGATACAGTCGGAGAAGAGGAGGGCGGGAGAAAGAGGAGAAAACACAGATGAAACGGGAGGGCAGAGAAGGACCACCTAAGGTAAAGAATTCTCTTTTACAACAGTTTGTCTCAAGTTTGGAAAGAAGCAGAGAGAGGTGGAAGGCTCTCACCACAAAGCAATGATAAATGCTTACAAAGACTGAAGTGTTGCTTAAACCTGGCATGATCAGTGCACACTGCAGACACAGATGGATCTGTCACTCTGCTCAACAAACATGTTCAGTTCTGCCAGCCCAACAGAAGACCCAAGAATGGAGTGAAGTGAAGGAACGGCCAGCTAGCTCTAGGCCTGCAAGGGCCATGGTCGTACCCCATGGATCACCAAAAGAATCTTGTAGGGTCCCCTGGGGTAGTTGCAAGGCCCTTTTACAGGTGGAGAAAGAAAGTCTGTGTGCTCTCAGTAGAGTAGAAGCTGATCACTCTCGGCTCTACTCTTCCCCGGGGCCACGACAGGCTCACTCTCCAGGAAGGAGGGCAACCTTGATCCATCTGTCCTTTCCAATTCTAGACTCAGCCCTGGTGTCTGTGGAGGGCTCCAATCCTTCCCTGAGCTTTCGGGAACTCAGCCTGGGAGAAAGCAATCCACATTTAGCATTAACAGTTCCCGTGGCCAGGGCTCAGCTCCACAATGGGCAGGAAAACCTTAAAGGAGCCATGTTTACTAAGGGCTAGAATCAGGGATCTCAATGAAGAGAGGAAGGGTAATCAAGCAAGGACATGGTGGAAATTCCTTTAGGGAGAATGGATAGAACGTCCAAAGGCCCAGAGTCATGTAGAGACTTATCTGTCTGTAGAATGGTGATAAGTCAAGTGGCCAGGGCTCCGGAAGACGTCACAGGAGGAGTGCCCCTTTGGAGGTACATCTGGGTCATGAATGTACCTCCCAGACCATGCTACAGCAGCCAGGGTCTCTAAAGGTCAGACGCTCAGATGTGGCTCAGTGGAGAAACGCCAGCAGTTAAACCCCTGGGTTCACTCTTCAGAGAAGGAACAGGAAGAAGGAGGGGGAGAGGGAAAGAGGAGAGGAGAAGAGAGAAGGGAAGGAGGCATTGCAGGAAAACAGCCTGGTCTGCCAGGGATACAGATAAACAGTCAAGGACTAAGACCACATTTCCTGTGTCCCTGAGCTCATCTATATCAAACCACACGGTCAAGAATCCTATCCTTCAACTTTCAGGTATATTGATATCATCCATGCTTTGCTGTAGGATAGCCTTGAAACAACAAACTATTCAAATACACCAAAATAGCCAGTATCAAAGTAATTATGGAGGGAAGATGTCTTCTGCCCCACCCAGATAGCATACTCTAAGTGAAGCCAGGGCCTAGCCATGGCACGAACTGCTACTGGGACAACCCTCACTTAGCAAGTTTGCCCAGCCTTCCTTCCTTTTATTCTTTGCTGTGTGTCTCTATGCCATCCTGGCAGAGACTGTGAGCTCACCCTCTGTGAGACGCTGTGCCTGGACACTTCACCCCAGGTTGCTGGGGCGCTGAGTTCTAAAGCAGCCCTGGTGCTAGAGCCACCAGCACAGCTGCATGGGTGGGTGGGGTCAGTGGGGAGACTAGGCTGCTGCTTCCAGCTATACACACATCTCCTGCCAGCTCAGAAGAGCTTACACACTCAAATGCCCTGAGACATCCCGCACTTCAGCCAACATTGAGGGGCAAATGGTATGGCCGCGTCACTGCTAATGGAAGCGGTCATCCTCAGCCCAGCCTGAGGCTGGGCCTATGTTGGTTCTGGAGGAAGGCATCATGAGTACAGCTGAGACAGAACCAGGGGAGACTGAGGAGTGCTATGGTGCATCAGGTGGCATCAGTCCAAAAGAGATTAGTGGCTGGCTGGTGTGAGCCTGGTGCAACCACAACCAATGTCTGCCCCATGAGCCAGTTGGCTCTGCTCAAAGAAACGCTTCAGCTGCTTTAAGCTGTAGCACTAGCCAGGCCCACCTCGAGTTCATGGCAAGGAAAGACCATATGCTGATCCCCGAGCTCCAGCTCTGATCCTAGTGGGTACAAGGTCATGTCCCATGTGCCAGCTCTAAACCAGATGGAACAAGAATCCCAAACTGCACATCGATGTCCCTGTCCTGACTCCAGGTGAATGAGACACCTGTCACTCATATACGCAACTCTCACTAGCCTGCAGGAAACAACCAGAATTTGAGGCCAGCAAGCAGGCTCATCCCCTAGGGGAACCAAAGCCCTCTCACCCACTCACTTCTCAACCCCCTCAAGTTTCCCCCATCACCCAATCCTCCTCTTCTAGAAAGTCCACATGGGCCATCTTCCACCTGCCTCAAGACGCACCATCTGATCTACCAACCCTCAGGCCTGACCTGGCGCTTGCTGAGCTGTCTCCTGAGGCTCTGGAAGCTGTGTGATGAGTACATCTGTCTATCCTGTTTCTCCTCTGGTAGCCAAGCTTACCTACCCAGCCAAGTGCTCACTCCAGGAGAGCAGGGTAAGATGATAAGACAATCCACCATAGTTCAGGCCTGGGTAAAACGCAGGTTTCCACAGTTAGATGAGACCTCAGTGCATATACCTCACGAGACCAATGGAGTCAGCAAGGGCAGCACCAGACTACAAAGCTAGGCTGCCCCCACAGGATGCATAGGGTAAGCTTCTCTGGCACCTGAGAGGCTCCTCACAGGGAAAGAAAAGAGGGAGAGTGAAACTCATAATGGTTGGTTGCTTCAACGTTGCAAAATGAGACTTTGGGTGATTGCTCAGGTATCTAATTGTCTCTGTCATATATTGCTCGCTTTGGAAGCTACTTGATTGTACTTCCTGCCTGCTCAAGTAATATTATCTCCCTTCTCAGGCCTTTGACAGGGTTGAAGATTAGATAGTCATAGTTACCGTTCTCTTATGATCTAGCCAAGCCATTTCCTATACAAGACTTAGACTCCATAGGATAGAATGTTTATTAAAACATTTAGCATATGTTCCTTGCTTAATATTGTTTATGCTGATTGTAATTCTAATCTTATACTTAATATCTGTTCCTAGTGTATATTGTTTTGTATTGGGTTTAGAACTCTCTTACTTAAACAAAAGAGGGAGGTGCTGTGGGAGCTCCTTCCGCTCCTTCCGCTCCTTCAGCCAATAGCCTTTAAGATACCAGCCCACTTGGGTGTGGTCTCTTTTGCTTTAAAAAGCAGCGGTAGGCATGCACTAGCTCTCTTGCTTCTGGCTCCACTTCTGGCTACTAGACTCCTTTTCTGGTCGTGCAGAGGGCTGTTGTCTAAGACGGTGATCTGTAAGTTTTTCCCTTTAAATAAATAACCCTTTTATTAATCAAAAGGGAAGAAAAGAAAAGAAAAGAAAAGAAAAGAAAAGAAAAGAAAAGAAAAGAGGGAGAGCAGGCTGGGATGAAAACAGAAGAGTGATAATAGAAGAAAGGCACTGAGGGACAGAGGGGCCAGGGCCCTTGCTGGCCACCACCAGAACAAAGCACACCCTTACCACACCCTGTGATCCACTCCAGTTCTAAGGAACTTCATCTCTGTCACCTCCCTCAAGCCTGACTATCACCTCTTCCCCCTCCCCCTCACCTCCTCCCCCTTGACTGTCACCTCCTCCCCCTACCTTCACCCCCTCCCTCACCCTCTCCTCCTTCCTCCCCTCACTTCCTCCCCCTTGACTGTCACCTCCTCCCCCTACCTTCACTCCTCCCTCACCCTCTCCTCCTCCCCCACTGTCACTGTCTCCCTCACTGTCACTTCTTCCTCCGTTTTGACTTCCATTTTCCTTACTGTCACCTGTCTCCTGCCTTTCCTTCTGCCATTCTCTCCTCTTCTTCCTTGGGGCTCAGGGAAGCCAGGCCTCTAGCCCACAGTGCCACCTACTGTCCAGCGGCCCTAAACTTCTTCCAAGGCACCTGTGCCATCAGGCCCAGGCCCAGGATGCAAATATCCTGCTGTGTACAGCACAGAGAGTTCTTCCCAAGTCCTGAAAACGGGAAAGACCTTTCTCAAACTAGCTCCCCAGACACAGCGACCATTGTCTCGAGCCGCTGGGAGGCCTCTGGAGTACAGATAGCCACCTCCCGAGCTTCAAATGGTATCTGCCTGCAGCTGGACTTACTCTGCGGTGGTTGTGAAGCCTGGTGGCCTCTGGGTAGCTGGTCTAAGCAACACTTCCTCAGAAAGGTCAGGGTATGCCCCTCCCCCTTTGGGGAAGGACAACAGCTCACTGACCTCAGGGAGTGGCTGGATCTACAGCAACAAGACTACGTGGAAGGGACCTGTGAGAGCTCTGCCCTGCCATACCACTTGTCCTGACCAGGGTCTTTATATTATTATTATTATTATTATTATTATTATTATTATTATTATTATTATTATTATTACAGCATCTCATTGTGTACCTCAGACTGTCCTGCAACTCACTCTGTAGACCAGGCTGATCTTCTTGAACTCACAGAGATCAACCTGCCTATGCCTCCCAAGTGCTGGGAATTAAGGCATGCGCCACTATATCCAGTTATAAGATTTTGTTTCATTTTTAATTTCATTTTTTTTAATGTGCACATTTGTTTGTGTGAGGGTATCAGATCCCCTGGAACTGGAGTTACAGACAGTTGTAAGTTGCCATGTGGGTGCTGGGAATTGAACCCACATCCTCTGAAAGAACAGCCAGTGCTCTTAACCATTGAGCTCTCTCTCTAGCCCCCTGAAAAGGGTCTTAACAGCAGTCCGTCCCCCCTCACTCCAGATCCAGGGCCCTGAGATGAACTATTTCAGGACCAGACTCTATGATCCATCACAGTCGGCCCTAGTGTCCAAACAGGCTGTCTCCGCTGGCTGCTGCCTGTTGTTGGCAATCTGTTCCATCTGGCCAAGGATACCAAAGCTTGTGTGACATTTCCCCAAGTAAACAGTCCAAGCTCAAGGCCATCTTTGGGGTCCAGGCTCTGGCTTTCCAGGGCTCTGACCAAGAAAGCGTGGCCACTGGAGCTTGAATGGAGCCACCTACCCCATCACCCTGGGACCTGTCATAGACCCTGTAATGAGTGCTTTACTTCCCAGGTTTGCCAGAGGGAACAAGTGTGCACAAGTGTATCGGATGGATACAGAATGTATTCACTGGATGCCATCATCACAGAAGGCAAGTGATAAGCCAGCACATGTTCATGAAAACATCAGCACTCCTCGAGCACTGACTATGCAAGGCTCACCAGAGCACTGAAGGAGACAGGGGCTGGACCCCTCAGATGCAGGCCACAGCAGCTGCTACCCAGAACACTGTGGGGCAGGTTGGACAATGTGGAAAAGCAAGCACTTTGGAGCACTCTGGGATACAAAAAGGAGCAGTGTGCTAGCAGCCACACTAAGATATGCATGAGCTACAGGGGGGGGTGTTCAGACTACTGGGGCTACTGTCCACTGTGTTCCTGACCTCAGCTGGGCAGGGGCTAGGGTTGTTGATCACGCTACAGTGGACTCTGTAGCTGACCCCAAATATCTGCAATCTAGAGTCAGAAAAGGTGGGTCGAGAGGGGGAAGGATCAGGGAGGTGAGCTGACAAAGGTCACCACAGACCACAGAGACAAAAGTCTTCTAGAAACCCTAGAAAAGCAGGGACCATACATCTAGTAAGGACCCAGGGTAACCAAGAATGCAGGTAAAAAGACTCTTGATACAAAAACCCCTAGCCAGGCTAAGAACTGTACTTCTGCCCTCCCTGTCAGTAATCCTGAGTCTGTGACACCCACCAGCTTAGAAGCTAGAGCAGCGCAAGTGCCTGCAACAGACCCAGGTCTGACGTCACACGATGACTTCTACCGATGGCTGTAGTTGGTGAAGACAGACCCTGGTGTCCAAGCAGGAGATGGTGGTCAGGCCTCCCTCTGATACCTCCCCTACAGGACAGGGAAAGAAGAGTACATTGAGAAAACCTTGGCCCAGCTCCCTTGGGTCCTAAAGGCACCCAGATGGGTTGCAGACACTGGGCTTTTAGACCTCTGAGCAGAGTCTGGGTCACAGAAAGCCATACCTCACAGTGAGGCCCCTTGAGAGCATCTTGGCCCCTTCCTCCCTGCCCGGCCACAGTTTTCATGACCTTGACACTTCTTGCTGTTCCCAAACAGCCTCCACTCTGGTACAGAGGGACCTCCGTGCATATCTGCCAGCTTCAAAAATATGAGGGGTTGGAGAAACACGTCCAGTGACAGAAGAACACCAAGAAGGCAGCGAGGAATCAGAAAAGCTGGCCCCCAGGAAAGGAAGACTCTGGTGAGAAAGTCCCCAGAGACCCAAGCAGAAAGGGGCTGGGAAGGCCTCATCTGGGCTGAACACAAGAGAGCTCCTAGAGGCCTCAAGAACAAGGGTCGCCAAGGGAAGAGGAAGCAAATCAGCTGTGAAGAAGCGAGGAAAAAGTATGCAGAGGCCGAGGTGAGAGGGGGGACAGAGGGTTGAGATGGGTGTGGACCAGGAAGGATGGCTCCACCTGTCCAATGCTGCAACCCAAAGTAGCTCCACCCAGCCCAAGGCTGCCAACGTACTTCCTCCAGCTAAAGCCCAGGAGTTGGATGACAAACCCAAGAGCCAACCTGAGTCCCCGGGCTCAGCCCAGGACAGCCACTCTACAACCGTAGGCACAGACCCACACTCAGCCTCTGCTGGCTTCAACACTTGGTCCCCACATGGTAGTGCTGCTTGGGAAGCCTACGCGAACCAGCCATGCTAGAGAAAGTGTCATTTGGGCTGGGCTTTGAGAATTTAGTGTCCCAGCACTTTCAGGTGGCTCCCTCTGGTTTGTGATGTGAGTTCTCGGCTTCTTGCTCCAGCCACTATGCTTGCCCCTTGTTGCCAAGCCTCCCATCACGATGGGCTCTTAGCCCTCTGGAACTATAAGTCAAACAAACTCTGTCTTCTAAAAGTCGCTTTCACTCATGCTGCCTTATCAGAGCAGCAGGCAAGAGACCTATATGGCCTCTCCTGAAGCTCCATGGACATCACGGTCCCTGAGACAAGCCACGTTCATTCTTCACACCTTACCTTCCTCGGCTGCCCAGCTCAGCCAGCTGGCCACACAAGGTCCACAGAACTGGCACGTTGCTGCTACTGCAATCCTGCCAGGCTTTTTCTTGCCCCTTCTCCCACTTCCATGGCCCCAATTCTGCTGCGAGCCACCATCTGGGCCTCTACGCACCCTGGCTGCCTCCCCACTGCCCTCACTATAAAACCAACTCAGGTCCTGCAACTTTTCTCCCAGAAACCCAGGGCCCTCTTATGCAAGTGTTGTTTCAGTCAAAGGCCAGCCCTTCAGACAGACCTCCTCTGACTGCCCTTTCTGTCTCTCCCTCTTACCTGCTTTGTCCCTGAGGGATCAATTATATCTTCACTTCCTCACTGCCCTTCCTAGGAGGCCACTGCACCAGGGCTGAGGCCCATACACTCTTACTGGTACCCTCAATAAGTATCTGAAGAATGAATCTCTTTGATACAGTTTGAACATGACTCCAATGTGTCCACTAAAGTTGACGTGCCAAAGGCTTGGTTTCCAGCATGATGGTGTTCGAATCCTTAAGAAGGGCAAGCGTGAGGTGGTTGACCATGGCAGACCCCTGGCACGGGAGTGGTGCTGGTCTCTGAGGACCGCTCTTTCTCTTATAAAGGGAAGCTACTCACACACACTTGGCCTCTTGTGCATGTGGCCATTTTCCTTTCTGCTTCCTTGTTATACTTTGATGTATCTAGGGGGCCGTTGCCAGGATGCTGGCACCACACTGTTGGGCCAATTAAACATCTTTCTTCCTTCTCTACAGTTCTCAGCACCAGTTATTCTTCTAAAGAAGTGGCTCTCTGCCTTCCTAATGCTGCGACCCTTTAATACAGTTCATGTTGTGGCGACCCCCAACCGTACCATTATTGTCACTGCTACACTGTAACTGTAAGTTTGCTACTGTTATGAATCATAATGTAAATATCTGACATACAAGACATCTGATACGCAACCTCTGTCCAACCCCTAACGGGGTCACAACCCACAGGTTGAGAACCACCGCATTAAAGTAACAGAAAGGGACTAAAACCCTCCTCCAACACATTTCCTAGGGTAAGAACGGTGGCACCTGGCAGCGCCACCTTGCAGAAATGCACATAGCCTGAGCACAGCGAGCCACGCCCAGTGCTGCAGTCAGTACGATACTGCACTACTCTTCCAGCATCCGCGTGCTCACAGCAGCTTCCTGTCCCCACCAAGTTCAGAGCTAGGCTTCCAGCCTCCTGTCCTCCGGCCTCCAGGTGCCATTACAGCTCCTCTGAGCTTCAGCTGAGCCGACCGCAACACTGCCATTTTTCTCATGCTGAACTGACCCTAAAGAGCTCGCTCATTCTTCCACTAATGATTATACATACTTCCAAGGATTAATGCTTTTCAAAATGAGGCAAAAAAGGAACCATTTATATAAGAAATGCATGCACAGATACAGGTCAGTCACTTTTCTCTGAAACTGGGTTGTTCCTATGATCCAAACTCAGCTTCAAAATTAAGTGTGCAAAGACATAGTGCTTCAAGGGTCACTGGAAAATGAACAAAGGGAACTTGGACATCACTAAAAGGATTCCCCAGTACCCATCATGCATTTGGCCAGCTGTTCTCCCTGTGCTGGGAGCCCAGTCCACACTCAGGCAATTGCTAATCAGCCTAGGCCTACCAGCAGCGAGAACACGGGCTCCATCCAGCTATGGAGCCCAGCAGCCTCCTGCAGGGAGTTCTGTGTGCACCACATCTAATGGAGAGTGGGTGAGGACAGCAGAATCTTTAATGCCCTGTACTGGTGTCCTCTGACTCCTTTAAAACAACGGAAACATTCTCTCATGGTTCAAATCAGTATTTGTCCCCTACAGGGTCCTGCAGCCTGGTGTGCTGGCTCCACAGCATCGAGACTCTGCATGCACAGGTGGGACAGAGAGTGCCCAGGGTAAGTGAGGAGTGAATATGGCAAGCTTAGGGCACAAGGCAACCATGTGTGTGGTCTTGCCAGAAGGCCTATCAGGAACCAGTGGCACACTCTAGCGGTACACTCCAAGGTTTCTCAGGAGCAAGGGGAGCCCCCTCCTAAGGCAGGTCCAGTATGCTCAGGAGTGCAGGGACAAAACATTCAGAAGGTGGTGGCTCTGAGCCAAGCATCCCTGCCCCCAACCACCCTGCTATCCTCACCCCAGGTGGAAAAAAAGATCCAAGCCATAAACCAGATGAAAAGAATACAGTGTTCCACCCCAGCACAGCTGAACTGTCAATAGTCGGAACAGTGCGCTGCCGGCAGCAAGCACAGCCTTCTACAGACCAGCTCCAGGGCAATCACAGGGCATCCCAGGCTCTGCCTCAATGAGCACTCAGGCCTCCATTATCTCCTTCTGCTATAATGAACTGGATATCACTGTCTTCAGGTTTTAGTCCCTCTCTTTCATCAGGCAAACCCTCCCAGTGTGGGAACCACTTTCAAAATTTCCTCCAAGAAAAAGTGCTACCATAGAGCAACCCAGGAAAGAGAACGGGAAAGAACCTGGACAGCCCAGGCCATCCAGTGAGCAGGTGGAAGCCCTCCACCATGCAGATGGGACACCCCAGATCACCCTGACATTGACCCAGGGCCTCCACAGAGGCAAGAGACTCCCCTCAGTGTACACTCACTGAGTGCCACCTCGGGAGGGAGAAGGGAAGAGGACAGTGACAGGCATGGGAAGGCAAAGAACAGAGAACCATCTACCCCTCTGTCCATGTGCCTGGCTTGCTGAAAGCAGCAACCCCACCACACCAGGCTCACCAGCTAGCCAGCGCCAGTGCCATGGTACTCACCACATTCCAGAAGAGTGGGTTGAACACAATGGTGAGCACAGCCGCCACAAAGCTGGGCTCTGTGGGGTCCACGTACCCCAGCAGCCAGGTCATAACGAAGAGATCTGCCTGCAAGGACAGAATTGCCATCAGCAGGAGACCTGTCTAGCAACACCCAGGATGCAAAGACCTCTGGGAAAATAGAGGAAGCTTTGGACATCCAAGTCCAGGCAGAGTCACTGCGCCTTGAATCTCGTGAGAGGGAAGATAAAAGGCGGGAAACCAGTCAGCCGTGTCAACTGTCAGAAGGTGCTAGACTAGTGACTGCGGAGGTGTCGTGAGCACCGTATGCAGGATGGCCATGGCTCCCAAGCCAGGCTCCTCAGAAGGAAGTGACACTAACCCTGGACATGATGGAAATCTCAGATGAGGATTCTCTGGAGACCCAAGGAGAGCCCAGGTGGCCAAACACATGGGAAGAGGAACTCAGCCTCAGAAGACAGCAGTAAAAGTTAATGGCCACAGGCCATGGCCACCTCTCCCGGAGTCTCAGGAGGAGCAGTGTGGCTGCAGCTGGGGATGGAGGTGACTCCACACACAGCATGAAAGAGAACGCAGCGGCGCCCCTCCAGTTCACAGTGATGACAACCAGGGGTCCCAGGAGATAGCCCAGGGGGATGGGTATAAACTCAGTGGCAGAGCACTGGCCTAGTATGTACACAGCCTTGGATTCCATCTGCAATAGCACCACCAAAACAAACCACCTACGTGCCCAACCTAGAGAAATAAGACACGGGCCATGTGTGAAGCCCCAACCACAATGGTAAAGATTTGCATCTGTACACAAAGCTCTGCAGGGCTTGACGCCTGGGCCCAGTGTCAGTCCTGAGCTGTGTTATGCATTCGAGGATGCCTGGCAGCCTCCAATGCTGGCTCCCACCCACTGGAGGATGGCAGCTCCTCCCCACTGAGGCAACCAGAGGACGTCTCCATATGTCCCATGGAAACAAACTCTGAGTGGGAGCCTCTGCCCACAGGAGAGGAGAGGAACAGCCAGCCACTTTCGGCACCAGCTCCTTTCTTCAGTCAGGAAGCTCTGGCACTGGGTGGTGCTGCTGGGTCCTTGGGCTCTTTTTCTAAATGTCCTTAATTTCTGTTTTAGGAAGGAAGCTCAAAGGCCCAAAGTGTCGACGATACCAGCGTGTTGTGTTGTCTCCCCACAGGCAGCTGAAATAAAAGTCACACTAAACTGCAAGCAAGGCTTCATCCACCAGGCCTATGGCTTTCCTCAGACTCTGCTCTCACGCATGCTTAGCTGTTTCGTGTCAGGATAGAATGATTTCTTTCAAAGAGTGTTTTCATCCTCCACGCTGGGGCAAGGAGAGGAAATAATGTGTTACATTCGCTAGTCTGCAATCCCCCGCCAGAGTTTGCCCATCCCTGGAGAGAAAGCAGCAACCTCTACCCAGGCTCTTGCTTCACCAAGTAACGGCCTATTGGGAGACTCAGTCCTGCCATGCAGACCACATTGGCCCAGTGTGACTCAAGGGCTACTGGGAAGTCACTAGGCAGTAAAGTCTTCCACTGAGAGCTCTTTGCCCAATCAGGCCACAGTTCTCGCCAGGATATGGAACCAAAGGTGGGCAAAACAGATGCTAAATTCTCAAGCCCAGTGTGCAGCCACCCATATCCACGAGGGATACACCAAGGCCTCTACAGATGCCGAACCTGCAGCTGGCACCACAAACTACAGATACTGTACTGTTGCTGCTCTAATACACATGCATCTCCAATAGAAATTACTTTGTAAACCATCAAGAGGTTTAAAAATAACTACTCATTAACTAGAACCAGAGCTGGCCTTGGTGGTGCACAGCCCTAATCCCAGGACTCAGGAGGCAGAGGCATGCTCATCTCCATGAGCCAGTCTAGTCTAAATAGTGAGTTCCGGGTCAACCAAGTTTACAAGGTGAGAGCCCGTCTCAAAACAAAAACAAAAGCAAGTGAGGGAGAGGAGCAGTGAGACTAAAACAGACTAAATAAGTGCCGTGAACTCTCCTTGGCTCTGCTCACCATCCTGCTGTGGAGACCACAGACACAGGCTACAAGGGGCAAGTGCACTGGTGTAGGAGCGTGCGTGTGAAACACCTCAGTGAGTACACTCGGGTGTCGATAAATGAGTGACTCAGAACCTGCTCAGGAACCCACAGGGAATGAGCCTGAAGGCACAACCTCATCCCAGGCTGCTGGTGGTTCAAGAGCACACAGGCAACACAGCCGGCAAGCTTGCCTTGCAGAGCCCTTGGACAAAGTCCCAGGAAGCCCTAGATGAGATCAGGGCCTCTGGGCACAACCTTGGGCTATAGAGAGTAAGGAAAGATGCTCCCGGAGCACACGTCACTCATGCGAGACAAAGCCACTGGATCAGACCTCAAAATAGACCATGCTGCCTTATTGGAAAAGGAGGGGATTGGAGCTGTGTAGCCCTAAAGTTTCTAGAATCTGAGCCCACTGAGAGAGACATGTATTAAGCATCCATGACCACAAGGGCCAAACCACTCGGGTGGGGGGGGGTGAGCGCTGCAGAAAATAGAGAGAAGAAGGGCAGCTGGCCTAGGCACAAGGGTCCTGACTTTGCCTGACCACTTCCAGAGATTGCTGATGTTAAGTCCCTCAGCTGGACCACATATCCTTACTCAGCAGGAAGTCCTTATATCTCACAACCCCGCCTTTCTATTCTGCATCTCAAGCCCCAGTCAAAAACTTGCATTGCGGGGCTGGAGAGATGGCTCAGAGTTTAAGAGCATTACCTGCTCTTCCAAAGGTCCTGAGTTCAATTCCCAGCAACCACATGGTGGCTCACAACCATCTGTAATGAGGTCTGGTGCCCTCTTCTGGCCTGCAGGCATACACACAGACAGAATATTATATACATAATAAATAAAAATTTTTAAAAAAACTTGCATTGCTTAGGCACCACAGCCCCACACCCCTGTCTCATTGTCTTGTCTGTTCAGTCTTCCTAATCACTCAATCCCCCCTTACCCTCACCACCCTGTGCTCATGGCTCCCGCAGGGCATAGCAAAGGCCTTCTGAGCCCTCTTACATGGCACCTCACATCTGCTGGCACCCTCACTCACACCTCCTCACCTACACTTGGCTTGCTCATCTCATCATGGCACACCAGCAGGTGGGCCCTATACCACCCCACACAGTGGACCATCACAGCCGGCCAGTCCCTCACCTACGACCCATCCTTTCACAAAGGTTCTGTCATGCCAGGAATGCCATCATCCATCCACACACTGTGAACCAACTCCTGCACACCCCCTCAAGCCCCAGGTGGAGCAGTCCCCTATTCCTTACCAAGACACTCTATTGTTTTTCTGGGGTGCAGTCTTTGAGATTATCTAATTATCATCCCTGTCTTGCAACTCTCCTCAAGCTAAGGAGCACGTTTTTATTGATCTTTGTGTCTCCATTTCTGACTGCCGAGGCTGGCAGAAAGTAAATATTTGCTAAGTGAACAGAAGTCCTTGTTTCATCATCAATACAATTTGAAGGCTAATAGTCAACTCCAAGGGGCTCCATGGCTGAGCCACCCTCTGGCCTCCTCCACTCTGGCTTTGGAAAGAGACAAGAAATTGCTAAAGCAGCCCCTGGAGGGAGTTTTGCAAGCAACCAGACAGCTGGACAGACAACATGACTAACAGGCCCCTCCAGACACAGAGGCATGGCTTCTTGTAAGATTGCAAGACTTGAAATCACCAGCTACCCATATACTATGCTTCATAAATATGCATTTCTGCAGGGCTGAAGGATGAATCAATGCTTTTCGAGAGTTGGCAGAGGTGAAATGCCAAGCTGGAGGGAGAGGAGGGACTTCCCAAGGCAGCTTGAAGTCCCCAGGTGGGCTTGTTCTAGGTATGCAGGTTTGGGGTAGAGGAGGGCATGGAGGACAAAGGTGGGCGGGCTAGCAGGCCTGAGGCGCTGGACCTGGCCCGAGGCCCAGCCCCCACATTCCCTTGCAGACTCTACTCCCCTACTTGTCTGCTCCACTGTCTGGCCTCTGTAAAGCTCCCACAGAAGAACCTCCTAGGCCTACAGGTCCTATAAGACCCTATATGTGCTGTGGCATGTGGATACATGCCCACACATATGCAAAATGAATAAAAACAATGTAATTTTTAACCGTGAGCTTAACCATATTATGGGAGCAAGGTGGAGGAGAAGCACCCAGAGGCAGCATTTTGCCCTTACAGTGGGAACCCCCCACACACACTTTCCCCAAGGGCTTTGGGGCAAAAAATGTTCTCACAACATTTAGGAATTGTTAAGAATTCAACTCAGTGTCATTCTCCCGGTGCTGAGCACCATGAAGGAAGCCTGTCCTAGTACATGGTGTCAACGACCAAAAAAATGACAGGCCTGAGAGCATTCCTAGAGCCCATCACCAAGGTCCGGGAACCAAGTCCTGAAAAAAGACATATCTTTAGACCCACCGAAGTTGAGATAACAAAGGCCTAGAGAAACCTGCAGAGCCCAGGCTGTGAGGGCCAGCACCAGCCTTGACCAGTCCAGTCCTTCTGGATCCTGGGCAGAAATGCCACCTGCCTCAGGGGACAAGGAAAAAAGACAGTTTCTGGATCCTGGAACTCCACCATAAGATGGGTGAAGTGGGTAGGGAAGAACATGCTGCTTCCACCTTTGTGGGAGCTTAGACAAAGGAGGGAAACTGAGGCACTCAAAGACTAGTAAACATGGTTGAGCCCAACAAAGACTGGCATCTATCTGTCATTCAGTTAAAGCTATAGGGATCCAAACCAGAATATGGCCACACAGCCAGGTCCCAGTGCCCTGGTCAGCCTGCCTCAGCAGGTGGGGAGTTCACCTGGAAGCCAGGTCACCTTGAGGGTTAGTGTTGCCTGGAGAAGCAGCTGCTGCCTAGGAAGCAATGACTAGGGCTGAACAGAAACCAGAGCAGAACATGCTCCCAGCTCTCCACACCCGAGACACGAGGCCCCCCTCCCAAAACCCCCTTAACACTGGATCGGCCGAAATTCACCCCAAATCCCTCAGACATGAACAGGGGAACCCTGACTCTCCTGCCTAGGCTCTGCCTCCAGCCAGTGCCAGAGGCGCCATCTGGGCCACTTCAGGAAAGGAGAGGGGCCCCTCCCAGTTTCAACCTGCTCCAAACAGGGAAGCCTGACTCTTAAGAAGAGATTTTCTCTCATGGGCACAGGCCTATTGGAGGCTAAAGAGACTCAACCTACCAGAACCAGAAGGCAATGGGAGCTGGGCTCCAAGGACAGCTCAGGTCACCTGTCCCTGGTGATGAACTCAGCTGCAGAACCCCCACAGGCTGGTAGGAGGGAGGTGCATAGCAGCAATTCTACTGCACTGGGGACCTGGCCACACTTCAGAGCAATGTCCTGTTGTTAGGGAATGATTTGCAGGGGGTCAACAGCACCCAGGATGCAAGCCACATTGTGACATCCAAGCAAACAGCAAGAGCACAGGACAGTCAACGTTGCCCTGATCACCTGACAGTAACGGGCCACTCTGTGGCACGTACCATACACATCAAGGATAAAGGGACTGAATGGGGCTGTCTTGGAGAAGGAACAGGATCTTTTATGCCATGGAGAGGACTTCTGTGGTTGTATACCCTCTTCCCAGCTGTCCCAGTGTCTTGGTATTGTCAGCAGATCCAGGAACAGTCCCTTTGCCCTGTAGAGGGGAACCATGTATTGGGACATTTCCATCTAGGTCTATGCCCCAGGAGGAGTAGGTGACACATTTAATATTAATGAATCCCTTCCACCATATTTGCTACACTGAGGCCTGCCTGGATCTGAGGTAGGATCCGGTGAAGGGAGAAGCTCCACCTTCCTCCTGATTCCCACAGAGTTCACAGCAGCCACCAGGACCAATCTGAGGCCAGATTCCCTCACTGAAGTGAGATGACAGGAATGGCCGCCCAAGACTACCCATGCACAGAAGGCAGAGCAGAAGTGAACTACGAGCGTGAAGGTTCAGGTATGCAGGGCTGCTCTGCCGTCAAGCCACTTGGACTCTTTGCCCTGCTAGATCCTAACTACGACAAAAAAAATGTGTCACCTCTCATCTTCTGGAGGAGACCTCTTGAAGGCATATCCTAAAGCAAGAACCAGAAGATGCTGATTCAAAGCTAGCACTGGACAGTGGGGACCATCCTATGATAGGCAGGAGGAAAATATAAGAGAGAAGCAAAAAATCAATCCTATTCTAGTGGGTGGGGAGAAAACAAAACACCAAACCTATAGCCTGTTCTTTGGGGGAAGAAAGCAACAGACCAACCTCTAATTAAACTGATTGAGAAACAAGGAGACAAGGGCACAAGTAAGTTAACAGCTCCTGCCTGACTTCACCGGAGGAAGGAGCAGCCTAGAGGTCCTGCCACGGAGGACAGGGGCCGCCACCCTATCAGCTTCCCACCACAATGAGCTGGCATCATTTGGGAGCATGGGCCAGAATAAACCGTGTCTTCTCAGAAGGGATAGAGATGACTGTGGGTGTAGTTACCAACATCAGTAACAAAAGGATTCCCCTACAGATCTGACTCACTAAAATGACAATAAGGAAACATTATGAACAATCTTATGCCCATGGATTCAACAATGAAGATGAAACACACCTTTCTTGAAAGATACAAGGTACCAAAATTTATTCAAGAAGAAATAATAGTACTTTGCCTATGAAAGAAGGTGAACTCACAGTTTAAACTATCAAAAGAAGGAAGAAAAATCTCCAGGTCCAGACAGTTTCACTGGATGAATTCTACCAAAAACTTAAGAAAATAATACCAATTCTACAGGGTCACTTCCAGAACATGCAAGAGGAGGGACTGTTTCTCACTTGTTTATGAAACCAGCAATAAATTAATATGTGTGTATATGTGTGTATGTTGTGTGTGTATATAATAGATAGATGCTAGATAGATAGATAGATAGATAGATAGATAGATAGATAGATAGATAGATAGATAATGTTTGAGACAAGGTCTCACTATTAGCTCTGGCTGGAACCCATTCTGTAAACCAGGCTGGTTTCAAACTCACAGAGATACACCTACCTCTACCTCTTAAGTGCTGGGATTAAAAGCATGCACACCACCCCAGGCCTGAACAGCAATATCTTAATAAAAACCCTAGGTAAAGATACTGCAAGAAAAATAAAAGCTACATTTCTCATCAGCACAGCTGTGCAATCTTTAAAGAATAATACCAAATCAACCCAGCAATTTACTCGAAGGATAACAAGAGGCTGACACCCCTAGAGCTCAAGGTCTTCAGCCCTCAGCATCAATGTTATTTGCCAAGCTAGAAGTCACACATGGCTCAACAGAAGCAGAAGTAGCACCTGAGACTTACCCAAGGTTACAAAGAATACCAAAGAAAGCTCTCATCCTAGTCTACTTTAAGTGGAAAAAAAATCCTAAAAGACAAAATGTATGTCCTTAAATGTTCATAAATAACCATCTAAATTATGGCCTCATAGTCTTTTAGAAGTAATTAAAGTGAAAGGTGTCTTGGTTTGCCTTAGTTTGGTTGCGTTTTTGGAAAGGGTCTCACCATGTAGCCTAGGCAGTCCTAAAACTCAAAATTCTTCTACCTCAACTTCCAAAGTATTTGAATTAGAGGTGTGCACCACAATGCTCTGTTTTAAAGGGCTAATTTAAACCCTGATATGGTGGTGCACTCCTTTAATCCCAGTTGCCAGGGGACAGGAGGACCTCTGTGAGTTTGAGGTCAGCCTGATCTACATAGATAACAAGCTTCAGTCCAGCCAGAGCTATGCATAAGGCTCTGTCGAGGAGGAGGAGGAGAAGGAGGAGGAGGAGAAGGAGGAGGAGAGGAGAAAGAAAGAAAGAAAGAAAGAAAGAAAGAAAGAAAGAAAGAAAGAAAGAAAGAAAGGGGGGCTGGAGAAATGGCTCAGCAATTAAGAGCACTGACTGCTCTTCCAGAGGACTCTGGGGTTCAATTCCCAACACCCACATGGCAGCTCACACTGTCTATAACTCCAGTTTCAGGGGATCTGAATTCCTCACACAGACATACATGCAGGCAAAACACCAATGCACAGAAATAAAAATTAATAAATTACTTTTTTTTTAAAAAAAAAAGAGACAATTAGAAACAATTTTGGCAGCAAGGCAACCATCTTTCCATGAAGGGGTTGCTCTACTTTGGATCTGACGGAACCCCCTGAGGCCCATGTGTTGATGGGACGGCTAAGAGAACAGAAGCTTCAGGAGATAGGGCTTAGTGGGAGGAAGGTAGGTCACCGGTGGGGTATCTCAAAAGAGATGTGGAGACTACAAACGCTTCCTCTCTTTTTGCTTTGGTCACCATGAAGAGAGCATGCTGTCACATGCCCTCACGATGATGCACCATGCCACCACCAGCCCAAAGGGTAACAGAGAAAGTGACCATGGGCTGAAGTATATGAGACTGTGACCCAAACTAAACCTTTTATCTTTTCCACTGATTCCCTAGGGTATTTGGTCACAGCATAGAAAAGCTGAGTAGCGTGATCATCAAGTCACACAACGTCTGCCACCAAGCTTGGTCTCCAGCAGTGTTCTTGGGTACAGCTATCACAAATGGGGCTGAGCAGTTGCCTCAGCTTCCTGAGTCCAGGACTTTGACCTCTGAAGAGTGTTGTCCATAGCTGTTTCTATACTCATCTGATAGATGAAAAACCAAAAGCTAGCCGGGCGGTGGTGGCGCACGCCTTTAATCCCAGCACTCGGGAGGCAGAGGCAGGTGGAGTTCGAGGCCAGCCTGGTCTACAAGAGCTAGTTCCAGGACAGACTCTAGAAACTACAGGGAAACCCTGTCTCGAAAAACCAAAAAAAAAAAAAAAAAAAAAAAAAAAAACCAAAAGCTGACGTGGTGTAGGAGGTTCTTCTGTCTTTGTGTTGCTTTCATTGGTTAATAAAGAAACTGCTTTGGGCCCTTAATAGGGCAGAATTAGGTAGGTGGGGAAAATTAAACGGAATGCTGGGAGGAAGAAAGCAGAGTCAGAGAGAGAGCCGCCATGGAGCCGCCAGAGTCAGACATGCTGAATCTTTCCTGGTAAGCCACTACCACATGGCGATACACAGATTAATAGAAATGGGTTAAATCAAGATGTTAGGTCTTTCCGTTCCCCGGTGTGGCAGTTGTATGAAACAGGCTGAGAAGGGCCTGCCTACCTGTGCCAGCACTTCTGAGACTCAAGGTGCTGTCTGCTTAGGGCATCCAGGTTTGTAGATCACCTTGGGATACTCAGAGCTGAGGAACGAGGGTCCAGATGGTACTGTTGCATGCCCAGCCATCTTCCCCCTTTTTGTGAGAACTTTTCTGCTCAAGGGAGAATGTGGGTGATAATGTCACCAACTCAGCCTAGGTGTCACAACATGTGTTTTCAGTGTTGTAGAGGGCCGCTTGTTTCAACCTGGCCGCCTGGCTTGCTTAGCCCTGAAATAACCACACAGAAACTGTATTAAGTAAAATTACTGCTTGGCCCATTAGCTCTAGCCTCTTTTTTTAAAAAAATATTTATTTATTATGTATACAGCATTCCTTCCATGTATGGCTGCAGGCCAGAAGAGGGCACCAGACCCCATTACAGATGGTTGTGAGCCACCATGTGGTTGCTGGGAATTGAACTCAGGACCTCTGGAAGAGCAGCCAGTGCTCTTAACCTCTGAGCCATCTCTCCAGCCCACTGAGACAGGCTCTCTCACTGAACCTGGAGCTCACTGACTTGGATGCCCAGAGAGCCCCAGAGGTCCTCTTGTCTGCACTTCTCTAGAGCTGGGATTACAAGTGCTAAAGCTGCACCCAACCTTTCCTGTGGATGCTGAGACTCTGAACTCAGGTCCTCACGTGTGCACAGCAAGCAAGCACTCTGCCAACCAAGCCATCTACTGAGCCCCTCTTTTATATTTCTCCTTAAATAATGTGGTTACTAAAAAAATACTGCTTTTGTTTGTTTGATATGATGGGGATCAAATTCAGGGTCTTGAACACGTTAGGAACGTGCCCAGCACAAAAGTCTAAACTATATATGGGACACACAACACTTCCATTGCACTGAGCACCTCAGCGCAAGTATCCAAAGGTGAAGAAGAACCTTGAAGTTTTCTTGGGCAAGGGACTAACTATTTCACCCCAAGATTTTGAAAGAGGAAAATTTCCTGCATAAGAGCACAATGATAATGTTGTATAATGTCGTGGTTTAAATGAGAACAGCCCCCATAGGCTCATATGTTCGAATACTTGTTCCACAGTCTGGAATTGTTTGGGAAGGGTGTGTTTCCACACCTGGACTTACTGGAGGAGGTGTGTTACTGGGGGTGAGCTTTGAGGCTTCAAAAGTCCAAGCCATTCCCAGTTAATTCCCTCTGCCTCCTACTTATAGATCAAGATGTGAGTTCTCAGCTACTGCTCCAGAGCCATGGCCTGTCCTGCCTGCTGCCACACTCCCACCATGGTGGTCGTGTATTCTAGCCCTCTGAAACTGCAAGCCCCCCAAGAAACTGTCCTATAAATTACTTGGGTCATGGTGTCTTATCAACAGCAATAATAAAATAACTAAGACAGTGATATTATTACTTTAATTTTATTAAGAAAAAAAGCCCGTGGAAATAGGAAGCTTAATGGGATTGACCAGGCTGTGATAGAAAAAAAAAACCACGATGTTAGTCAACAAGGGTCATCCTGACCTATCTCGTGAAACACCCCTGGGTCTCCAGCTGTATGAGGCTGGGAGCATGCAGGATAGGAAAACCCACTAGAACTGAGAGGGTTAGGGAGAGGACAGGAAAGCTTCACACACCCAGGGTGCTATCCCCAGGGAGGACAGATTCCCCGTCTCTCTGGCTCCAGGCCTACACAGGTCTTGTTTCCTTCATCCAGGGGTATGCCAAGAACCCTTGGGCAGTGCTAGAAATCTACAGTGTGGCCACTACCCCCTGCATTCTAGCCTGTATCCTCACATCTTCCCACTCCCAAGTTCAAAGGTTACCCACCACTCCAGCCAGTATTCTTTCTGTGGCTGGACGCACTGCGTTAAAGCATGACTCACTGGCCTTGGCTGGGGTGACACTTATCTCACATGCCCAAGGGAAAAAAAAGTGGGGGGGGGGGGGGAGAAGGGATGAAGAGAGGGAATAGGGGAGAGGCGGGGGAGAGCAAAGGCTGGAGATGCACTTGGAACTTGCCACTCACCTAGCTTGACGGAGGATATTCTTCAGTACAAATATTCTAAAGCAAACTCTTCTCCAACATCCATGCCCACCCATACCCCTCAACTGTCCTTCATGCTCTTAACACCAGTGGGTAAGAGCATGTTCCCCTCCTGTGGTGCCTGCTCTCTCCAAAAGGAACGCCTACCCCAATGGCTTATCACTCACTGCTTATGTTTTTCACTCTTCCCTGCACACAAGGCAAACCTTCACCTGCTCTTCTAATATCAGATCAGCTCCCTCTCCTTTCAAGAACTACTTCTATGCCTGTAGTCTCCTTACATGATGAAAGAAAGCTCAGTGATGGCCAGCCTTTTCCCTGCCCCAGAAACTGGACCTCAGCAGTTCCGTTCTGATATTGACCATGCCTGCGAATAAATGACACGTGCACATGGAGCCATGTAAAAAGGGAACAAATGAAGTGGATCAGAGGCAGCAGGAGGAGGAGGCAACAAGCAGAAGAGGAGACGTGGATAGATCAGAAGCCTGGGGAGATGCCCAGTAGTGTGCAGGATGTCGAACCAAGTCTCAAGTGGCCAGGGGTCCACCACTTCCATCCCGTCCCGACTAGGCACTGCGTTCTCCACTCCTCTGACCAGGAGGCCAAAAGAGGGGGCCAGATGTATGAAGCCAGGACAATGACGCCTGCCACACTACCACACAGCAGCCACCCAAATGCAGTTAGCCGCCTTCCTCCCTGAACACACTCACGACGCTGACTGTGCAACTCCGACTACATAACTCCAGGAACTCACAAGCAAATCCTCAGGCTCACAACTTCCCAGAGCCTTCCATGCACAATCTCCCAGGGCTATATAATCACAAGACACAGAGGCTCCCCTATGCTACAACAGAGGTGACCAACTCGTGCACGTTCCCGCATCCCCCACTACTACTACCACCAATCGCGGGCCCGCCCTCTCCTCCCGGCCCTGCCCATCGTTGCTTGGGAACAGGTAGCCCGCCCAACCAAGCGTTGTAGGCGGTCGCCTACCGGCTCCGCCTCGACCACCCTCTCGGTTGAGCGGAACTGTTTGTGCGAGTTATACCTGCCTGAAGTCGAATTGCCGAAGCCTCACAGCAATCGTGTCCCGGCCCCGAGCTGCTCATAAGTGCAGCTTCAGGCTCGTATTTTCTTTCTTCACCCCGTGAACCTCCTCAGGAGGTGACACGTGGGGACCTCGCCCCGCACTTGGCTGGGGTGCCGGCCCCTTGGCATTTAAGGAAGCGCGGCTGGCCGGGAGTCTTTTCTGGTGTCCCCAACGTCTCCTGGCCTTCTGGGAAATGTAGTTTTCCCAACACTGCCATCGTGGGGGCGCACTTCCATGGCAAGAAGCGGAGGACTACAAGTCCCAGGGCACTATTGGAGAGAGACTGCTGGTTACAGAGGGACTCCAAGCGATGTCCCTCAGATTGAGGCTCCTATGCTGCTCCTTTGGGGACCATTAGCTGCACCCCACCCTACTTCCTCTGAATAGGCTAAAGACACGGACGTTTACGGAAAGAAGGACCCTCATTCCAGAGTATGATTGTAACACATTTGCCAGCTGAGGATCAAGAATTCTAGGACAAGTTACTCTTGCTGTGAAAGTTGCCTACCTAGAGACAGTGTTCCTCTTATACGGATATTTTTTAAAGAGGACTATTAAAATAGCAATTTTGCCAAGCTTTAAGGCCTGATAGTATATGGCCTTTCTCTTTTTCCAGTTACAAACCTACAATTCTCGCCGTGGCGGTTGGGGGTAGACTCCTTTACTTTAAAACAACAACCCCAGCACTCGGGAGGCAGAGGTGAATCTCTGAGTTCGAGGCCAACCTGGTCTGCATAGCGAGTTCTAGGACAGGCTTCCATAGCTACTGAGAAACCCTGTCTCGAAAAAAAGCAAAAACAGAAAAACCCTGCAGATTCGGCTAAGGAGTCTCACAAGCCCCATTTACAGTAAAAGATATTTCTTGACACCCCCCCCCCCACTTGTGCAACCCATGGGTTTATTTTTCCATATTACAATAACATCTGGAACCAACCTACCATCTCGCTTTTCGGGGGGGGGGGCTTCAGTCATCAACCCTCTAAGATGTAGTTTGAGAGTCACCCAAATGGCTTATATGGGCTACCGACATTTATGTGTGGCTCTCCTCTGAGAAGCCCACCCTCACACTCTCTGTGTCTTCTGAGCACCTCTTTTTATTAATCCCCATGCTTATATATCTATTCTAAACCTTCTTCCCAGTAAACTCTGCTTTAAACTGGCTTTGAAACTCCTTTCCATCATAAGGATCAAGCTTTACCTGAGAGGTGGTCCCTAAGGGATAGGAAGTTAGGAGTTAGGTCCTTTGGCAGACAGGACTGAACTGCAAACAGTGGACAGGAAATATAAGTAACTTGTTTGTTTGTTTGTTTTATTGAGACAGGCTTACTCTGTGTAACAGTCCTGGCTCTCCTGGAACATGCTTTGTAGACCAGGCTGACCTCGAACTCACTGAGATCCACCTGCGTCTGCCTCCCAAGTATTGGGATTAAAAGTGTGCGCCACCATCATCTGGCATAAGGAACTTTATGTACACCCTCTACCATCTTGTTTTAGCCCAGGTCAGTGTCCCTCACCACAACCTAGAGGTAGTGCCAGGCCAACCACAGCTTCTCTACACCAACACTGCTCCTCTGGGTGCCCCAAAGCCCCCAGAGCCTTTGATTCAACCATGCATCCCTCCTCCACTCATTCTTTCATAGATTTCCTTATTCATTCATAAGTGTTTGGTGAACATGCCTGATGCTGGTGATGCTATAGACTGCAACACAAGATCCCTGACCTCAGTTCTTCCAGAGACTTAAAAAAATGAATATAGCCGGGCGGTGGTGGCGCACGCCTTTAATCCCAGCACTCGGGAGGCAGAGGCAGGCGGATCTCTGAGTTCGAGGCCAGCCTGGTCTACAAGAGCTAGCTCCAGGACAGGCTCTAGAAACTACAGGGAAACCCTGTCTCGAAAAACCAAAAAAAAAAATGAATATAACATATATAGTGTATACACACACACACACATATATGTATGTATATGTATATGGGTAAGGCTGGAGGCTAAATCAGATAGTATGGAAGGGCACAGCTTTAGAATGCTAAGAGGAGGTGGCCAAGTATAGCAAGTGCCAGCACAGGCAAACCAGGAGGCAGGACAGCACTGGGAAAGCTTTGTGAACAGGGAATACAGGTGAGCTCTACATGGTGATGGAGTGTGGGGAGCAGGTGACTGGGTGCAGGACAATCCCTTTTGTAGCTAGCTAGATCTACGGAGAAATAGAATTCAAAACTCTAAGATTTGCTCAGGCACTCAGCCAGCCCAAAGCCGGGCAGGACATCATCCACTTCAGCTGCTTCCTAATCCTTGTGGACCACTTCTCTGCACCTGTCCCTGCCCCCTGCACCAAGAACCAAGTAAAGCCTGGCTTAGTTCTGTGGTCCACCTCACAGATGGTTCCAGTCTTCACAAAATGTCTAGGATGGTGCCAAGCAGACGGAGGAGACAGGAGGGACACGGCTTTGAAGGACACACTCTAGCTCTGGTGTCAAAGCCCAGCTTTCCCTTGCTTAGCAGGAAAGACAGTACACAATTTAAGACATCGCAAAGGAAGGAACTGACCAATGGAACCAGCATGGCTGCTGCTGGACTGGACACAAAGGGCTTACTAGCTAGTCTCCGAATGACCACTGCATGCACTGCTCATGATGATCAGAAGCCTGGCCCTGCTCAGTGCCACAAGCCCTGACAGTGAGCAGAGACCCCTCTATCTAGAGGTCTACTAACTGGCATCCTCTGCATCTCCCAGACATACTCTCCACTGAAGGTCCAGTCTTCTCAACTACTGGATACATCTGGCTGTTCTTATTGAACTGTGAATGGTGAATTCGGTGTGTTTGCTTTTTTCAGAAGGCAGAGAAAGATAAAGGTTAAAGGTCACATCAGAACTGATGCAATGGTATCCCCTCCCCCTACTCAATCAGTCCGACCAGAGTAGCTCTCCTGGTGGTCACAAAAAGTCAACTTGCCACTTTGAAATGTAACTGGAATTCAAATCACAAGCCAAAGGATATTTTGAGGGCAGAAGTTTTTCCCCCAGGGTCTTGGGAAGCCTCTGCTTTTGAGCTTGAAGAGAAGTCATCCAGGCAATCTCTAACTGTGGGCATTTTCGTCCCTGGCTTCCTTGAGAAGTGGAAGGGCAGCGCTGTTAGCCACCTCAAAGCAGCCTGCTCTTCTGTTGCAGCATTCCTTCTTGACACATGCTTACTCCACTCTAAATTCCTCAAGTTTTAATAAATGGACCTCTTTTTTATCCTTACAGTTCTCTCTGCTTTTCACGCCTGAGAAGCCATTTAAGACAGAGCATCTTCTCATCAGCTTCCAGACGGCCTTTGGGCCAGAGGGATTTGCCTCCAGGCTTCCTTCTCTCTGTATTGGGATCTGGATGTGGCAGCTCCTGGGGCAGGAGAGAGAGAGGTCATCAAAATAGACTTGTACTGATCAAATTAGCATTGCTAATTGAACACCATTGGTATAGCCTAATCCTTTCCCTCCTCCCGTCTCAACGATCTAGTTCTATCTTCTATCCATAAAATGAGTTCCTGTCTTGAGCATATTTGTTCTCTGGTGAGCAGGCTCTGCAGGAGTCAGGTTTAGGTGTGGTGGGAGATCTTCCAGAGCAGAGGTCATCTGGATATGTGAGCCCTGCAGAGTTCCCACGTGTTTCCTTCCACATTAGCTTGGGCAGCAGCCCTTAAGTGACCTACATTGCTAGCAAAAAGGGCAGCCTGATTAAAGTTCATCTGAACCCAGTTCTCCACAGATTCAGCCAGCTGTTTCTCTGCACCTCAGCCTCCAAAGCTCACCGACCCTTTGCTTCCCATCGCCTCCTACGCACATGATGTGATGGTATTGAATGAGAATCTACTCCCCCCAGGCTCATATTAGTCATCAGGAAGTGGCCTATTTGAAAAGGCTTAGGAGTTCTGACCTTGTTGGAGAAAGTTGGTCGCTGGGGGTTGGCTCTGAGGTTTCAAACGTCCAGGCCAGACCCAGTTTGTCTCTCTCTCTCAGTCTGCAGATAGGATGTAGCTCCCAACTATTTCTCCAGCACCATGCATGCCATGCCTGCTGTTAAGCTTCCCGCCACAATGATCACAGACTAAACCGCTGACACTGTGAGCAAGCCCACCAGTTAAATGCTCCTTTCAGTAAGAGCTGTCTTGGTGGTGGTGCCTTTTCACAGCAACAGAGCAGTGACTAAGACGTGTTTTCTTAGCCATGTGTCCCCATCAGGGTCTTTGTATGTGTTGTTACCCTCAGCATGGATGCTCTTCTCCCAGATTTCTCCTAGATCCTTCCTTACCCACTCCAGATTGCACTTGAGTGTCCCCTTCCACCCTACCGTGCAAGCTAACCCGTGCATGCGCTCCTTCCCCTTTGCCCACTAGATTTCTCCTCACGGTCCTGTCACTCTCTAGCAGATCTATTTCACTCGCCCCTTTATTCTAGGTAGCCTCACTGGGATGTGCCCCTCACCAGGGCAGTGGCTTTCTATCTTCCCTGGGTACCTCAGCCGATGCCCGATAGAAAGCAGGCACTCAATAAGCATTACTGAATGAACAGTTCTGCGGCCGCTATAAGCTGTAGCCCTTGGGCCAGGCAGCTTTCTGGGTCATACTGACCCTGTCTGTGGAATGGGAAAGAAATAAGACCAGGTCTGTCATCCAAGCTGAAAACCAAAGTTTCCTCTTGCCACCGGACTCCCTGACCCACTACTCTCTGGCTGTGAAGCCTGGGGAAAGCGGCCTGCTCTCTCTGATTCTCAAATTCCTGGCCATGTCTAAACTGAGCTCTTGCAGACTGCAAGCCCTGGGCACAGCACTTCAAGAGTCTCTTGCTTCTTGGAAGCTACCCTGCAGTCCTGTGGGGGCGGAGGCTGTTTTCTGTCCTGTGGAAGCTGACGCCACAGTCTGAGTAAGGGTCAGGCTTTAAAGCTACCATTCAAAGCCAAGGCCAAGACTGCCCTTCACCTACCTCTGAAACTCACCTCCCTCCCCACCCCCAACAAGATCAGATTCCCTAGAGATCTAGCATGGGCTCCAGCACTCACTTGGTATTTAAAAGCCTTCTTGGTTCTGCTGCTTTCGCTGCTGCGGTTCATCTCTCCCACCACCTCAGGGTCTCATCCCAGCTCAATCTGAGAAGCTCCGTTTGCTCTTCAAGCCGGACTCATTCTGACCTCACTGGCCTCTTCTCACATTCCTGCCAGTCACCAGGCCTTAGCATCTCTGGTTCCCTCCGCCAGCCACACTCTTCCCTTCTCAGAGAACAAGGGACTCTGCTTCAGCTACCCTTGACGCTTCTTGCCTGCACATACCTGTTGCCTACTCAAAACTCATCACCTATTTGCTGGATGAATGGATGAAGCAAGGCTCTGCTTTGCTTGAGAGAAATTATTCTTCAAAAATGAAGGCCCAAAACAGGCTTGGTGACATACTACTACCTACTCTAATCTACTAAAAAAGCTGAGGCAACAGGAAGACACCTAGAGCCCGTGAGTTCAATGCTAGCCCAGGCAAGAGAGTGAGACTTTATTTTTTATTTGATTTTTTTTTGTTTGGTTTTCCAAGACAGGGTTTCTCTTGTAGGTTTCCTTGCCTGGCGGTGGTGGCGCACGCCTTATAATCCCAGCACTCGGGAGGCAGAGGCAGGCAGATCTCTGTGAGTTCGAGGCCAGCCTGGTCTACAAAGCGAGTGCCAGAGCTGCACAGTGAAACCCCCGTCTCAAAAAAAACTTTTAAAAGGGGGGGGAGGGTTCCTCTATGAGTTTAAGAGTTGCTGTGGTCATGATTGTCTCTTCAAAGCAATAAAAAACCAAAAAAAAAAAGCAAGAGAATGAAATGAAGCAAAGTGAATATGTCTTCAGAGAGACAAGAGCTGGGAGCAGATCCAGCCAGAAGAGCCACCCCAGGGGGCTTCTTGCAGCAATTTTAGACTGCCCCACACAGAAGCCGGCATATAAGGCACAGAGCAAGAGACAGAAGGTCTGTGTCAGCAAATAGGAATGAGCGGTGGATACTGGCAACCATGAATCTATTTTGTAGACTTGAAAATGTTTGTCATGGAAACTGAGAGCAAATGCAGGAAAAATCAGCCAGGCTGAAGATTCAAGCCGCATGCTGCATGTCCACAGTCCCACCCCCACCAGGACTGCTTTCCCGGTTCCCAGGGAAGCATCAGCCAAAACGGACTGTGTGCTAAGCAGGAGGCTGACTTCCCACACTGCACAGGCCTTTGGTCTCGTGACGTGACTCACTCTCATGCACAGTGGATCTACAAAGAGGGAACCACATGCTTTCCTTGGTGTTTTTCTTCTGTACCGTTCATACACGTGTGGCCGCTTCTGTGTGTTTGGGGTGTTGTATGGTATGCAGGGCTAGAGATCAAACCCAGGGTCCCTGCTAGGCACGTGCTCTATCATAGAGCTACACCCCAGACTTAGGCAACTTTTTTTCATTTTTTTCTTTTTCAGAAAATTTATACCTTAAGGATTTTCTATCTCAAAAAATTTCAAGCCACAATAAACAGTCAAGAGTTTTCCGTGCGCTCCTGTGGATTTGCGTCTGCATTTCTTGGCATGTGTTTCATCTGCTTCTAATTTTTTGTTCTCTTTTCTTGCGAACTGTTTGAGGGGTAAGGGTGGATTTCACTGGGACCCCATGAACAGACACTCTGTCAACACACAGCACAATGCTCAGGATGAGAATTTACAGACACTTAACACTGTCAGCTGGCAAACAGCCCAGCCCACATCCACACTGAGACAGTCCTGATAATACACAGTACTAAGATCACAGGCCACACAGAGCTGGCTTTGTTCTGTCTTTGTCCATTAGAAATATACTGGGGACGGGGCATCGTGGTACACATCTTTAATCCCAGCACCCAGAAGGCAGAGGCAGAGGCAGGCAGATCTCTGTTAGAGGCCAGCCTGGTCTACATAGTGAGTTTCAGGACAGCAGGGCTACATGGTGAGACCTTGTCTCGAGTTGGGGCAGAGGAGAAAGAAAAAAAGAAGAAAAGAAATATACTAAGGGAGGAGAGGAAATGAGAAGCTTCAGAGGGTAAAAACTCTTGGGCTGGAGAGATGGCTCAGAGGTTAAGAGCATTGCCTGCTCTTCCAAAGGTCCTGAGTTCAATTCCCAGCAACCACAGAATGTTGTATACATAATAAATATTAAATAAAAATAAAAAAACTCTTGCCACCAAGTCTGAGGACCTGAGTGGAATCCCTGGGGTCCAAGTGGAAAGAGAAAACCAGATCCCCCAAAAGTTGTCCCCAAACCCCATGTGTGCAACACACATACACACACATGTGCACACACACACATTAATTAATTAACCAATTTTTTAAAGAAGACATCAAAAACAGGTGTGGTGGCACATGTCTATAATCCAGCACTTGGAAGACTTGAAGCAGGAGAGTCACACGCTCTAGGCCAGCCTCCACTACAGAATGAGATCCTGGGTCTGGAGGGATGGCTCAGCTGTTAAAGGCCAGGCTCACAGCCAAAAATATAAGCGTTTGGCTCCCAGCACCCACGGCTGTCCCTCCAATACCAAAAAAAAAAAAAAAAAAAAAAAAAAAAAAAAAATGAGATCCTGCCTCAAAAATGCCATTTCAGAAGTTGAAGAATGACATTAGCAACTTGGGAGAGCTCAAGCCAAGGGTTTCTGAGATTTGTCACGACTCACTGAGTGCTCTGCTTGTTTAACCAGGAATGTCCCCACAGGTGCACTGTCACGGGCTAGGAATGTGCCATTTCTCTGCCGTAATTTTTGTTTTTGCTTTTCTGTTGGGTTGGACTGGATTTTTTTTTTTGCTATAATGTTTTGTTTTGTTTTGTTTTGAGAAAGGGCCTCACTCTCTTACCCTGGTTAGCATAGAATTCCCGACATGGCCTTGAATTTTTGGTAGTCCTCCTGCCCCAACCGCCTGAATGCCGGAATGACAGGCATGTATACCCACCTGTGCTGTTCCTCTTGGTTATTAGACACGGTGAGTGGTGGCAGTCATCACTAGCCCTCCCAGGCCCACAGTTGGTGGGCACATGTTAACACTGGCACAGGGTGCTAACAGGAGAAAGGAGATGATACGTCCTGTGCCCTGGGACTAAAGAGACATCTGTAACTAGCACCAGGCTGCTGGCTTCATGGGTGACTACAGGCCCTTAGCCAACCTGCCCTTGTTCCCACCCCTGCTGGGTTCCCCTAGGTCCTACTTCTTTGCCTATAAGTTCAGTGCCCAGATAGAATCTGTTCAAGGCTGACTATGGAGTCCAGCAGCCCTGAGTTCAATCCCCAGCACAGAGTCAGAAAAGTGGGTTTAGGTTCAGGGTACAGGGCATAAGGCAAGGCAGCTTCCCTGTGATTTGTGTAACCTTGGCAAAGGAGAGGATATTGAACACCCTGGCCCTCACCCATGAAAGAAGTCTTTAGATGCACTTCTAGCTGCTGGCTCTGAGGACAGTAGAACCCCTGGTTGAAGTAGGCTGGTGTGAGCAGAAGCTCCCAGAAAAAGAGCCACCAACAATGTTAAAGGTTCTCTGAGGCTGACTGACTGATTACAAGTCCACGGTTGTGAAGAGCTGGAATGTTGTAAAATCCAAACTATCTGGAACTATCTTTAGCCTCCTTAACGTGCCATTTGTCACCTGCTCTTGTCTAGCCTAATATCCCTTGTGCCTTCAGGAACGCCTCTTGGGATGTGTTATGAACAGACCCCCCGCTTCCACCACCCTGAGCTAAGAATGTATCCGATAGCATCTGAGGTCCACAGCAGTGTGGACAAGCATTCCTAGGGAGACACTGTGTCTACAAAGGTCCGTAGACCAATCAGACCTTCAGTGATGTAGAAGAGTTGGAATGTTGCAGGTCCAGAGCCTAATTACAGTTTATCTGGGGCCATCTTTAGCCCCATTGCCTATCTTTGTTTCAGACCTAACATCCTGTCACTAGCAAGTAAGAACCTCTTGGGAATGTGTTCACAAAACCCTAGTTTTCCACCAGTCAGCGGACTGAGAACCCTCTCAGACAGCAACCAAAGCCAATAGCGGCGTTCTCCCCGTGCGGTCATAAACCCCTACCTGGCGTGTCCATGGATGTGTTTGAAGAGTGTCCTGATTTGAGGATGTCTCTGTTCTGTTACCATAAAAAGTTCTGAGCCTGCCCCCCTCGTTGAGCATGACATCTGGGGAGAGCTGAAGCTGTGTTCCAGGCCATGGTCACTCATATTTGGCTCTTACCCTTGTGCCATCAGCAGAGACCTCCCTACATTGCTGAGACCGGCCTACCTGAGCTTCCCACCAATATATTTGAAAAGTATCCTTATTTTTTTAAACTTTCTTTTGTTGTACAACTATAAAGACTCCACAAAACTGTTTCCAGACTGGAACATTTTATTTGGGGTAAACCAAATCCATGTTCCCCAGCCATAGCCACAGATATTTGGCTCCAGAATAAACAGTCTCTTGTTCCCTTTGAGGCAAAAGCCAGGTTTACATGGACACCAGATAGTCACTAGTAACCACCACACCCTGTGCGCTCCATGCACTGGCCTCCCACCACGCTGTTGATAAACATTCCCTGGACCTTCCAGAAATCCAGCTTACCAATCAAAAAATGAGGCTCAGAGGTCTAAGCAACATCCCCCAAACCAGAAAGGATTGGAAGTAGGACTCAAGTCCTGGCTCCTGAGCACTCTCTCCCTATGTAGCTAGATGCACTTACAGACACATAACCTGGACTTCTAAGTGAAGGCTGAATAAGAGATGGGATTCTTGTCCAGCAAACATTCTTGTCCAACCATTGCCCTTTCAAAGTTGGGTATACAGACTTTCACTGCAGGCTCTGGGCCTGACTGTGTTGCTTGCCTCTTTGACCGTATATAAAAACTGTGTGCAGTTGGTTATGTAGACCTAGGAGTGGGTAGGGTGAAGAGATGGCTCTTGGTGTTATTCATCACCACTGTCCCAACCACTGTGACTTCAGGAGAAGCAGCACATCCAACCAATGAATGACCATGTTAGCAGAGGATGATGGGTACATAGTACCTTGCCATGACCACAGGGCTGTTCCCTGTACCTTTACACCAGCCCAGGCCCTACCCACTATCTGTGACTATCTGGAGAAGGTTCTCAAACACCAGGTAGCCAAGTATCTCCTGGGCAGGTAAGTCACAGTGACTCAGGCTACAGGAAATGCTAGGCCAGCAGCTCCTACTGGCCAGCCTCATGTCCTCTTGATGGTTTTTATGCATTTTGGTCCATTGACCTGGCTCCCAAGTAGAAGAGAAGTTTTGGTCCTGTATTTCAGCTGTGTGTGTGTGCACGCGCATGCATGCTCATGGGCATGTGTGAATGTGTGTGTGTGATATGAGCCTCTCTGAGTGTGTCCATCAGTGTGTATACACACATACATGCCAGTGCACGTTTCCATGTGTCTAATGGCGTCTGTTTGAGTATGTGCATTCCATGCTTGTCTGTGTATCCATTCTCGTGGTTGAAATGTCTGGGATAGAGAGGCCTCAAGAGGAACATCGCGATGGACTATTAGGGGTGTTAAGATAAGAATTGATCGAGGTGACGTGGAAATAAAAAGACAGGCATCTTCAAAAGCAGAATTGTTCTTTAATCAGAACAGAAGGACCACAGACTCCGAAGAAGTGAGTCTTTGTACACGTGGTATATAGGGTCTCAGGGTTTTTTAGGATGGAAAGGGGAGAACTTGGGGTAGGAAGAGTCCATCTGTTGGTCAGTTCCCCTGCAGTCTGGAATTAGTAGATACAGACAAACTTGGTGTATGGGTCTGGTGATCAGGAGCTTCCATGGTGTTAGCTGTCAACTTTCCTGTCCAGAGCTTCACAGTCCTCTGGAGGCCTTTAGGTAATTAACCCTTTGGGGGTAAAGTGTTTATTAGAAATGTTAATAATGCCACGATCAGACAAGTCACAGGGGCAACAACATCACAGGCTTTCTGAGGAGAGTTCAGGTCCCAGCACCAGAGACATTGATTATCTGTTCTTCAGCGTGTGTGTGTGTGTGTGTGTGTGTGTGTGTGTGTGTGTGGTGGGTTTCACCCTCCTTGGGGCATATGTGTATAGTCTGGGAGAACTTAGGGCCTGTCTATGAGTTTATGTATCTCCATACTCAACATTGAAAGAGTAGAGGAACTGATTCCCCAAACCCTCTTGTGCCTGACAACCCAACACATTGCTCTTCTCTTGACGACCTAGACACACGCGTCCTACAGGTGAAGGTCATCTCTACTAAAGGTGGTGCTGGCACTCTCTCCCGAGAGGAAGGGGTAGAACAGGCGGGCAGTGAGCACACTGAAACAGGCCAAGGGTGTCCCACCTCAGCTTAGCCAGTAAGATTTACCTTAAAGCTCAGGGCCACTGATTCCTTGGGATGCCGCCCCACCCCAGTCTCATTTGACTCTCTTTTAACGAGATGTGTGGATTCCTTACTTTTCTTGTTGCTGCAATCAAATACCTAAAAAGCAGTTTAAGGAAAGATTTGTCAGTCGGTGGTGGCGCACACCTTTAATCCCAGCACTTGAGAGGCAGAGGCAGTCGGATCTCTGAATTTGAGGCCAGTCTGATCTACAGAGCGAGTAGTTCCAGAACAGTCAGGGCTACATAGGGAAAGGAGATCTTGTCTCAAAAAATAAAAGGGGGGGGTGATTTATTTGGGTTCACAGATTGAGGAGACACATTCCACCACGGCAGTGACAGTATGGCAGCACGCAGCTCTGTGGCGAGGGGAGTGGGAGGCAGCTTGTTTACATCTCAGCAAACCAGAAAGCAGGGAGCTCAGACGGAAGCCCAGCTGACCTAAGGACGGGCCCGGGGACCCTCTTCCTCCAGTGAGGCCTCACCTCCTACAATCTCTACTATTCTCCAACAGCACCAGCTGCTGAGGACTGAGTACTCACACATGACCCCATGGGGGACTCTTCATATTTGAACCACAAAAGCTTTTTCGGTTTGCAGAGAAACTGAGTGTGAAGTAGTAGTCCCTAAAGATGTATTGCAATGTGGGCTACAGCTCGATGAGGGAGCACTTGCCTAGCTGCCTGAGACTCTGCATTCCATCCCCCCAGCACCACAGAAATCAATTTACAGCTCTTAAATTTGCAGTTATGCATGTCCATATGTAAACCCCATGTCTATGAGCAATTTTCAGTGTCTTGCAACCATCGTGACCTGTCCCAGAACGGGCTCCACCCACAGCGCTCTGTCTATGCCCACGCACGGTCCTTGGTACCTTCTGCGATGCCCAGTCTCCTAGCCTTGCCATCTGGACACATCACAGCCATGGGCTTGTAGGACATACAGCACTTGTGTCCAGGTGTCTCCCTCAGAACCAGATTCCCATGTTCAGTCTGGCAGGAGTCTGGGCTGCTTCCTTCCCCAGCTGGCCCTCACCCTGAGTCAGATAGACTACACTGCATTTACCAGCTGTCCTTCCCTCATTGGACTGCTCTGAAGAATGCTGCTGATACATAGAGTGCCTGGACTGTAAACAGGATTCCTACGAGGTCACAGATAATCGTGCTTGACCTTGCTTGGTCACCCTAGGACAGAGTGTGTGCGTTGGATCTATTGAACAGGTTGTCTTGCCTTGGGCGAGCAACTTCCAGGAGGGAGGAACTGCAGGAGGGAAACCCAAGCTGCACCCTGCATCCACATTGGCACCCTCAGTCTGTCCCTATAATGGGCTGCAGCCATCTTTTTTCTCCAGCAGACTCTTTAACTTTCAGTAGGAGAGAATCTGTTCCTTGCTGTGTGCACCAATAAACATAGTCCCTTCTGTCAAAGGTCAGGCCTCTTTTTCTGCCTCCCATGTATTTACATTACCTCAGAAACCTAACCTAACAGTTGTCATAAGCATGTCACATAAGATCTCACTATGTAGCTTTGGTTACCCTGGAACTCACTATGTAGACCAGGCTGCCCTCGAACACACAGAGATCCACTTGCCTCTGCCACCCGAGTGCTGGGATTAAAGACATGCCGCCATGCCTGGCTCACATACAGGACTTTTAGGGGCACGTGTTTGTTTTTGGTTCTGAGTCAAGGAAACTCCCTGTTGTCTGTATTCACTTCCAGGTGCATCTCATAAACAGGGCCACTTAAAGGTTCTGATGTGGCAGGCTGCATGAGCAGCCATCAGCGGGCCAGTTCCCCAGCACATGTATTTTCCTGCTTTTAATTTAATATTTATCTGTTTGGTTGGTTGTTTAATTATTTGGTCATGGGGTGCACCTGGTGCCTATCCTATATGGTAAGGCATGCCCACCTGTACCTCCTGGCTCTTGGCTCTGCCCTCTGCCCTCCCCAGTGCAAGGTGGCCTTCCTGGGCTAATGCCATGGAGAGTCTTTGTAGAAGAGTCTGATGTTTTGATGATTTGTAATTGAATGGCCTGCCTCTTCAGGAGTAGGTTCCAAGAGATGGGGTAACCATGCCACCAGCTCATATAAAATCGGATGCGAGTTCTCAGTTTCTCAAGGCATCTCCAGTTACTGAGGAGAGCCTGCCTGGACTTTCTACCCACAATCCTGCTTGCCCCCATCTGCAGGGAGCTGAGCCCTTCCCTATGCAAAGTGACTTCCAGGCAATCCCAATGACTAAACTTTACCCACTCACCTCAGCCCTGTGTGCAGTGGGCACACAATGTCTTGTACTCTTCAGCCACCCCTATAACTTCCTATTTCCAACTTGGATTTCTCATTTATCCTGTAGGCTTCACCCACTGCTGCCTCCTTCTAGAAGCCTTCCCATCCTGCTTCTTCCTACCCTTCCCCAATCTTGAGCCACCCCATCTCCTTCTGCGGGAGAGTTTGGAGACTCTAAGCCTGTCAGAAAAGCAAGGACAGACCCTTTCAAAGAGACAGCTTCTCGCTCCCAGGGCCGCCTTCTCATCCCTTGAGTTTACCTGCGTCTGCTGACACTGCTAATGAACTAAAGAAAAAACCCACTGGTAAGTCAAAGAGCCCACCCAAGAAAGGATACAAAGGCAGGACCAATCACGGAAAGAAAAGGAATTAGCAAAGCGGAAGGTTGGTAATTAAAACACCCAACCCAGAGCAGCCCAGGCAGACTCCTGGTTCTGGGCCCCTCCCAACCTGGCTGGAAGCTGTTTGCTGTTCTTGCTTTCCTCATGCTCTCCAGGTCTGCCACTCCTTTCTCTGTTGGGTGAGCCTTCAGATTCTCCAAATCTGGCCACTTTCTCTTGATGTTTCAGTCTCCTTCCCCGATGTACAATTCCTCTTTTTGTCCCACAGAATGAACTCAGTGGCCATACCCCTAGATGACCACCCCTCCCCGCAAGACCCCTATAACATCTCCAGGTCCCACCTCCTCAGGCTGCTGTCTGGAGCCCTCCACGGTTGGGTTGTCTTGTTTGGAAACAGGTTCTTTCCATCAGGCCGGCCTTGAACTCTCAAGTTGGTTTGTCTTTCTTTCTCTCGACTCTGCCTTCTGAGTGCTGGGATCACAGGTGCACACAGCCAACCGAGTAGGCTTTAAACTCTTGGCCTTTCCTTCCTGGGTCTCCAAGAGCTGGGATTCCAGTCACGTTACCAGGAATGTGCTCCTTTACCTGCAGGCTCATTCACTCCTTTGCTTTTCTGAGACTGTGTTGGGAATGGGACAGGAACGAAGTAACTGGGCACGGTGTGGTAGGCTTTAATCCCATTAATCCCCGCACTCTGGAGGCAGAAGTGGTGGCTCTCTGTGAGTCCGAGGCCAGCCTGGTCTACAAAATGAATTCCAGGACAACCAAAGCTATGCATAGAGACTCTGCTCCACCACCACCCTCAAAAGAAAAAGAAACAAACCACACACATACAGGAATTGAAAGAAAAGAAGTCACAGCAGGATGATCATCAGAAAGACAGGAGAATGGGGACATGGCACCAGAAAGGAGACTGAAACCAGTGTGAAGGGGACTTGTGCAGCCAGGGGCCCCAGGACCACCCAGAAGCTCTTCAGATTCCCATGATGTATAATGTAAGTCCCTGCCTTGGGAACTGGGTACACCCACCAGAAACCATCTCCACAGCCCCATATGACCAAGTCCTCTGTACCTCTGCAGACTTCTTGTCCTCTAAAAAGCTCCAGAAGTGGAGGTGGCCTGTCTGTCTGTCCACCTCGAAGCCCCCAGCCCAGCGGAGACCTCCTTCAGTACTGATTTGACTGCATCTGGATTGAAATGGATCAACAATACAGCTGGCCATCTTTGTTTGGCTTCTGTCTAAGAGGTTCTTTCCACACTCCCACTACAGAACTCCTACACCTGCCAGCCACAGAGGTCACAGAACGCCATGTCCCCACCCCAGAGAAGCTGGGCGTTGCCTGGAAACACTCCCAGTTGTCAGCACTGAGGGGGCTGCTGTGGCCATCTAGTGGCTAGTGGCCAAGGAAGTACTAAAGTCCTGCAATATGCAGGCCATCCCACAAAGCTGGGAGCTGCAGTACTGTAGAAGTCCCTCATCCCAGAGGGACACACAGCAGGGTGTGCTTCTCCACAGAGTGACATCCCGGGTCCTGGGGGCTTCTGGTGACACAAATGTTGGCAAGGCCCAGATATGTTAGAAGGAGTCATGGGCATGGCGTGGCCTTGGGCTGATGAGGAAGGATGCCCAAGTCTGTCCCCACCCCTAGCAGGGGAGGAGCGTTATGTGGCCTTCATAAGAGGAAGATTGCCTTGACAAGTTGGGAGATGGCATTCTCCCACAATGCCTTCTGCTTCAGAGGGACCAAGCGGCATATACAACATCTGTGTTTGCTCTTCTTCCCAGGCACACGGAGACTCCGTTTCCCAGCACCCTACTATAGTTAGATGTGTAAAAAGGTCTAGTGAACCATTTCCCCTCTCATTCTCATTCTCCACCCTATACTTGTTTGTGACTATGGCACCCACCCACATTACATGGGCCTATGGATGCCTTCAAGCATCCTGAATTGTGAGGACCCAGGCAGACCCATGGGTTTCTTTCACCTGCCTGAGTCGCATGGCATCAGGTGACCTTCACTTATTATATTAAGAAACTCACTCATGGGTCTGGAGAGATGACTCAGATTAAGAGCACTGGTTGCTCTTCCAGAGGTCCTGAGTTCAATTCCCATTAACCACATGGTAGCTCACAACCATCTGTAATGGAATCTGATGCCCTCTTCTGGCCTACAGGCATTCATGCAGGCAGAACACTGTGCACACAATAAATAAATAAATCTTAAAAAAATAGTAAGAAAAGAAAAAGAAACTCACTCAAGTCAGGCAATGGAGGCACGCACCCTTAACCCCAGCACTTGAGAGGCAGAGGCTGGCAGATTTCTGCAAGTTTGAGGCCAGCCTGATCTACAAAGTGAGTTCCAGGACAAGGGCTGTTACACAGAGAAACCCTGTCTTGAAAAATCAAAAGGAAAAAAAAAACCCTCACTCAAAAACAAAAGTATGTGAGGCATGGTGGCACACACCTTTCTTGTTTCTAGCACTCCTAGGTAGGAGAATCTCTGTGAGTTTGAGGCCAGCCTGGTTTACAAAGGAACCACACTGTGAGACCCTGTCTCAAAAAAACAAGCAAAGCAAGTTGGACAATGGTGGCCCATAACTAATCCCAGCTCTCGGGAGGCAGAGGCAGGTGGATCTCTATGAGTTCCAGGGCAGCTTGGTCTATAGAGAGAGTGCCAGGACAGGCTCCAAATATACACAAAAAAAAATCCTGCCTTGAAAAACAAACAAAAAGCCAAGCAAAAACAAAAATAAAAACAAAAACAAAGCAACAACAACATCATTATCAATGACAACAAAACCAAAAAAAAAACAAAAAACAAAAACAAAAACAAAAAAAAAACAAAAGTATACGTAGATCATCGCGTGGACCATCCTATCACAGAAGCCTTGCAGGTCCAGCAGGAGAGCAAGCCAGTGCTCTACTTTGTATGTAGGGAGTTTGGTCCCAGAGAACATACAGCAATGTGAAGGGCTAGGGATTGCATATCAATGCCTGTGGCCTCTAAGAGGCTCCATGAAGCCCGTGTGTAAACCTTGCTCTTCTGTCTTTTGTCCCTGTGATGCTGGGAGGGATGACCCCACTTTCCCCTGCTGTGATCTCTGCAGAGGCACGGGTTGCGAGAGCAGGATATCCGAGAGGAGTTTCGCTGAGAGTCAGTGATGGATGTTGTACCAGAGGCCTTGAACCAGTACAATGACTCATTGCAATGAACATTTTGTGGGTGGGGCTGATTGGACGAAAGGGTTTACTGCATGACACACCACAGCACAGAGTACCACTAGGACGAACGAAGAGGGGTTTGAAAGATGGAAGAGCGAGGTGGGTTTTTTGTTTTATTTTTATTTTAATTGATTTTTCAGGGTTTTTTTTGGAGGGTTGCTGCAGGGGTGAGGGAGGATATGGAGGGACTGGGAGGTGAGTAAGATTGGGGTGAATGATGTGAAATTCCCAAGTAATTATGTTTTTTTTTAAAAAAAAGAATATAGTAAGCCAACATAAAAGAATAAATAACAAGAGAGAGAGAGAGCATAAAACATCATCAAATCAGTGTTCAAAATATCTAGCAGAAATTGACTAAGGAAGCCCTTTTGAGGCCATCAGCTGAGGTTCTCAACAGAAAGAGTTCTCAGCAGAGCAGAGTGTGCCCTTGGGTCAGGTTTCCAAGTAAAAGAACACGTAGCAGTAGTTAGATGACATCATTAAATTGGATACAAAAGGGTTATCTTCTCACTGGTCTCAAGGACACAATGAATGCTTTTACTTTTCTGGATCTCCCATCCCTGTCACAGAGTTTGGGGCCTTGAAGGATACTTGGAGATAAGCAGGCTTAGTACTGAACCCGTAAAAGATGGCCCCGGAGCCAGCCTCTCAGAAAACTCAAACAGCTCATGGCAACTCACCAGGAAAGTGTACATTACCACAGGGTCTGCAGAGGCACAAAAAGGCGGACTCCCGGCTCCTTTATTATTAGTCAGGCTGGGGCTTCCAACTCCAGCTCTTTGGCTGCCGGAGCTGCAGGGAGCCTGGGAAATGAGTCCCTTTAATCCTGTAGGGTCCAGTGAATGATCTTTTTGTGCCTTCCCTTTCCCTCCTCTTGCCTACAAACCACATGAAATAACCGGAGCCTCTGAAGCCACTATGGACAGTGAGGGATTTTGAGGTTGGAAATCGTACTCTGGAGATGGTGGTTTCTGGGCTCCTAATTGTTTCGCGCAGTTTTCAAACCATCCGCGGACCCGCCACCAGTTATCTCTGACATGAAGATTAAAAACCCTGATTGTTTAAGGAACTACAGTCTGATCTCTCCCAGCAACCAGTGTATTCCTGAGTCACAAGAACACCTGTTAGAACTGCCCAGCACTGACAACAAACTGTGCCCTTCCTGCAGGTGGACTATTGACTAGCACGAGTCCTTCCGTCATCTCTCTGAGCTCAGTGTGTGCATCTTAACAGAAGATGGCCCTCTGGCCTCAGAGGGTCGGAGGCCTGTGAAATGTGGAGCATGCTAAGCATTTGTTGTTGTTGTTACCTTGACACAAGCTAGAGTCTCCTGGGAACAGGGAAGCTCAACTGAAAAAATAAATGCCTCCCTCAGATTAACCTGTCTAATTAAGCATGTCTGTAAAACATTTTCTTGATAAATGATTGATGTGGGAAGGCCCAGCCCACTGTGCTAGGTGCCACCCCTGGGCGGGTGGTTCTGGGTGGTTCTGGGTGGTCTAGGAAAGCAAACTGAGCAAGTCATCAGGAGCAAGCCAGTAAGCAGCGCACCTCCATGGTGTTTGCTTCAGTGCCTGCCCAGATGTCACCTAACAATGGACTGTGATTGTGGCATGTAAGCCAAATAAACTCATTCCTCCCCGAGTTTGATTTTGTTTCTGGTGTTTTACAATATTAGAAAGCAAAGTACTATAACATGACAATCTTTTTAACATGCATGCAAAACCTAACATGCATAGTAGCAGATCGCTGAAGTGTACGACAAAACAGAGAAACCACGCCTGTCTGGCGAGTGCAGGGATCTTCGGTTCAGTCCTGGCACTGGTTAAAAATGAAAGGATAGGGGCTGGAAAGATGGCTCAGCGGTTAAGAGCATTACCTGCTCTTTCAAACGTCCTGAGTTCAATTCCCAGCAACTACATGGTGGCTCACAACCAGCTGTAATGAGGTCTGGCACCCTCTTCTGGCCTTGAGGCATACACACAGAATATTGTATACATAATAAATAAATAATTTTTTTTAAAAAAATGAAAGGATAAATTTCTGGGAGAAATAGATGATGGCACTATCAAATATAGAGACTTTAAGTCACCTTCACCTGCTGGGTGGCAGTGGTGATGCACGCCTTTAGTCCAGCACTTGGAAGGCAGAGGTAGGAGGATCTCTGAGTTCCAGGGCAGCCTGGGCTACATGGCTACAATCCCTCTCAGAAAGCAAACAACAACACAAAAGCCTGCTGGGCTGGCAGGATGGCTCAGCAGCTGAAGGCACTTGCTGGAAGTCTGACTACCTGAGCTGGAGCCTAGGGACCCACACAGTGGAAGGAGAGAACCAACTCTTACAAACTGTCCTTGAACCTCTTCGTGTGCACTGTGGCATGCCCCCACAGTAATGAGTAAGGAAATAAATAAGCAAATTAAAAAGTAAAGAATAGGCAGGGCAGTGGTGGTGCACACCTTTAATCCTAGAGCTCAAGAGGCAGAGGCAGGAGGATCTCTGAGTTCACAGCCAACCTGGCCTACAAAGCAAGTTCCAGGACAGCCAGAGCAGTTACACAGAGAAACACTATCTCAAAAAACCAAAGAGAAAAAAATTAAAGACTATAAACTGGGTATGATGATTGTTAGGAATATTTCTTAAGACAAGCCTCTCCACCAATGCAAATAATTCCAATCAGACCAAATTAGACCGATTAAAAGATGCCCACGTTTAATGCAGCGCTCCTGAGTGGCCCAGAAAAGCATGGCGACGAGAAAAGAACAGGGGAGACCACGTGAAACCTGGAGACCATGTGTTCCTTTTCTGGGCAGCAGTCTAAACAGCCTGTGGGAGTGGTCCACCGCTTGGCGGGCTTTTTTGACTCTCTATGGAGAAGGCTCACTGCTCGGTGGACTTTCCCGGAGGTGGAGTCCAGACCAAGGCAACTCCTAGGCGTGAAATGGAGCTTCCTGCTCTATTCCTGCTCCACTGGCGCTCCAAGGATGGGTGCCAGGGGCTGGGGTGATACTTTCAATCCAAACATTCCAGAGTCCTTGTATATAGGGGTGTCAGGGGACTGGGGTCTCACTTTTGACCAAACAGTGATGCCTTTAATCTCAGCACTCAGGAGGCAAAGACAAGAAGATCTCCAAGTTCAAGGTTAGTCTGGTCTACAGAGTTAGTTTAAACACAGCCAGGGCTATTCAGAGAAGCCCTGTCTCAATAAACAAAAAACAAACAAAATGTAAAGAATACAATTCCCGGGGCTGGAGAGATGTCTCAGAGGTTAAGAGCATTGCCTGCTCTTCCAAAAGTCCTGAGTTCAATTCCCAGCAACCACATGGTGGCTCACAACCATCTGTAATGGGGTATGGTGCCCTCTTCTGGCCTGCAGGCATACACACATATACAGAATATTGTATACATAATAAATAAATAAATATAAAAAAGAATACAGTTCCTTCTGTATCTCACGGGAGCACTCACCCTTGCTGACCATCTCCTAGGATGTGAGACGCACCTTAGCTAGTGCAAAAGAATGCAAATTATACACAACATCTGCTCTTGGGTCACAGGAGAATTAAACTAAAGTCAGCAGCAGAAAAATGACTAAAATCTATTTCAATGGAGTTTAAACAATAGATATCTAAGCAACACCTGCTGTCAATAACCCCCAAGATAAATTTTTAAATACTCAACTAAATGAACAGGAAATTGCAACATAAAAATTCTGTGATGTAGAGAAAGCAGTACATAGAGGAAAATGTATAGCATTGAATGTACATATGGAAAAGGATGAAAGATCTCAACCAGTCACGTCAAATTCTACTTCCAAAAACCAAGAGTGAAGCAAAGCACACTCACACACACACACACACACACACACACACAATGAAGTTGAGCACAGAAAATGAACAAAGTTCAAAGCAGATTTCTTTGGGGAGAATCAACAGAGTTAATACATCCCTAACTACCAATAGCATGACACACATGATTCCTTCATGATATGAATGATTCCTTCATGATGTGAAATGGGAGACAGCACTACAGATCCCATAAACTAAAGATCCCATGAACACCACTACAGATCCCACGAGCGTCTCTACAGATCCCATGAACTAAAGATCCCACGAGCATCACTACAGATCCCACGAACACCACTACAGATCTACAAACTTCACTACAGATCCCACGAACTTCACTACAGATCCACGAACTTCACTACAGAGCCACAAACATCACTACAGATCCCACGAACTTCACTACAGATTCCACAAACATCACTACAGATCCCACAAACATAAAAAAGATAGGAAATGAACCCTGCACACTCTGACCACAAATGTGCTACTCGAGGTGCAATAGATTAAGCCCTTGATTTTAGCCAAAGGACTAAAAAGTGGTTGGATTTATTCTTTGAAAAACACAAGTGGGCAATCTGACTAAGCGTGAACCTGCTAAAGAGACCCATTCAGTCACTAATAACTTTCCAAAAGAGGAGCGGTAGGCCCACTGTGATATCTGTGAAATACTGGGGAAACCATATCCATTTTCTATAATCCCCTATACAAGACAGACACAGGGAGTAGGTACGTCCTAACACATTCCAGGGGCCCCGTGCTATCCACTCCCTAAACCAGACCTGAACTGGTTTAGAAAATTCAAACTGACTTCTCTCATGAACATAGATGTAAAATTTCTTGACAAAATAATAAATAAAAATAACTATACATTAAGGCTGCAGGGGAATCTATTACAGCATGAAAGGCAGCTTAGTTCAACACTCAGACATCAACTTATATAATCCGTCACATCAACAGGCCAAAGAAGAAAGATCACATGAAAGAAAGCTGCACACACACAGAAAAAGCCTTTTGCAAAATCAGCACTTTCTCGGGAGTTTCAATAGTGGCTTTATTCATTAAACAACAGTTCTTGTCTTATATAGATTATTGCTGAAATATTTCCAGATGTCTGATAAGACGGCTCAGCAGGGAAAAGCCCTTGCCACCAAGCATGCCTACCGGAATTTGATCCCATACATAGACCCACTTAGAAAGAGGAGAGAACCGATTCCCTCAAGCTGCCCTTTGACCTTCACGTGCCTGTCGTGTCATGCATGCATATATGTGTGCTCATACACGGCAACAAGTAAATGTAAGATGTAATTTTAAAAATCTCTCCAGGGGAAATGAAAAGCAAGCTCCCTGGAGGTACACGGCATTCAGCCACTGAACAGCAGGTGCCAGCAGTGCAGAATTGCCGCTCAAATCTAAGGGAGCTCCCTTGAAAGGAGAAGAGAGGACTGGAATGTCTGAAAAAGGCTTCTGAAGACCCAGTGGGTGCTGGTGTTTAAACACAGCTGCCAGAGTCTCTTGCCCTATGGTTTCCTTATAAGAATATCTTGGCCAGGAAACGCGGCTCTGAGCTATGCCAAGCTGACTCACTGCATAACAGCCACTCCTGGGTAGCAGTACTGTTGCCAGCTCTCTGAGGCGGCAGCAGGGCCACCTCCATGGCCCCCACCGTCCTTCTATTGCCTCCTCGCCACATATACAGCCAGGTCCCTCTTTGCCAAGCTGACCACCGAGCTTGTGTGGCCTCTGAGCGGCAGACAGAATCTCCAGCCGAACCCGTGGCAGTGCCCTGTGCATGAGAATGTGTGAGGGCATGGCTGTGAGGAGCTCTCATTCACAGCCTGCCCTGTGGCTGTGACGTGAAGTCTCCAGGCCTCAGACAAGGCTGGAGCTCCACTGGAGCTTCAGCTGACTATGGGGCCACGAGCAAGTGACTTCAGCTCTCTGTACCTGGGTCCCTTCCTCTGCACCATGGGAACAGAAGCACCTAAAGGTGCTTCCTTGGTGGGGTCTAGGCTTCTGGCCCACCAGGGTATCTGGATCACCTGTAGGGTCTCAGGGCATCGTGGCCTGGGGGCCTCCTGGGAACCTGAACAGAGATGTAGCTCTGGTACTGACAAATTAGGGCAGATTCTGAGGTTCCTCTGTCTACAACTAACTCCCCTTTGCTGAGTGGCTCAAGGAGTTAGGATCTCTTAATTATCTGGACGAGGCATTCACCTCAGTGAATCCTCTGTCTTCCAAGTCATTGGCTGTCCCCCCACCCCTGGGAATTGGGAAAGTGCCCTCCACAGAGTCCCCTCCTTGATGTCATGTTAGCCAGGGCTGGGGCTATGACCCCTGCTGAGGAACCATAGAACCTTTAGACACAGAGTTTCCCCAAGAACTAAACAATGTCCCCACCAGACACTTCACAGCCATGTACCAAAAGGTCCTTGGTCTTCCCATCTGTGTTACAGAACAGCCATTCCCTTTAGCCTCTGTGGGGCCCCTTCAATGTCACCCACAAAAACCCTTTGCCAATCTGAGCTTTTGCTCTGCATTGGCACCAGGGAGTCTGGCAAAGAAGGACGCCTCCATGGCCAATACCATACAAAGGACAGAGTCACCAATTTTAGCATTTGCTTACTCTCCTTCCTTGGGTGCAAGGACAGAGGACATGAGACTGCCAAGCACCCTCGAACTCAATGAGGACAGCAGGGGGACCACCAGTTGTTCTGCCATAGAAGCCACCAGACCGCCTGTGCCAATTCCAAACTGATGGCTTTTCACATTATTGAGGGCAACACAGGATGGGTTAACAGGGCTTGGAAGAAGATGTCTTCAAGGTCACAGGCACCATCATCCAGGGTTCTGGGGCTTGCTTCAGGACAGATGGTAGAAACACACTGGAATTCTAAAGACAGAGCCTGACTCCAGGCTCCCATCTCCTAGCTTCTCTCTCACCCATCTACTGGGCTCACACTTGTTACAGAGCCCTCCTCAAAGGAGTTTGTGTTGTGGAATGTTTTTCCAACTATGCACAGATGTGTTACTTTTGTGATGCTGCAGAATATTACTTTAGCTGTGTAAAGGTGTGCTGCTACATTTGTGTAACAATGCTAGGATGTGTTACATTTGTGCTGCAGTTGTTTAATTATGTAAAGATGAGTTACATTTGTTTCCCCTTGCCTGCCTAAGGCACCTGATTGGTCTACTAAGAAGCTGAATGGCCAATAGCTAGGCAGGAGAGGGATAGGTGGGGCTGGTGGGCATAGAGAATGAGTAGGAAGAGAAATCTAGGAAGAGAGAAAAAGAGGAAGGTGCTTGGGGTCGGCTGGCCAGCCTGCCAATCACCATCCAGCTAATGAAGCAGGACGTACAGAAGGAAAGGTTAAAAGCCCTGAGACAAAGCAGAGAGGAAGAGAAACAGGTTAAGTTCTAAGAGCTAGCAAGAAACGAGCCTGAGTTAAGGCTAAGCCTCCATAACTAATAAGAAGTCTCCGTGTCACAATTTGGTAGCCCCCAAAGCTACATGCTTGCGATGGTTTCCACCCAGGCAGAAAAGGGGTTTGGGAAATCAAACCAGGGATGATAGTCCCTGTGTGACCCCCAGCCTAGCTATCCCAGGATCTCTCTCCAGCTACAAGATGGGAATCGTTGGAATCCTGATTTCAAACAACCTGAAGTCGTCCTTCTACACACAGATGTGGCCACTCCTGTCTTCTCCCTGAGCTCCAGCTAGAAACCAGATCAGTGGTGGTACCCTGGTGGCCATGCGAGGGCTGGGACCAACCTAGATGCTGTCCTCAGAAGAAGGGGCGGGGATTATTTAGGGTTTGTGGACATTCCACAATCTTGTTCTCTAGAATTGCTGGAAATGTGACTATTTGTGAGGTGTCTCAGGAAAATCCTGGCTCTGAGGAGCCATCAGCACCCAAGTGTGGTACCTAGGCCAGCAGGAGTAGTCTAAGTGGAAAAAAGATCCCTGGAATCCAATACAGGGTCCCTATGGTACAAGTGAGAGAAACTTACCCACTTCCTGGGAGGCTCCCAGAGCATTGATGGCGCCCTTGGTTTGATGACTAACTGTCTGAAGTTCAAGTTTGGGTTTTCAATACATTCCATACGCATGATAATCCCACAATTGCTCCAGGACTATGCTAGAGGCAGGCAGAGGCAGACAAGGGGCTCTGGAAAGTTTAGGCTGATCCCAATCTTGTTCTGTTGCACCTTGGGGATTCTTCCTCCCCAGGCCCCACCATCTGGGATCATTCCTCTCCACAGGGCTCTGTGCAGAGATCTCTCATTCTGAACCTGAGGCCTGCAGGAGCCACTTACCCCCTCGTGGCAAGTAGTGGCTCTCTCTCTCTCTCTCTCTCTCTCTCTCTCTCTCTCTCTCTCTCTCTCTCTCTCTCCCTCTTTCCCCCCACGCCTGGAAGATTGGATTCCCTGCCCCAAGGCCCTGATTAGAATATATACACAACACATTGAGTAAGTGAGTTCACACCAGAGGCTCCTAATGAGCTGTCACGGTCCTTCTGTAAACACCTGTCTGACACTAGTGAGTCTCGTGGACACTTGTCTTCCTTCCTAAGAGAAAGTGCAGCCTTGTTAGTCACAGTTAGTGACCATTTTGCCTATCGCTCCTCCTAGGATGGAGAAAGGAGCGTGTGGCTTTGATCCCAAGCTTCTGCCTATGAATGAGCTCCAGTGCAGCCTTGTCCGCACGTGGGTCCTCTGAACGCATTCCCACCTCATGCTAATTGTCCTAACAGTCTGTCCAAACAGGCTTCCTAACTCCTTTCTTGCTGACCTGCAGAAGTTCCCCAAATGTGCTACATATGAATTCTTGATAGGTTGGTGGATTACAAAATTTTCACAAAATATATAACCATTTAAAAGTGTATAATTTGCAGGCTGAAAAGCTGGCCCAATGGTTAAGACCACTGGCTGGCTGCTCTTCCAGAGATGCTGGGTTCAATTCCCAGCATCTACATGGCATCTTACATCTGTCTGTAACTCCAGTCTCAGGGGATTCAACACTCTTTTCTGGCCTCCTAGGGCACCAGGCATGCATGGTACACAGACATACATGCAGGTAAAGCACCCACACGCGTAAATAAGTACGAATTTTAAGTGTATAATTCAGTCGTGTCTACTCTAGTCACCATGTTTCGCAGCCAATGTCTCTACTTCGGAAACAGCCCTGGGCCTATGAAGCAATTCCTTTGCCCAGGCTCCCAGCCATTCTCAGCAGACCAACTGAGTCTCACTACTTCATGTAAGAGAAGTCATGCAATAATAAGGCCTTTGACCTCTCAGTATAATGTTGTTGAGGTTTATTCTTGTTGTTAGTTATTTTTCTTGCTACTGTGGCAACGTAGGTGGCAGAAGTAATTTAAGGAAGGTTTTTGGCTCGTAGTGGTGGCGGTAATGGAGTCTGTCAGCAGTAGTGCCGGGAGACTGTGATGAGTGCCTGCCTGTTCGCAGGCTGCACTAGAAGTAGCTACGCCCTTCAAGAACCACTCCCAGAGACACACCTCCCAGAAGAGTGTCGCAAGCTGGGGACCAAGTGCCCGAAACAGAAGTCCCTGGAAGACATTCCAGGTGCAAACCATAGGGCTATATTGTGATGGTATTTTATTCCTTTTTGTGGCTGAATAAACATTCTTCCATTTTGTGCATGTTCCATCACAGGTTTCTTGTAAATATTTTTTTTTTCACGACAGGGTTTCTCTGTGCAACAGCCCTGGCTGTCCTGGAACTCACTCTGTAGACCAGGCTGGCCTCAAACTCACAGAGATCCACCTGCCTCTGCCTCTTGAGTGCTGGGATTAAAGGTGTGCGCCACTCCACAGGTTTCAAACTGTGGTTCTATTTGCAGGTATTTGACTACGGTAATGAGGCTGGGGCTAGGTGTGATCAGGGGTAGAGCATGTATGTGTCTAGCATGAGTGAGGTCTGAGCTTTGGTTATCAGTACCCCAGTACAATAAGGACAGCGTGAGGCTGTCAGCGTTTGTAAATTCGAACACTTGCTTTCAATTCTTGGAGGTATATGACTTGGCCAGTATCATGTTAACATGACAAAATCTCAGAGGAAACTAATTTATAGATGGAAAATGTATCTTTTGGTCCACATTTTCATGTATGTGTGTCTGTGTGTGTTCACGTATGAGGGGGTGTGTATGCATATGTGTGCCCATGCATGTAGAAACCAGAGATCCGCGTGTATGTAAAGCTTCCTCAAAAGCTACTCACCTTGTTTTCGTTTATTTTCCTTGAAAAATATTTTTAGCTGGGTGGTGGTGGCGCACACCTTTAATCCCAGCACTTGGGAGTCGGAAGCAGGTTAACTTCTGAGTTTGAGGCCAGCCTAGTCTACAAGAGTGAGTTCCAGGATGGCCCAGGGCTACACAGAGAAACCCTGTCTTGAAAAATTAAAAAAAAAAAATGTATTTGGGAGTTTTGCCTGTATGTGTATCTGTGCACCATGTATATGCAGTTCCTAAAGCGGCCAGAAGAGGGCAGTGGATTTCCCCCATGATTCGAGATGAACAGCCAATGATCCTATGCTAGCTAGCTAGATTTTGCTCACTTGACATTAACCAGCATGTGGAGCACAAAGCTGGCTTTGAGCCACACTGTGTGCTTCTACAAGGGTATATCATGGCCAAACACTGACTTTGCAGAGTCAGAGGGACCATCAGTAATGGTATGCCAAGACAGCTCCAACAAGGTCAGCCCAAGGGGAAAAAGAGAAAGAAAGACAGCTCATGGCAGCACCAGGGGCTGTAGTCAGACTGAGGCTGAGGCTGAATGTTCTAGCACAAGGAAGGGGACCCCAGGTGTAGAGGCAGGTGAGTCTGTCTCCCTCTCTGAGAAACGCTGAGAAAAGCATCCTGGAAACTAGCTGTTTCATAAGGCAGAAGTGTCCAGACTTGCCCACGCTCCCCAGTGGGTCAAGCTGGCCTCGTCCTTTCCCCTACACAGAACTCTCCGCAGTCCACTCCAGACAGGAAGCCATAGCCAAAGCACCCGGTTGCCTCCTGTCACACTGGCCCTGTGTCCAGGATAAGCCTGGTCCAAGCCCAGTGATGAAATAGCTGCCCCTTCCCTTCCTTTACAAGTCTCAGGGAGTCCGGCTCTTGGCCCAACATCCTCCCCAAGGCAGTGCATCCCCCTAAGATCCAAACAAATCACCTTACTGACCCATTCTTCCCAATTAAACTTTCTTGATAACACACTCATTCCCTCCCTGCCTCCACATCTGTGTGCGTTCCTGCTAAGTTCTCCCACTCTTCCTCACGTTCCTGTCCTCTTCTACTTGTCTTCTGACAGATATTCCACGGATTCCACCACATGCTGGGGGACGAGGAAAAGCAGTATCCACACAGGAGCCAACACACCATCAAAAACACTTAGAAAGCCTCAATCCTTCCTAGATATGGCAGATAATATGATAAATATGATATATGTCAGCTTAAGGAAAGGTGAACAGGGAAGGTCTCTCTGAGGAGGTGATGGTCCAACTGAGATCTGAGGACAAGAAAACCAGATCTGGAAAAATGTCTGGAAAACCAGGCAGGGGCCCAACAGGTGTTGTGGAAAACTTGGAGGCGGGACCACAGATCCTGCTGAGGTGCCATGAGGAACCTGTGTGCAGAGGACGGCAGCTGGAGCAGCAAACCCTCTGGACCCTGCATCCTTTGGAAGACAGACACCATGTCTTCACTCAGCAGAAGAGTAGGGCCGAGCGCTCTCTTTCTTCTCTCTCTCTCTCTCTCTCTCTCTCTCTCTCTCTCTCTCTCTCTCTCTCTCCTCCCTCCCTCCCTCCCTCCCTCCCTTCCTCCTCTCTCTCTCTCCCTCCCTCCCTCCCTCCCTTCCTCCTCTCTCTCTCTCCCTCCCTCCCTCCCTCCCTCCCTCCCTCCTTCTCTCTATCTCCCTCCCTCCCTCCCTCCTTCTCTCTCTCTCTCCCTCCCTCCCTTCCTTCTCCCCCCTCTCCTCTCTCCTCTCTCTCTCTTCCTCACCCTGTTTAGAATGGTAACAGTCTGTTCAGGATCAAGCACATCGCAGCAGGACTCTGGTCCAGTGCTGTGGCTCTAAGCCATGGGGGCTCAGGACACACAAATGCAACGGCTGCACCACTTTGAATTTTTCCCACTGCCCAGCATATTTGAAAAAAATTGGTTTCTTTTACTTTTTTCTAGTTTAGGCCATACAAGAGGGCTCCACAGCACACTTCCCTTACTATCTCTTTTTTTAAAATTTAAGTGGCTTTTCAACATTTATCTTCCTCTAAGATATACTAGCCATTTAATCACACGTAGTGCCATGTGGGTGTTTTTTCTGATATGCCTAATGATGCAAAGGTATTAATAGCTCTTTGCATTCCTGGAAATCGCAAAGATTCCTATAATGTCAGTGTTTTCTCTGCCTGCTCTGTGGCCCCTCTCTAGTCAGATGCCCAAGGCAGAGTGGCATAGAACAGGGACCCTTCAGGTCTATCCCCAGTTGGCCTGTGACAACTGAGAGCCACAGGTGGTAAAGAAGGCTCAGACAGGCTCCCTAGGAACAGCTTGGGCTGCCCCTGCCTCCAAGTACCTGTCAGAAGGAGCCAGTGATGGAAAGAGGGCCCCAGGCTTCCAGGCCCAGTACAAAGAACAGCTGCCACCCCTTTGGAGTCCTGGACAACTCGCCACATGAGGAAAATGGTCAGTTTTGCATAGAAAGCACTTGCCCAGATAGAGATAGCCTCGGAGCTCATCCCTCCGTGCATATTCTGGAAAGTTTAGTTCAAGGACTATTGGCACAGTAATGGTGGCTCAGACCACACATCCAGGCCTGTAGTTCCTACCACATATTGGAAGAAGAGTCCTGAAGATGAGGCATGTTCCCCGTCTGAGAAATCCTTACGTCCAGGAGAGCTGGAGTAGTAAATGAATAGGACCTGAAAAGCCCAGGACAGAGCCTGGCCCATGGTGTCACACAGTGAGGCCTCAGGCTTGGTCTCCTCAGGGACGACTCCTGAGATGAGCTGTTTGGAAAGTTAACTAAACAGTCCTCTCCCCAAAGCACTGGGCAGGTGAGCCAGGAAAGGAAGGGTGGGGAAAGGCAGCCTCTTTGAGCTAGATGAACCCGGCAGCAAGTGTCACTCAGGCCCATCCTAGAAAACAGAACACACCCACCGGGCACCCTGCATGGGCTAGTGTTGATTTGAGTGCCCTGGCATTCTAGGTGAGATCTGTTCAAGAGGAGCTCCAAGCCCTCTGTATCAGAGTCCATTCTCCCAAAGACAGGGAGCTTCAGGGGCCAACTCAGGCCTGTGAACACTTCGGGCAGCTCTGGACGCAGGCTGCCCTGAGGCCAGTCTCCAATCCTGCCTCTTCCTGGTTGGTGACCAGGCGTGGGTAAGCAGCCCTTTCAATGTCTGGTTTTTGTTTGTTTGTTTGGTTTGGTTTTAATTTTTAAAATTTATTTTATTTTTACTTTAGTGCGCTGGTGTTTTGCCTGCATGTAAGTCATTGTGAGGGTGTCGGCTCTTGGAGTTACAGACAGCTGTGAGCTGCCATGTCGATGCTGGGAATTGAACCCAGGCCCTTTGGAAGAGCAGCCAGTGCTCTTAACTGCAGAGCCACCCTCCAGTCCCTCAATGTCTGTTTTTTGTTTGTTTGTTTGTTTGTTTGTTTTTGATTTTTTTGGGGGGGTGGTTGCATTTTAAAACTAATAAGTCCTTCTAAAGCAATTTTGAGATGCATGAGAGCATGCAGGGAGAGTCAACAAAGCAGTGCAAGAAAGGAGAAAGGACCTCTGGCACACCTATTTCCAGGACAGTGTGGTTTTTATGAGAAACCAGAAAACTGAAGGAGAGCACCAATTGTATGCCCAGGCTCCTGACCTGGCAGAAAGAGCCTGGCAACTAGCAGAGAGATGCCTGCCAGATGCAGAGCTTGGCTGTCTGCTTTGGGCTCCAGGTCATCCTCATGCAAGTCGATCCCGACAAACCCCTGGCATTTCTGTTGAGGATGTTAGTCGATTTGGGGTCACAGCAGACAGCCTGCTTGTAGGTATCTGTTGGCAGCCTGTTTGCTCGTTAATTGGGTGAGCAGTGAACTGCCACCTGTGAGCATCACCATTCCTGGCTCTGGGCTGAGGCTCTTTGCCTGTCCATCACCTCCTCTGGACTTCTACCTTCCCGGTTCCCGTGCCGCCCACTTCAGAGACACTTGGGAAAACATTCCTCAGAAGATGTTCACACTCTGATTTCAGAATCTGAGTTCTCTTAGGCGGAGACTGATCATTACGTGGCAAAGGACCCTGAGATACAGAACTTACTGAGGCCCATCGGTAAGGCATACTCCACCCACACTGGCCTGCACAGGAAAAATGATGACAGAAATAAGAGAGGAAGCTGCCTTGAGACTGGAGTGGCAAGGCCAGGAGGCACAGAATGGTGCTGCTGGGATCTGGAAAAGACTCAGAACAGATGCCCTGTAGAATGCAGGATGGAGTAGCTCCCAGACACCTTGGTTTCTGCTCATTGGTACTGATTCTGGCTTCCAAAACATAAGATAAATGTCTGTTGAGTCATTTGTTCCTTTGTTTGAAAGGACCACGTACTGCGAACAAGAAATATACTGTTGTGTCATGGAACAATCTTTTGGTACACCATGAAGAGGTGCTACTTGGATTGGTTTAGTAAAAAGCTGAATAGCCAATAGCTAGGTGGGATTTCCAGGCAGAGAGGATGCTGGGAAGAAGAAGAAGGGTGAAAACGTAAGGAGATGTGAAGGAAGCAGGAAAGCAGGATGGACAGACAGTACATAGATGAGGTCATCGAGCCCCGGGGCAGTGCCTAGGTGAATAGAAATGGGTTAAGTTATAGGAGCTAGCTAAAAACAGGCCTAAGCTTTCATAGTTAATACTAAGTTTCCGTGTAGTGATTTGGGAGCTGGCTGGCAGGACAGCGGAAGACTAAGCGACTCCACTAGGCTGCAGCCCAGACTCACCTGAGGGGACAACCTATCACACAGGGGGTCCTTGCACAGCTCCTCACCTGCTGCACCAACTGCCCTACCTGACCACTGATTTAGTCTGCACCACGCCCAACGGGAAGGATCTAGTGAGGCAGGGAGGCCAGTGCCTCAGTTTTCCTTGGATTAACACTGCCCCCACACGGAACAGACGCACAAATGAACGAAAGACTATGTGGATCCACCGGTGTTCGTTTTTGAAAAGTAACAATAACCTTTATATAAATGCGGATCTGAGCCTATAGTCCCAGCACAGGAAAAGCTAAAGCAGGAAAAAGAAAGGGAAGACAAAGGAAAGTGCAAGCGAGGCTGAGCTGGGTTTTAGTTTCTTTGCAGGCAAACATCTGGGTTGGAGCCCTAGCGCCACATCAGCTAGGGACGGTGGCACACATCTGTATTCCTAGCACTTGGGAAGCAGAGGCAAGAGATGCGTAGTTCAAAGCTATTCTCTACTTCATCGTGAGTTCAAGGCCAGCCTGGGGTACAGGAGATCCCATCCAAAACAAAAGGGGGCGGAATTGGGGCTTAGAAAGGCCTGGTAGCCCCTATATAATTCCAGCTACTCAGAAAGGCAAGGCAAGGGATCAGGAATTGTTTTAACCCAGGCGTTCAAGACCAGCCTGGGCCTTGTTCCACAGGGGCTGAAACACCAAACAGCCCCCCCCCCACGGCTCTCACCATCAACAAAGCAAACCCTGGAAAAAGAAAAGGGAACTAGTTCTTCAAACGACTAATATCTCACAGAGCTGGAGCCAGTATGGAAACCATTTTTTTTATTACTGTCGTTTTGTTTGCTTGCTTTCTCAGGCATACTGTTAGTTTGTGAGAGCCTTTGTACCTTCAAAGGCAACCACAGGCAGCTAAAAATGCCCTCAATGTTCTGTCTACCCAACCATTGCATCAGCTAGGAGAAGGGACCCCAGAGGCTTGTGGGAGTTGTGTGGGTGTGGAAAGCCTGGCTCCCATGGCCAGATTAACAAGAGCGACCACACTTCAGTGATTACCTGTGCCATGCACAGACTGGTTGTAATCTGCTTGGCAAAATCTCAATATGGCACCAGCTCCTGGTTTCTGGGGGAGGGAACTGAAACTCAGGGAAGTGGTTGCCAATGTCATACAACAGAGATCAGTTTGTCCTGACCCTTCATGCGAAGTCAAGTGCATCTGAGCACACAGCTGGTGGTCCAAAGAGGGAGGAGGAAAGGAGGGCAGGAAGGAAGGAGAGAGAGAGCATGCTAGGGCCCTTGGAATTTTAGGATCTCCCTAATTTACCAGACTGTTTGTTTTCTTGTTTGTTTGTTTGTTTGTTTGTTTGTTTCAAGACAGGATTTCACTGTGTAGCCCTGACTGTCCTGGAACTCACTCTGTAGACCAGGCTGGCCTTGAACTCAGAAATCTGCCTGCCTCTGCCTCCTCAGTACTTGGATTTAAGGCATATGCCATCACCTCATGGCTATTTTTGTCTTTTAAGACAGTGTCTTGCTATGTAACTAGAGCTAGCCCCAAACTCAAAGCCATCCTCTTGCCCCAGCCTCCGAAGTGCTGAGATTACAAGCATGAGCCCTCACACCTGGTTTTTAAAAGATGCTGATTTGTCTACCCAACACCAAGCACACACCGCCATCTGGTGGACGATGGGGCCACTACAGGAATTACCATGCGCTGCTTGGAAACAGTCCCTAGGCACCACACCCCCCGCCACTGCCACCACTACCACCAAGAGATCCAAGGCCAAAATGCAAAAAGATAGAAAAGAAAGCGTAATATATTATTACAGCTTGAAATCAGCGCGCTGGTCCCATCTGGGAGAGTCTAGCAATGAACTCGTAATTTTGAATAGTCTCTAGTCCCCTTCATACACATTGCCCAGAGATCATCTGGCTTGTGCGTGCCTCCCAGAGGATAAAAACAGGTACCACCAGTCTCTACCCAGTCATGGCTCTGGGGACGGGATCTTAGCCATTCTCCACAAGGTCCTGATAGCTGGATCTTCCTTGGCCTAGTTTAATCTGTTGTTGCTGTTGTTGGAAAGGAATTTGCTAGGCTTCAGGTGGTGACTCTCCTGCCTGCTCAGTCTCCTGCATCTGGGCTTACAGCTATGCACTCCCACACCCAGCTTCCTAGCCTAGTTTGAGTGCTGACAGTTGGGAATAGGACCTGAATGGCAGGGACACCCTCATTTTACTATTTCCTCCAAATAATATGCTCTTCCCCAATGCTTGCCATGTCTGGAATCTTCTCAGTGCTCAGATGTCAGGTCGAATGTGTGTCCCCTTGCAGCCTTCTTTGACCACCCAGGACAAAAGCATCAGCTAACAGACCTGGCTGAGAATTCAGTCTTTATCACATAAACCTGACAGAACACATGATGCAGATGCAAGAAATGAAAAGAAATTTAGAAAACTGGCAGAAGGCTTGGGTTTGGAATACGCACATACAAACAAAACAAATGGAACCCATTTCTAGCTCCGCAGGAACACAGAGGGATACAGGAAAGGCTATTTCATTTCTGTACAATGACAAGGCTCAGTTGTGAGTGGCGTTTACTTGGGTACACTGGATGTGGGTTGTGCTGATTTTGGTTATCTAGGATGAAGCTGCTAAACAGATTTAGGATTGCAAGTTTACTGGCGACTTCAAAGCTCCTTAAAAATAACAAAAAGAGCTAGGCATTGGTGACACATGCTTTTAATCTCAGCACTTGGGAGGCAGGGGCCACTGGATCTTTGAGTTTGAGGCCAACCTGGTCTACAGTATAAGTTCCAAGGACTACACAGAGAAACTCTGTCTCAAAAACAAACAAATAAAACCAAAAACCAAAAGAGCTGTCATGGTGGCACATGCCTTAATCCCAGTACTTGGGAGGCAGACACAGGCAGATCTCTGAGTCTGAAGTCAGCCTGGTCTCCATAGTGAGTTGCAGGCCAGCCAAGGCTACATAGTGAGACTCTGTCTCAGAGAAAAGTAAAAGAACAACAACGAGAAGCAACAAAGGGAGAGAGGGCAGCTGGGCAAGGACAGCTGTGGACCATGACTTGCACCGTGTGAAGCCGTGTTACATTTGTTAATGCTGCATTTGTCGAATGATGGAAGAATGTGTGTTTAATTACATAAAGATGTGGCGTGTCTGTTTCACCTTGCCTGCTTAAGGCAACTGACTGGTCTCATAAAAAGCTTAATGGCCAACAGCTAGGCAGGGGGAAGAATAGGTGGGGCTGTCAGGCGGAGAGAATAAAGAGAAGGAGAAATCTAGGCAAGGGAAGAGGAAGAGAAGAAGCAGGAAAGAATGAGGGATAGTCCCGGGGCCAGAAGCCAGGCAGATGCCAGCCATCTAGACACAGGGAGCAGTGAAGGGAAGATATACAGAAAGAAAGAGAAGTAAAAAGCCCCAAGGCAAAAGGTAGATAAAGATAAACAGGTTAATTTAAGTTCAAAGAGCCAGCCAGAAACGAGCCCAAGCTAGGCCAAGCATTCAAAACTAATAATAAATCTTGGTGTCATGATCTGGGAGCTGGCTGGTGGCCCAGAGGAAGTAGCCTGGTACAGACAATGTCTTTTAGCCCATGTCCTATGGCTGTAGGAAAGCACCTGAGGCCAGGTCATTTATAAATAAAATTTCTTTTTAAATGCTTATTTTATTATTTAAATGCACCCCCTGTGTGTTTGTGGGCACATACATTCGGATATGTGTGTGTGCGCGCGTGTGCGCCCATGTCCATGGAGACCAGAAGAGGGTGTAGAATCCCCTGGAGCTAGAGTTGTAGACTTCTGCGAGTTGCCTGATACGGGTGCTGGAAATCAAACTCGGGTCCGCCGAAAGAGCAGTAATCACTTTTAACCCAAGCCAAGTCTTCAACCCCCTAAAGAGATTTCTTTACTTCAAAGTCCTGGAGGTCAAAGAGCTTGGTAGCAGCCTCAGCTTGGCTCTGTGGGAACCTCATGGCAGGTGGCATCACAACGTGAGTATGTGCAAAGGAAAGAAAACAATCATGCTCACTTTTTTTGTCTTCCCCATTTTTATGAGTTCTTTGAGACTTTCATTATATGTATTTTTTTCTATAAATAGCTGAGAGGACTTTACAAAGAAGACAAATACGGTGAGCCTTCCATCCAGGAAGGTATCCAAGCACAGGTCAGATGATCTCTGGGTAATATACTGTGGAGGGGACGAAAGAAGGTTTATATGGGCCAGGCGGTGGTGGCGCACGCCTTTGATCCCAGCACTCAGGAGGCAGAGGCAGGCAGATCTCTGTGAGTCCAAGGCCAGCCTGGTCTACAAAGTAAGTTCCAGGACAACAATAGACAAGGTCTATTGCATAGAGAAACCCTGTCTCGAAACAACAACAACAACAACAACAACAACAACAAAAAGCCATTTAAATGATTATAGTATATGTCTGTGTATGTATGTGTATATATTTGTTTTTTGGCCCTAGCTGTCCTGGAACTCATTACATAGACCAAGATATCCTGTACTCATAGAGATCCTCCCACCTCTGCCTCTTGGGATTAAAAGCATTTCTATCATGCCTGGCTTTCATACAATATATTTGATCATATTCAATTCCCTTTTCCAATTTCTCCTACATCCACCCCCTCTTCCCAACCCACCCAACTTTGTGTTATTGGTTTTTTTAAATTCATTGAGTTCAATTTGTGCTACCCATGTAAGAGGATGTGTGGTCCTTCACTGGAGCATGATATACCTACCAGGGGCCACATCCTTAAACTGACTTCCTCCCTCTCTCCCTCCCTTCCTCCCTCCCTCTCTCCCTCCCTCCCTCCCTCCCTCCCTCCTTCCCTCCCTCCCTCTCTCTGCATTGCCCACAGCTCCGCACTAGGAACGAGACTTTGTGCCCGTGTCCCCTATTCATACTGCAATGTTTTCCAGTGTGAGCTTTTGCAGATCCTGTGAATGCTATCACAGCCACCGTGAGGTCATATGTGCAACTGCCCTGCTGTGTCAGAAAACAGTTTTCTTACATCATCCACAGCCTCTGTCTCTTCCTGCCTCATCTTCTGCCAAGATGCCTGCATTTTAGGAGGAGGGGGAACCAACGGCTTTCCGTGTATTGGTTTGAACGAGAATGTCTTCCATGGGCTCATGTATTTTAACGCTTGATTCCCTCCCCAGTTGACTGCACTGCTTGGGGAGGCTTAGGACATGGTCTTTTTGGTCCAAGTATGTCACCAGGGGTGGGCGTTGAGCCATTTTATTCACTCTACTTCCTGCTTGTGGCTCTCAGCATCCTGTTCCTGCCTCCATGCTGGCTGCTTCCCTGTCCTGATGAGCTCTTAAGTCTCTGGAACCATAAGCTCAAACAAACTCTCCTACGAGTTGCATTGCCATGGTGTTTTTATTACAGCAATAGAAAAGATGCCTCTCTTAGGACTGATCATTCTGTAGACTTTTATTTGTTCTTTGCCCTTTGACAAGTTTTATGTCAAAGGTGTTATGCTCCATCCCTGCAAAAAGAAGGTTCCCGGATGAGGGATGAGAGATGCTCTGAGCTATAGGTATAAAGATAAGTCATTAGGAATTATTTTAATACTGTGTCCACTTAGCAGAGCAATAGTAGCAGGTTCACCCTTAGGGCCTGTAATTCATCAAGCCCTGATAATGGTGCCGGGTGTGGGTCTCGTTTTGTGGAGTGGGCCTTAAATCCAAGCAGAAAGTGATTGATTACTCCCAGGACATTCATGCCACTACAGTACCTGTGGGCACGTCTTACCAGGCAAGCTATATTGAGGCTCACAGGGTTCATAGCTGAGTAGACTGATGACTACTTTTCTCCTCTAGTATCCTGCAGAGCATCGTCCAGCCCTAGGAAAGCTAGCCAGTAGAGATAAAGCTTCCAAGCCAGGACCGGCTTGACTTCTCCATATTCTATGACTCAAGTATGTGGTTCCTTCAGCAACAGAGCCTTACCATCACGTTCTAGAGGGCGGCCAAGAGTGTTGACAGTAGGTAATCATGTCTGAGGGGCTACGGTAACTCGCTGACCAAAAGCTCCAAAAAAGGGAATTCATTCTTGGCACTAAGCTTTTCATTTGTTAGCCTGTGGTGTTTAGTAGGGGTATTGTCCGTTCATTATGGGGTAAATCCATTTAAACTGTTTGTGTCTGTGTGTATATGTGTGTGTATGTGTGTATATATATGTTTTAGGAAGCTGCCATAATAGGTTTTCATATGACTTCTAAAGATCTCCAGTGTTAGTTATGCCTGTATTCCCTCCTCCTCCCCCTGCCTTTCCATCCTCCACCCCATTAACCCTTCCTCTTCCCTCATCCCCCCCTCTTCACTTTAATAGTACTGCAGTCTCTCTCCTCTCCTTGTGCCCACCCCCCACGGCCCTTTACTAACTTCTTCCTCTCTGTGGGTATTCCAAATGAAGCACACATGTGAAAGGTTCAAAGCCATCAGCCACACATAAGAGCAAATAGGCAACATTTGTTTTTCTGGGTCTGGGTTACCTCACCCAGAATGATTGTCTCAAGCTCCACCCATTTACTTATGAATTTCATAATTTCATTTTTCTTAACAGCCGAATAATATCACATTCTGTAAATGCATCACATTTTCATTATCCATTCGTGGGTTGATGGACTCCTAAGCTGTTTCCATTTCCTGGCTCTTCTGGTTGGAGTGGCAGTGAAATGAACGAGTGAGTATTTTTACAGTGGGATGCAAAGATTCCTCGGGTGCACGCCCTAGAGTGGTGTCGCTGGATGAGAAGGTAAATCTGCATCTAGAAGTTTTAGGAGCCTCCGTGCTAATTTCCACAACCACTATATATAGCAGTCTGCACTCCTCCCAGCAGCAAATGAGCGTCTTTCTTTCCCCATATCCACAGGAGCATTTCTTGTCATTTGTTTTTGCTTTGTTTCTTTTTTTGTTTGTTTGTCTTCGAGACAGGGTTTCCCTGGGTAACCGTGGCTGTCCTTTCTTGAACTCAGATCTGCCTGCCTCTACCTCTCGAGAGCTGGGATTAAAGGCCTGTGCCACCACCACCCGGCTTGTTTTTGTTTTTTTACTTTAGCCATTCTGTCTTGGGAAAAATAAACTTTCAAAGTAGTTTTAATTCACATTTCTCTGATGGCTGAGGATGTTGAACATTTAAGAAACTTTCTCAGTCTTTTTACTTTATCTTTTGAGAACTCTCTGTTTATATCTTAATTTTCAGTAGGCTTGTTAGTGTTCTTGATGTTTTAGTCTTTTGAGTTCTTTGTATGTTCTAGATATTAATTCTGTCAAATGTGTACCTGGTGAAGATTTTTCCCCATTTTTTAAATATTTATTATGTATACAGCATTCCTTCCATGTATGCCTGCAGGCCAGAAGAGGGCACCAGACCCCATTACAGATGGTTGTGAGCTACCATATGGTTGCTGGGAATTGGACTCAGGACCTTTGGAAAAGCATGCAATGCTCTTAACCTCTGAGCCGTCTCTCCAGCCCTTCCCCATTCTTTTTTTTTTTTTTTTTTTTTTTGGTTTTTTGAGACAGGGTTTCTCTGCAGCTTTTAGAGCCTGTCCTGGAGCTAGCTCTTGTAGACCAGGCTGGTCTCGAACTCACAGAGATCCGCCTGCCTCTGCCTCCCGAGTGCTGGGATTAAAGGCGTGCACCACCACCGCCCGGCCCCTTCCCCATTCTTTAAGCTGCTCCTTCACTCAAATAACTGTGTCCTTTGCTTTACAGAGCACCATAGTTTCAGGAGGACCCACTTATCAGTTACTGGTGCTAGTGCCTGTGTTAACCAAGGCTATGTTTAGAAAGTCCTTCCCTAGCCGGGCGGTGGTGGCACACGCCTTTAATCCCAGCACTCGGGAGGCAGAGGCAGGCGGATCTCTGTGAGTTCGAGACCAGCCTGGTCTACAAGAGCTAGTTCCAGGACAGGCTCCAAAGCCACAGAGAAACCCTGTCTCGAAAACCCCCCCCCCAAAAAAAAGAAAGTCCTTCCCTGTGCCAGTAATTTCAAGAATTTCCCTAGTGTAGATCTTCAGTCTCAAGACTTATATTGAGGTATTTTATCCATTGGGAGTTGAGTTTTGTGTAAGGATAAAGATCTAGCTTCATCCCTATATGGTTTGTCCAGCACATTTATTGAAGATGGCTATGTATTTTTTTCCTCTGTATTAAAAATAAGGTGACTATAAGAGAATGGGCTTATATGTAGATTTTCAATTCTATTCCTGATCAATGTAGTTTTTTACTTGCTTGGTTTTGGAGTTGTTTGGTTTTGTTTTTCGAAACAGGGTTTCTCTGTAGCTTTGGAGCCTGTCCTGGAACTAGCTCTTGTAGACCAGGCTGGCCTCGAAATCAAAGAGATCCACTTACCTCTGCCTCCTTAGTGCTAGGATTAAAGGCGTGTGCCACTGCTACCCAGCTTGTTTTTGTTTTTAAGACAGAGTCTCTCTATGTAACCCTGGCTGTCCTGGATCTCACTATGTAGACCAGGCTGGCCTTGAACCCACAAAAATCCACCTGCCTCTGCTTTCCAACTGCTGAGATTAAAGGCATGCCCAGTGTGTCTGTTTTTATGCCAGCACCATGCTGTTTTTATTCCTATAGCCTTGTAGTATAACTTGAGATCTGGAATGGTGATACCTCCAGCTACTGGGTTGTTTGTTACTGTTTTCTGAGACAGGGTCTCACTATGCCCTGGCTGGGCTAGAATTCACTACGTAGACCAGGCTCCATTTGGCTCCAGCAGAGTTTTATTTTTGTTTTCTGCTTAGGATTGTTTTGGCTATCCTGGATCATCTATATTTCCACATGAAATTTAAGATATTTTTTTCAAGTTATGAATTGTGATGGAATTTTGATGGGGATTGCACTGAATCTGCAGACTGCTTTTGGTGGGATCTCACAATATTAATTCTGCCTATCTGTGAGTACAGGGGGCCTTTCCATCTTCTGGTACCTTCTCACCTTCTTCAATTTATTTTTTTACTATCTTAAAATTCCTTTTTTTTTTTAACAAGTCCTCTCTATGTAGCCTTGGCTAGCCTAGACCTTGCTGTGTAGAATTTGCTGGCTGTGTAGGAGTGCTGGGATTAAAGGCATGCACCACCAGAACCAGCTCTTACAGTTTCCTTTGGACAAGCCTCTCGCTTTGTTGGTTCCATTTATTCCAGTGCTTTTGAGGCTATTGAGAATGGTATTGTTTTCCTGGTTTCTTTCTCCATGTGTTTGTCATTTGTATCTAGGGAAGGTTTTGTGTGGCAATTTTGTAGCCCAATGCTTTGCTGAATGTGTTTATCTGCTGTGGTTTTCTGGTGCTGTCTTTAGGGTCTCTCGTGTATAGCATCCTGTCATCTGTGAATAGGGGTACTTTGGTGTCTATCGTTCCTATTTATATCCCTTTTATCTCCTTCGTTTGTCTTACTTTTCTAGTTAAGACTTCAAGCCCTGTATTGAACAAGAGGGGAGAGTAGACATCCTTGTCATGTTCTGATTTTAATGGAAATGCTTTTAAGCTTTTCTCCATTTACCACATTAGCTGTGGGCTTGCTGTTTAGCCGTCCTTTCTATAAGCACCTGCTCTAGTGAGAACTAATCCTCTCCTACTGTACCTGACCCACTCAGGAAGGCAGAGCCCCATGATCTCTATACATTCTACTCAGGATATGGTCCACATAGTCCCCGCCCAAAGATCCCATCATCTCACCCACCCCCATCACATGACACTCCTTACCCCCCTCCAGGAATGAGCACATCCAACACAGAGAACACTGGAGTGTGCTGTGAATCTGAAAAGCCCCCTGTGGGAACACCTGAAGTAGCTCGGGAGGAAGATGAAGGACAGTATCTTACCTCTGTGCCTCAGGTGGCAGTAAAGGAAACTGTCACATGATGGAAGCACAGATGCCAGGCTTCCAGCTTGCTTTTGGTTACCTTGTCAGCCCGAGTGAAGAGTTAGCACTTTTTGGCAGAACAGCTTAAGTGCCTGGTTTACTTCTTCCCTTGTGTGTGAGAAAGGCTACAAGCCAACCTGTTCTGTAGGTTCCCTGGACGACAAGGGACAAGCTTTAATGGTAGAAGCCTGTAAGTGAGACCCTGAAAATGGGAGAATACAAAAGGAGTCGAAGTTAGAAGGCATGCCATTAAATATATTCTGTCGAGATTCATCTTTTCCGACAAGCAATAAACAATACTACTAAGAACGAACTCCAGGGAAAGGGGCTTAGTTTCAGGTAGCCATGCCTGAGAACCATTCTTCCATTATCTCTGGACTTCAGTTACGTTTAGAATGGGTGGCACGTGACTCTATTTTTGTTGTTGGCTTTGACACATCAAAGAACAACGAAAAAAGAGAGAAATAAAAGAAGGAAGGCAGAGAGGGAAAGAACAGAAACTTTAGTTTGGAAGACACCAGCTTGGTAAAGCGTTTTCCTGAGCTTTGCACTGTAGGTTTAGATTAAGAACATAAATACATTCACTATACAAAGGAACCCACAATAATTAGTATCACATTTCTTTTCTGTGGTATTCTGTTAGAGTAATGTAAAACCGACTAAGAGTCACATTCCAGGTACCTGGGTGGATGTGAATTTTAGGGGGTGCCATTTGTTCTACGGCAGCCATCAGCAAACTGCAGTCCCCTCCCCTTCCTCTTATGCCCCATCCTGTCATTTCTCTCTAGCTAATGCTACACTTAGTTCTGACTGGTTTTTCTGCTCAGCAGTTTCTCCCCTTCAGCCTTCGATGGCTCTGAGTCTCTTTACTCACCCATCATTCTCCCCCCCTCCCCCAAGTCTCAATCTCATTCATAATGAAATTTATGCTCGGGGCTGAAGAGAAGACTCAGAGGTTAAGAGCACTGGCTGCTCTTCCAGAGGTCCTGAGTTCACTCCCAGCACCTACATGGGGCAGCTGACAACTGCCTGTGACTCCAGCTCAGAGGGGTCGGATTCTCTAGCCTCCACAGGCCCCCGTACTCATGTCCATGCCCACACATATACACACATGAGAGATAAAATGAAATCTTTTTGGTCTTTTGGTTTGTTTCAAGACAGGGTTTTCCTAAGTAGCTTTGGAGCCTGTGCTGGAACTCACTCTGTAGACCATGTTGGCTTTGAACTCACAGAGATCCACCTGCCTCTGGCTCTCCCAGTGCTGGAATTAAAGGCGTGTGCCACCACTGCCCAACTAAAACAAGAAGAAGAAGAGGAGGAGGAGGAGGAGGAGGAGGAGGAGGAGGAGGAGGAGGAGGAGGAGGAGGAGGAGGAGGAGGAGGAGGAGGAGGAAGAAGAAGAAGAAGAAGAAGAAGAAGAAGAAGAAGAAGAAGAAGAAGAAGAAGAAGAAGAAGAAGGAAAGCAGAAGAGGAATTTCTAATTTCTGCTCCTTCCTGCCTTCCCCTCTGCTGGGCCTGTGTTTCGTCACTGACCCAGCTCCTGAGGTACTAACTAAAGGCTCAGCCTCCAGCCCATGGTTGGTTGGTCTATTGCTTTCTTGTGATGAAGCAGAGCAAGAGAGTGTGACAAAATTGGAGACCTCTCGGTGTGTAGAAAGCAAGGCAGGGGGTGGGGAGCAGGGTCCCTGGCTGCTTTAGGGGAACACCCCCAGGGACCTAACTTCCTTCAGTAGGTACCACCTCCTAATGCTCTATCACTTCCCAATAATCCCACAAACTGGTGTTCAAACGTTAGCATAAGAACATTTGGGGGACATTTAACAATGGATCCTAACAGACCACAGTGAAAAGGACCGTAGTTCCCACTCCTGGATTCTTTTCAGACACCTTCCCCAATAGTGAAGCTGCCAAGCTCCCAGCTAGATGTGAACTTGGCTCTGGCCAGTAGAGGCACTAACTCATGTAGCCAGGAATGAGGAAGCTGGGCTGAGGCTCCTCCTGGGAAGACATGCGGCCCTCAGCAGTAGCCCAGGACACTGGTTCCAAGTCTTTGGAGCTTTGCAAGCCTGGGAAGGTGCTGTAGTGACCTGGGAGCTTCATTGCCAAGTTGCAGAGCTGAGTCCTGGCTTCCTCATAGCTGGGTGATGGCAGAGATAACAACTCTCCCAAATGCTGGAGACACACAACAAGAAGGCAGTCACCTGTGAGCCCGCTGCTCATGACTGTGTCCTCAGGGGAAGCTCTACGTCCATCCTCTGTTGGTTTGTTGGGGTTACTCTTGTTTTAGTCATAGAGTGCGAGAGAACCAGATTTGGCTTGCTAAGCAGAGAGCACAGGATAGACCAGAATGATTGCTCTGTACAAAGAGAGCTGATACCACCAACATCCTGTCACCTCTGCTGCTGCTCAGCTCCCGCCCTCCGCCATTTACCTTCCTCATTGGCCCCATAGTGGGCCAACTCAATGTGTATAGCTGCACAGTCTTTCACAGCCTTAAACTCCCTCCCAAGCTCCTGCAAACAGCTCTGGCCCTACTTCCTCCCACTGTCTGCTTCCTGTCACACACCGGCTGTCCATGCTGTAGGCCAACACGACTGCCTTCTCTCTACAACTTCAGTCCGTTCAAACATCCCATCTCTCTGGATGTGACCTTTCCTGCATGCTTCCCTGGTCCCTCCTCCAGCTGCTCTAAACATGTCCACAACCACACACGTGTTCATCTCCGTGCCACAGACCCTAGCTTAGAGACAGAGAAGGGCGCTTGTCGATGATGAAACCAAGGCCACAGTGCTACATAGTGCATGCATCTTTCCACAGCGCTACATAGTGCATGCATCTTTCCACAGCGCTACATAGTGCATGCATCTTTCCACAGCGCTACATAGTGCATGCATCTTTCCACAGCGCTACATAGTGCATGCATCTTTCTACACCTCTACATAGTGCATGCATCTTTCCACACCGCTACACAGTACATGCATCTTTCCACACCGCTACATAGTACATGCATCTTTCTACACCGCTACATATTGCATGCATCTTTCCACACCGCTACATAGTGCCTGCATCTTTCCACACCGCTACATAGTACATGCATCTTTCTACACTGCTACATAGTACATGCATCTTTCTACACCGCTACATAGTACATGCATCTTTCCACACCACTACATAGTGCATGCATCTTTCTACACCGCTACATAGTGCCTGCATCTTTCCACACCGCTATACAGTACATGCATCTTTCCACACTGTTACATAGTGCACCCACCTTTCTGTATCCAGATTACTCTCCCCTTGTACCCCAAAGGCAAGCGTATCCTTTTCCTCACCCTACCATCCCCCACAGGCCCAGCTCTGCCATCTAGTTGTTGGGGCAGCTGTACCCAGGTCCTTATACCTGTGTGCCTACCTTCTGCTCCACAAACTGCTGCAGCCATGCCCATCATGAGGCTTGGCACATAATTTCGTTCTGGGCCACGGACAAGGGAAACAGAGCACCACAGGGCCTTTGCACTTGCTGTGCTTGCTGCCCGCCGTGCTCTTTCAGTGACTCCTTCCTTTAGGTTTATGCTCAGGGGTTTCCACCTGACCACTTTCTCAATATTCACCATCCCCACTCTATGTAATCTAGTGCTTTAGTTTGGGGGGTTTGTTGTTTTGCTTTGGAGTTGCCTGTGCTGAGGATGGACCGTGCTTGGCATGTGCACCTCAGCCCTTCTGCCATCCCTGCACTCCTCTTTCTCAGGACATCTGCCCAATGTCCCTTGTGTTCTGTTTACACAGTTGGGTACTGTTGTCTCCTTCCAGCCTGAAGATCTTCAAAGAAGGGCCTGCTGTTAAGAGCGGCATCCCTGGAACCAAACATAGTCGGACCTTGGTAACCAAAGGAACTCAGTGTCAAAGGAGTGACTGTGGACTGAGAGGAGGTGTGCTTGTCCTCACAGCCCGCTGCTGTTTACACAGCAGGAAGCTGAGGCTCAGAAAGGTGTGGCGATGACCTCCCTCTCCAAGACCACACGGCCAGAGCAGCAGACAGCAGAAACCATACCCCTCTTCCCCAGCTCCTTCCTACCCACCCTGACTTGGGGCCAGCATCCCAAAACCACATCACACAAGAGCCCCATGGACATGCAGACCACACAGGCGCTTTAGACACCACACCCATGGCCAGATGCCCGCAGCACAGGTCTCAGCCTTGCCTGGGCAGAATTCTTTTTTTCGTTTAAAAGGAAGCCTGTTGATGCTCAGGCACATGGCTGCTGCCTTCAGGATTCCCACTCACGCCCATACCCACTCACAAATCTACAGGCTGACACCCCATGGTGGCAGGCTCTGGGACTAACGGGGACAGGATACCCCGGACCCGGGTTGCCATGACAACAGATAGCTCCACATCTTGGCTCTGAACACGGCCGGCCTCATGGAAGCACGGGAGCCAGGCTGTGTGTCACTGCAGCTGTGGGTAAGCAGGAATGGTCTCCAGCATACCCCGCAAGGGCACAGAGTCTCTAGGGCAGCCCCTACCTTTTGTGTGTCTGCTGTGTATGCTGTTACACATGCTGCGTCATCCTCATGGTGTCCTTGCCAGATGCGTACAGTAGAGAACCAGGTTTCCAGATGGTGAGACAGAAGATCCAAGGGTCACAGGACCCTGCTTGCTCGGGATTACGCTGTGAGTTGCCAGTGGGTCTTCTGGACCATGGAGAGTCTTCCCATTGCCCTCCCTGCATCTGAACCTGGATGTCTCACTCAGGGTCCCCTGTCTTCCTTCCACCCCATCGTTTTGTGTACCCCACTCAAGCACGAGTAGTCAAGGTAGGGTAACTCTGCTGTGTGAGCTCCCACGCATGAGCATTTAAGGGAAGGCTGGGAGTGCTGCTGTGGAAAAGACCAAAAATGAGGAGATACTTTGAGATGCTCTGTGTGTGTGTGTGTGTGTGTGTGTGTGTGTGCGCGCGCGCGCACACACACGCATACATGCATGCATGCATGTATACACAAACAAAAATGGAAGTTATCAGCTTTAGGCACAGCTGAATTCAGCTCCCTGGCCCCACACATCTTCCTCTGGCTGCTCTTTATGCTCAGACCAGCTTACCTGCCCTCTGTAGCCCTTACACCACCACGTTTACACCTTACCAACCCAGGGCCCCTCAAAGCAAGATTGAATAAGTGAAGAAGTCCAAACCTGAGGCGTTCCAGCCAGAACCCCTGAGAAGTCTGTGAGCATCAGTGACCACTTAGAAGCAGTATAGTGCAATTCCACTGTGCTGAACAATGTCACCTTTGAGACATGGGGACTATGCTAGCCTTAAACACGTCCCCGGACACTTCCCAAGCCCTTCACGTATACCAACTCATAGAAAGCCTGTAGCGGCTCCATTTTAGGAGCTGGGAAACCGAGTTGAAAAATGATTCCCCGAGCTAGGACTTCAACCACACTGCCCCTTGCCTGCAGAATTCAGCAAGTCTACCTCTGACAAGTCAGGACATTTCCCAAAATTAGCTGGTGCTGGGTTGACACAGGTGGCAATGTGCAGGAAGTTACAAGATGAGCACTCGCCCGGACACATCGGTAGCCAGGAAATGCTGTGACCCTAAGAATTCCCCCTCAAGGAGGGGCCACTGGGAAGTTGCCTTCCAGTCTGACCTTTGCACAGCCTGTCTGAAAAACTGAAAGCTTACCTGTTGTCACCTGCCCATCGCTGTAGCACAGCCCTGGCAGCACAACCCCACAGAACTTTAGGTGATGTCACCAACAGTAGCATCATGGGCATATGGCCCCTGGGAATACTGCCAGAGAGTATAAACTTCTACATTGTATTGTTTTTAATTAATTGTACTATAAATAGCCCCGTGAGGCTAATGGTGCCATATAGAGGGCAGAACTCTGGGGTCTAAATGAGTACTTGATATTAATTTCAGTTTTGCTCCTTTTTTGCCCATTCTATGCCTCATTCCAGCTTTTTTTTATTTTTTATTTTTTTTTTTTTGTTTTTCAAGACAGAGTTTCTCTGTGGCTTTGGAGCCTGTCCTGGAACTAGCTCTTGTAGAACAGGCTGGCCTCGAACTCACAGAGATCCGTCTGCCTCTGCCTCCCGAGTGCTGGGATTAAAAGCGTGCGCCACCACCGCCAGGCACATTCCAGCTTTTGATCAGACCCAGCCACTTATATTTCCTCTCTAAGGGACTTCTAGAAGTCTCTCACCTTCCAGGAAGAGGTGGTCACCAGTCCTACTTCCAGAAGAGAGATAGCCAACAGGAAGATGCGGTTGCTTGGAGTAAGACATAGGTTGACTTTAAGAAAATAAGGGGGCTCTTGGCATGTCTGAGCTATCCCAGGTACTCATATACCTGTTCCCTACTTCTGTGCCCACAGTCCATGTGCATGAACACGTAGTTCCTCTCTTCAGCATCTGGTCCAGCAGCTCCAAGCATAGGATGCTCTGGGCCACAGACCCTAACCACCTTCCTTTCCTGTACCTTTCCAGATGACTACCATGGTCAGGGTCCCTACTGGTCTGGAGGAATTAATGGCCCATACTCACCCTGCCTACTCACACACCCCAGCTGTGGGAAGAGTCCAGGACAGTAGCTAAGACATTTTACAATGCAGGTGTTCTTGCTTTTAACCTCCCGACTGCTGAGAAAGCTGTATTGTGCCTTCCAAGGTGAGATATATTCTCTCACAATAGTGAAGAGCAGAAGCACAAGGTTGGTATTGAGGGCGGAAATCAATGTGGTAGTGGGGCCTTGCTTCTTGCAGAGGCTCCATATGAACTCACCCTGGCTGTGTCCATTTCTCCTGCCTATCCTGGTGCTCCGCGGCCCCTCGGCCATTGCTGTCTCACTCCCAATCCCACACCAGCAGCCACATGGCCTTCTGTGCCCCAAGCTTCCTTTTGCCTCTGTATCTTTTATTTTTTTACTCTGCTAATCCTGCAGCTGAATTTCTCTTATCTGGGGTGATCGCACGGACAGCACATTTGGAGTGCAGTGGGTGAGGGAAGCCCTGAGGACACTGCCCTTGGGACTACGGTGTCTCCCCTGCTAGGTAAGCATTCTGCTCTCCTTTGGAGACAGCGTCTCACTCTGCAGCCCAAACTGGCCTTAAGCTCAATACTGTCTCTGCCTCTACTGTTGTTTCTAGAGAGTGATAACAGCACATCACTGTGTGCCCCTACACCTGGCTGCTTGTCCCTTAAAAAGACACTGTAATGGCATTAGGGAGCCTCCAGAACTCAGGATCATCCCTGTCTTAAGATCCTTAATCACATCTTCAAAGACCCTTTTGGCTGTAAAAGGAGACATGTCCAGGCTCAGGCATGGCTGCCTCTGAGGTGTTTTTTAGGCCTATGGCAATGAACAACATAAGGGTTGAGTCCAGATCCTGCATAGCCATCTTTCTATACTCTCTGTAGCTGTGACCAGCCAGTAACCAAGTGGGGTACGCACAGCAAAAGACCTCAGGGACCCCGTAATCCTGACACCATAGATTCATGAGTCTATGGTCCCAGGCTGGTAAGAGCTCCCAGACAGATGGTTTCAGAGATATCAGAGACCGAGATGGGGTTCAGAGAGGACTGTGCAGAGCCCTAAGACATCTCATTCCCCCCCCCCCATTAGTGTTCTATTGATGTGATGAAACACTATGATGAAGGCAAGGGTTATTTATAGAAGGAAGGGCTTGAGCCAGGTGTGGCGCACAACTTTAATCCCAGCACTTGGGGGGTAGAGGCAGGCGGATCTCTGTGAGTTCAAGGCCAACCTGGTCTACAAAACAAGTTCTAGAACAGCTAAGGCTGTTATGCAGAGAAACCCTGTCTCAAACACACACACACACACAGAGAGAGAGAGAGAGAGAGAGAGAGATGAGAGGAGAGAGAGAGAGAGGAGAGAGAGAGAGAGAGAGGAGGAAGAGGAGGAGGAGGAGGAGGAAGGGTTTGTTTTGGCTTACAGTTATGGCTGGGTTAGATTTCATGATTGCCTGCATAGCTGCAGAAGCAGGAAGTTGAGAATACACATCGTATACCACAAGCAGGAAGCAGAGAGAGTGAATGAGAATGGCACAAGACTTTGAAACCTCAAACCCCACCCCCAGTGACATACTTCCTCCAGTACCAGCTACTGGGGGCCAAGGGTCCAAATGCCTGAGGTTATGAAGGACATCTCGCTCAAACCAACTTGCCCTTCCTTGACACATCAGACAACTAGGGCTGCCAGAGTCCTCTGTGCAGCTTCTCTTCAAAGCAACTCCATCAGCAGTCCTCGTTAGCTCCATGCTGCAGAGGGACAAGGTGTCTGCTAGGCAGGTGGAGTGACATATCCCAGTCACATAGCCATAGCTGGCAGCAGGGGAGCCTCTTGGGTTGACTTGAGCACTCACCTTCTTGGGGCCTTAGGCTGTGAGCTTCCCCTGCCCTAGAGGAAGTGCAGGAGGATATTGAGATTCTGAGAGCTGAATGAAGTGGTTGGGCTCCATCTGGCTTCGAAAAGAAAGTGCCTAGCAGTGGAATCTGACTGGGTTTCTTCTTTCAGGGGCAGGACAAGCTCCAACACTGTATGTCCCCAACCGCAGGTGTTCAGCAGGGAATGTCCTAGCTAAGCTCCACATTCACACCCCTATATCGCTCAAGGGCTGCCTCAACCCCAACCACCCATTATCTACTTCCTCTTATCTATTCCCCCAGGAACGAAGAAGATGGGGAATCTTAGTGGATGAGGAAAACCCTTATTTCTAGGAAAGTAAGAATGGGGTAGGGACCTGGATAGAAGCCCTAGGCAGAATAAAGACGTTCCAAGCAGCCCAGGCAAGGGCACTCAGAGAGACCTGTACCTTGTATTGACCAGCAAACGTCTCCCTGGGAATACACCCTGATGCTGCCTCATACCGGCTCACTGCCAGTCACTCCGCTGAGTGTGGAGGAAGGCCCTCAGATGCTTTTCTCGTCACATGCAGGGAAGTCCTACCCATTCAACCCTCCAAATGTACTTGGCAGTTGTTTTCCGTAGGCAGCTTCCACACTAGCCAGAACCCTTCTGTGCCTGCAGGGCCCCTAACTCACCTTTCCTGTCTTCCCAACCTGCCCTGAGCCCTGTCTGTTATCTCCACAGAAGTCAGGGAACACCATGGAGGCCTAAGGGAGAGTGTGCCAGGAGAGATGTGATCTTCACTCAGCCTGAACCAGAGGCCTCACTGCGGCCACCCATGCCTTTCCTGACCCTTTCTAACCTTGTCACTTCCCCCCTGCAGCTCCAGAGACCCCTTGCTGCTGCTCCTGTCCTGGGATCTCCTGTCACCCGTGCGTCTCACAGACCTGCTCTTCCCTGACTCTCCTCAGAGCTCACTCCCCTCTCACCGCTGCCGGCTGCCTGCTTGTTCTCCCTCTCCTCTGCATCTTCCAGCAGATACAATCATCCCGAGCCATTCATTCATCTGTTTTGTCTGTCTCTCCCACTGCTGACTCCCATTAGAGCGTCGGCTCCCTGAAGGAATCGTGCTTTCTGCTTTGATTATTGTATCTGCACCTAGCTGGGCATCCAGCGCATAATACGTTCCAGACAAAGGTGGCCCAAGGACAGGCATGCAGCTGACCCATCCAAGCACCTGGCTCCGGGGTTTACCTCCCCACAGTCTGACCCCAGCCTCTGGGGCACCACACAGCCCCAGTACAAGTATGTGCAGCCTCCTCATCCACACCCGACCAGCTGCCCTTCCAGCCAACTTATCACAGACGGCTTTCCTGATGGGGATCAATAGAAAACCTTTTATCTCCTTCCCTGGTGGCGGCTCAGACTCAGGTCGGAGCATAGCCAGCTCCTGTTACTATGGTGACCCTCCTGGTCCTCACTGCCTCCCTCCCATCTTTCCTCCCATCCCTTCTCCTCCCCTCTTCCCAGATCCCTGCTCCCTCCTCTCTCCATCCCACGGCTCGGTGCCAGCATCTCTGCCACCCGGAGGGGCTGATGGAGCCTGTTCACAACTGATCTGCAGACTGGAGGCTGGGAAGGAGCTGCTGGGGTTGCTGGGGCTCTGGGGTCCAAACCTGACCTTGCTACCACTTCGAATTGGTCAAACTGCTCCAGTGCTCAGTTTCAGCTCTGATGTGTTCTGTCATTCCTCACTTGGGTAATGATCTGTCCCTGCTCCTATACAGATAATGCTGTCCTCTTAGGGAATTGCTCTGAGCATCCTGAAAGCGTGAACTATAAAGTGCAGAGCCTACAGCCAGCCTGTGGTCCAGCTGAGGAGATAGCCTTTGTTGATAAGCTTCAAGCCTAGTACAGCCTCGGGACAGAGGACTGAGGAGGTGAAGCTGTGAGAAATGCAGGGACAGACTCCTCCTCACCTCTCAGGCAGGGCTCCCAGCCTCCCATCCTCCCTTGGTCTGTGAGGGACTGTAAGTCGTGGGGGGAAAGGTATAGGAGCAGGCACTTTGGCTTTCCATGGGGCTCCCCAGCTATGGCCTCCAGCTTGCAGGTCATGAACTGCTTGTCCTCAAGTCTCTGTGCCCCTCCCCCACCTCTGGGACACTCTTCTTCCTGCCTGGAGGCTATGTCCTAAATTAGCCAGAGCAAACCCTGAGGGTGGCTCCTGACAAGATGCTGGGACTCTGATATCTCACTGGGAGACAGCCAGTGAGAACTTCTGATCCACCACGCAGTCCCTTTTGACTGAGACTGCCTGCTTGCCTCAGCCCTGTGAGTCTTCCCACAGTCAGCAAAAGGCCACTGAATGTGTGGTTGAATAGGGTTCCCAGGCTCAGAAGGCAGATGTGATCTATACAAGTGCAAATCCCTAAATACAGTTCTGTGGTCCTAGAAGAAAGAGGCCTCCAGAGAGGAGCGGTGGCACAGGAGAAAAGGAGATGGGCCTGCGGACAGACACTAGAGGCTGTGGGCATGGGAGGAAGGACCACAGCTGAGGACACTGGGTAGTGAGACCGAGGTTTGCAGGAGCTAGAACCTAACAGGGAGCCTGTCATCCACACTTTGACTTGACTCTATGACTCTAAAAGAGAAATGATGAATGCTATTTCAAGTTGCAGGGTGTGGGGTGACTGTTACAGTAGCCCCAGGAAGCTCAGTCCTGCCTAGATCTGCTGCTACAGAGATATATGACCTATAGAGGGCCGCCTCCCCAGCTTAAGACAATGACATCTAGAGTAGTCAGTGAGGGCCCAGGTCAGAAAAGCAAACAGAGCTGTCACTTGTTTGTCTGAGACAGCAGTCTAGTAGATAGCCAGGGCTGTTCTGGAACTCACAATCTTCCTGTTGCAGCCTCCTGAATGTTGGGATGACGGGAATGGACCACCATAACCAACAAATGACGATGCTTAAAAACAGAAAAACTACAAAAAAGCTTTTTCTGCTGGGCAGTGGTGGCGCGCATCTTTAATCCCAGCATTCGGGTGGCAGAGACAGGTAGAACTCTGAGTTCAAGGCCAGCCTGTTTTACAGAGTGAGTTCCAGGACAGCCAGGGCTACACAGAGAGAGGCCCTGTCTTGAAAAATCAAAAAACAAAAACAGTTTTTCAAAATTGATTTTCCAAGGCTCGAGGAAGATAGCACTCCGGCCTTCCTGAGATTCGTAGCCTGGAGAGACAGGCTCATGGAGCATGGTGATCAGAGACAGGTTTGGATGCGTTGCCTAGGGAGCCAGGCTTTGTTCCACCAGAGGAGGTCTGGGAGGGCCTCCTGGAGGATGCCACTCTTGAGCCAAACTTGGAAAGTAAGGATGGGAGTGGTCAGACAAAGCAATGAGGGAAAGGCCTCTGTGACATAATAAAACACCTGCAGGGACCCTTGGAATAGGAGAAGAGGCCATTGAAAGACTGCAGGGCCTTCTGTGAAGATGGAGCTAGGAAAGGGTGTGTGTGGAGCCAGACCAGACTTGGGAGCCTTCAGGGTGGGGTAATCCAAGAAGAAATTCACTAGAAGCAGAGGATAAGAACCATGGCAGAGACCAGTTCTACAGGATATAGTTAGAGGACAAAAGAGTGACATCAAATCCTCCCCAAAGTATTTCAGAGCATCCTGGACATGGTACCCGGACATGGTAGCAACTTCCTACAGAAAGTGAGAGGAAGGGGTTTCCCCCATGTCCATATGGTCCCCCAGTGACCATAAGGACAGTAGATGTTGAAACTGAGCAGTTGAGGTGAGATATGGCTTTGCGGTAGAGGCTTACAGGGCATGTGTAAGCCCCTGCATTGTTCCTAGAACTGCTAAATAAATAACAAAATAGAAAGTAGTGTTTTTGTTATCATACCCCAGTGATGCATGGGGCATGAATGGGCTCGCTCAGGCTGTGTTTTCTCTAGACTAGTACTAGCTAGAACGGCATACAGAGAGTAGAGAGTTGGGCCTGAATACAGGAAAAGAAGGCACAGGAGGCTATTAAATCAGCAAATGAAAATTTGTTTGTGATGGTTTTTGCTAAATCTTGCTATTATTATTCACAAAGGAAAAATATGTTTTGTTTTGTTTGTGATGTGACAGAATCTCACTTTGTTGCTCAGGCTACCTGGAATTCACTATGCAGACCAGACTGGCCTTGAACTTGCAGCGACTCTCTTGTCTTAGTCTCCCTAGTGCTGGAATTGCAGGTGGGCAACTACACCCTTATAAACCCTCTACTTAAAGGGAGCTGTCTCTGTAACCTATGTCCTGAGGACTATGCTTAGCTGGCTGGAGCCTGAGAACAGAGAACCTCAGTGAGGTGACTGTGGTCTGGAACTAGCAATCTGGGAGGTTTTACTCCTGGAACTAACAGAAAGAAATGCAAGATGAGCATGGATCTTTTTCTATGTCTTCTTGAATAGTGTAAACATTTTGTAATTACAGACTGGAGTGTGCCTGACATTCCCCAGTCCTACAACGACGCTGGTGTGACATGCAAGTCATTTCTAATCTATCCCAGGAGCTCTGTTTTTCCAGCCAGTCTCAGTTCCTTTCACTGCCTTTATTTTCAGGCTTCCTTCAATGGGAAGCTCATACTCTCTCCTGAGATAGCCCATGGCTCTCTGTGAATAGCCCCGACCATGGGAAACTCTTCTCTATAGGGTTAATCTATAGGCTTAAACTTGCCTCAGATCCTTCTGTCTTGTGGAGCTGCAGTCTGTTCATGAGTTACTATACAAGGCCAGGGCAAATCGTCATACCCTCACGTATTATTATTATTATTATTTTTTTTTTTTTTGGTTTTTCGAGACAGGGTTTCTCTGCAGCTTTAGAGCCTGTCCTGGAGCTAGCTCTTGTAGACCAGGCTGGTCTCGAATCACGTATTATTTATATTTATATAGTTATACTTGTGAGCCCTGGGACTCATATGTTATGTAACTTGTTTACCTCTGAACTATACCCCAAACCCTACCAAATATTATTTATATAAATAAAGCAGTATCAGCTCCCTTCAGGTACACCTGTAATCCTAGCACTTGGGATGCAGAGATAGGAGGAGTAGGAGCTCAAGGCCTGCTCACCTAGGTAGTGAGTTTGAGGCTAGCCTTGGCCTACATGAGACCCTATCTCCCATCCAAGTACTAACCAGGCCCGACCCTGCTTAGCTTCCGAGATCAGACAAGATTGGGCGCATTCAGGGTGGTATGGCCGTAGATGAGACCCTATCTCAAAAAGAACAGACTAAAAGGTGGAGAGTTAGCTCAGTGGTTAAGAGAACTGACTGTTCTTCCAGAGGACCTGGATTCAATTTCCATGTACCCACATGGTGACTCACAACTATCTGTGATTCCAGACTCCAGTTCCAGGGGATCCAACACCATCTTCCATGGCCACCAGGCCCACATGTGGTACACAAACGCATATGCAGGCAAAATGCCCACACACATAAATTTTATATATATATATATATATATGAAGAATAAACTACAAAAGACCAATTTAAGCAGATTACATAAAAAGGTGAAAATACCAGGGCTGGAAAGATGGCTCCATTAGTAAAGCCCCTGCCACACAAGCACAAGGCCTGAGTTTGGATCCCAGCACTCAGATAAACACTGGGTTTACGGCAGAGCTCTGGTGAGTCTAGTGCCAGAGCGTAGAGACAAGCAGCTTCCTGAAGCTTGAAGGGCGCCAGCTAGCCAATCGATGTGCTGAGTTCAGTGAAGCGCTATCTTTAGGAGCTGGAAAGACGGTTGAGTGGGTAAGAGCACATATTGCTCTTCTGAAGGACCCTCTTTCAAGTCCCAGCACCTAATTCAGGCAGTTCACAACCCTCCTACCATCCTGGCTCCAGGGGGACAGATGTAGGTGTACACACCTACACACAGACACACCTACAATTAACTTAAATATTTTTTCAAAAATAAGATGAAGATTAATAAGTGCTCAATATCAACCCCTAGCCTCCACATGCACACAAACACACATGTGCTCTTGCACAGACATATCTACACATACAACACAAACACACATGTATAAACGATTGACTTGCCTAACTAAAAGTCTAAGGTTTCTATTCTAAGTCTTTTTCCTGGGTTTCTACTTTTAAGTCAGTTTCTCCTCTCTCTCTCTCTCTCTCTCTCTCTCTCTCTCTCTCTCTCTCTCTCTCTCTCTCTCTCTCTCTCTCTCTCTCTCCGGAATCTTGGTCTAGAGCCGTAGCTCAGTTGGTGGAGGGTTTGCCCAACATGCCAAGAGCCTGAATTAAATCCCCAACACTACATAAAACCAGACAAGGTGGTACACAGGATTAATCCCAGACTCAACTACATGGTACATTGGAAGCTATGGAAAAACACAGAAACGCCCTGTTTTTCTCTATGGAAAAATCATAGAGAAAGAAATATAAACACAAACTGGAGAGATGACTTTACAGTTAAGAGCACTGGTTGCTCTTCCAGAGGGCCCAGGTTCCGTTTCCAAAACTTATATGGCAGCCCACAACCAGCCGTAATTTCAACACCCTCTCCTGGCCTCCATAGGCATTGTGTACATATGGTGCACAGACATAAATGCAGGCAAAACACCAATGTGCTGAAAATAAATAATTTTAAAATAAATAAATACATGCATACATACATGAGAATTGAATAAGTAAGATAATGGATGGATGGATGGATGGGTGAGTGGGTGGACAGATAAGTAGGTAGGTGGATCAATGAGTAAACACATGAGTGGGCGGGTGGAAGGATTGTTGGGTAGACTGCTAGATGGTTGACTATGGGAAGATGGATGGGTGGGTGGGTGGATGAGCTAGTCGATAGATGGATGATGGGTGGATGGATGAATGGATGGATGGATGAATGGGTGGGTGGATGAGTAGAGGATCTTAATGATGCTTGTCTGGGCCTGATTTCCCCAGCCTGGATCTCCTGAGCAGCATCCTGGAACTGGACCGCAATCCCCCATTTCCTGTGGTGCTCACACTGCCTAGAGCTAGGCAACCTTTCCAGACCTTCATCCTCTTTTTCTGCTGGAGATCTGATGCCCTGCAGGAAGCCAAAGGGTCTTTCCTTGTTCAGCTCCCCAGTCACTGTCCCTGCCCTGAAATGGACACTCCTTTTCTTTACTGCTCAGGGACTCTGACTTAGGAGAAAACGGAGCTTGTTCAATTTAGGGTTCCAGGTTACAGTCGGGCATGGTGAAGAAGTCGAGGCCAGATCTCAAAGCAACTTTCTCATCATAGCCACAGACAAGAGCAGAGAGAAGTAAAGCATGCATGCTTGCTTGCTATGCTCAGTTAACTTTCTTGTCTTATACAGCCCAGGACCTCAAGTCAGAGGAACGATTATGCCCATAGAGAATAGCTGTGCCCGCTGGATTTTGTGGGACGCGAGCAGGTATGGCTAGAGGCATGAGCTCAACAGTATTGAAATTCTTTTAGCTTGAGAAGCCAGAGGTCTCTGGAGTGCTGGGGAGGTGCTGGAGCTAAGCTGTGGCCAGATGGCAGGGGTGGGGCGAGGGTTCTCTGAAAGCTTCCTGACAGCTGTGGATAAAGAGACAGTGGGTTTCCTGCCCCCTCCTCAGGGCTATCTTCTTTGCAAAATAGCGATAACGAGAATAAAATTCACTGCACATAGTAGGTGCTAAATAAATTCTAGCTCCATGCTCATTCATGTACTTAGTCCTAATGCACACTCCATTTTATCAGGGCTTCCAAGAGCAGCCTGGAGTCTTTGTGCAGGAATTTCTGTCCCAGAAGAACACAAGGGGACAGTGTGTGCAGCCCAGAATCACCACTCTAGATACAAATGTGACTCTGGGCAAGCTCTTGCCCCTCCTCAGTCTTGATGTCCTTTGGACAAGGAGAGGCTTACCTCTACCTTGGCTCTCAAGACTGACCTTCTAAGCCCTCTTGGTAATCTTTTGTATGAGCCAGTGATAAACCTGGTCCTTTTTGTTTGTTTGTTTGTTGTTGTTGTTGTTGTTGTTGTTTTTTTTTTTGACAGGATCTCTCTATACAGCCCTGCCTGTCCTGCAACTAACTCACTGTGTAGACCAGGCCGGCCTGGAGCTCACAGAATTCTGTGTGCCTCTGGCTTTCAAGTGCCGGAATTAAAGACCAGCGATAAGCCTGGTTCTTAACCAGACAGATCTTCACTTCTTTCTCTGGTTTCAGTTAACAGCCTCTCTACCTCTCTAGACAGGAAACATTACCTCCTTTTGTTTGACAGAAAACAGAGGAAGTTCACGGCCACACATACAACCAGTCTTAGGATAGCTGGGGGAAGGTGTCTCAAATTCAAAAGCCTAGGTAGGTGAAGAGGTCAGCTAGTAGATTTAAATGTGTATCTAGAGCAACGGGTAGTGGGAGCCTTCCCTGAAAGAAGTTACCTGAAGGGATTTCAATTCCCAAATGTTCACACTGCTCTGTTCTTGCTTTTCAATCAAAACCACCCCAGGGGACTGAGAGTGTGGCCCAGAGTTAGTACATTGGCTAGCACGCAGGGAGGCTCTGCATTCCATATCCATCACGCTCCATGCTTGTGTGCAAGGCATGTGCGTGTGTGCATGGTACATTCATGTGCACGCACACACACACACACACACACACACACACACACACAGAGGAGGAGGGAGGAAGAGGCAGAGGAAATACAAGCAAACAAGAAAACAACACACCTTTAATCCCAGCAGTTAGTAAGCAGAGGCAGAGGCAGTCTGATCTCTGTGACTGTGAGGTCAGCTTGGTCTACAGAGTGAGTTCCAGGACAGCTAGAGCTACATCATGAGACCCTATCTTGAAAAAAACAAAACAAAACAAAACAAAATAACAACAAAAAATACCTAGTGTGAAGCCAGCGTAGGCTGCACAGTAAATAGAAGGCAAGTTGCCCTACATAGTAAGACCCTGTCTCAGAGCTAGAGGTGTAGCTCAGTGGGAAAGCACTTGCCTAGCATACCCAGGGCCATAGGTTCAATTCCTCAGCATAGCAAAATTACGATACAATGAGAATCCAATCGTAACAACAACAAAACCCCATAAAAAAAAAACAAGCAAAACCTCAGCACCCCAGTTTCATTGACTGTTGAGCCGAGTTTGAAATTCCTGCACCACGGTGGTTGTCTGTTCTAGCCCTCGTGCCTGCATCCTACTAAGGTTGCCCAGCAGGTTCTCAGCAGCCCAAGTCCCCTGGTTCTGCTAAAAGTGTTCCCTAATTTCTGGCTTCTCTTCAAAGAATCTTGTACTCTCTCTGTCAGCATTAGTGGCAGTCCTAACTAGGCTACCCTGCCCTAATAGGCCACTTAGAAACTCCCATGTCTAAGGCAGACAGGGGGAAAAACACTCCCAAGATATCTGTGGTCTGGAGAGAGATCCAGTGGTTAAGAGCACTCGTTGCTCTTCCAGAGGTCCTGGGTTCAGTTCCCAGCCCTCACATGGCAGCTCACAACTGTCTCTGACTCCAGTCCCAGGGGATCCAATAGCTTCTTCTGGCTTCCGTGGACACACTGCACATATGCAGTACACAGTCATACATGCAAGAAAAACACCCATACACATAAAATAAAAATAAATGTTGAGAGAGAGAGAGAGAAATGGAGACCTGGGTGTGCCTGTGCTTGGCACTTTACACAGGTGACTGCAGGCCCTGCCTCCCATACCATAAACATGCAGGCACCGAGATAGAGTCTGTCGCGCTGGCCCAGGCTGGTATTGAATTCCTGGGCTCTGGCAAAGTGCCAGCCTCAGGTTCTCAAGTAGCTGAATGCCAGACCCGCTACTGTTGGTGTGAGTCCGCTTCCTCTTCTGTGCAGCGGTCTGTGGCAGGGTAGCAGTAAGACAAGGGGTAGACACCAGCTCCCAAGGTGTCCAGCTTCTAATCCCCGGAGCCCAGGAAGGGCTTTGATATACAGCAAAAGGGACGTGTGCTGAGGAAGGGTTTGAACTAAAGGTCTTATTGAAGTGAAGAGCTAATTCTAGGCCATCAAGTGGCTGAAGTACAAGCCCGTGTTCTCAGGGGAGCAAGGAGGAATACCAAGAGAGGAAATAGGAGTCAGACAACTGATGCAGTTTTATTGCTGTTATTATTTTTTTAAAAAATTTTTCGCCTTTTCCAGCTTCTGGTAGTTACCAAGGGGTCCAGCAACCAGGAAAGGAAAGGTAGGGAGAGACTGCTGCCTAGTGTATCGGGAAGGACTGCTCACCACATTTTGCTTATGGGAATAAAGATGCCAAGCTCAGAAACCAGGTCCCAAGTCACGGTTGGAAGCAGGCTTGGGACAACACAGGGCCCCACCTGCCCTGCTCTGTGCCCAGAGTTTATGCTTCCGGCCAGTTGGCAGGGAGGACTGAGGGCAGGTCTTGGCAGGTCATTCTAGGCGGAGAACCTTGGTAGATGTGGGGGACTAAGAGACAGGTAGTCGGAATGAACAGAAGGAGGAGGAAGGAGTGAAGGGCCCAGTATAAGACAAAGACACTGTAGGTAGCACCACACCTCACACCTCATGCTCCAGAGAAAGAACCAGGCTTGAGAGAGTGACTCAAATGTGCCAAGTCACCTGGGACCTCGGGGGCTTTGACTTTCACTCAGCAAAGGATGAATGGCTCAGGCTTTGATGAAGGGGCTGGCAGTAGAGACCTGGGGTGGCAACAGCAGTTTACAAGTATAAATTAGTCATTTATTAATTCATTCAAGATTCTTTTACTTAAAATCTGTTGATGGCTTATTTCTTGTGGCCCTTAGAAGGCAGCCACATTTCCTACAGGCTGTGGCCTTAGATTGGAAGTCGGCATTCCCACTTCTTTTCCCATTGGGTATGGTCTAGACCACTCCTGCCTCAAGGCCCTTACTCTTGTCTTTTCCTCTCAGAGAATGTACTTCGCTGCGCTGCTGGTGGAGGCTCATTCCTGCTTTTTAGCTATTTGTTCAGACAGGCCGCTCGCTCACAGCTAAATCCATCACTGCACCTGCTGATTTTCCTCCTAGTACTTAGTTCTCTCTAAAATTATCTTCGTTATGGACCTGATCATTGTTGGCTGTCTGTGTCTCCCCCACACAATGCCAGCTTCTTGACAAGCAGGGGACCACATTGCTTCAGGACCCAACGAGATGCCACGTGTGCAGGGAATACATTTCACCTCTAACTTGGGGAAATTTGAAACTGATCCTCAAACTAAAGAAACGGTCTCAGCTGAGGGCTAGTGGTGGGGGTGGTGAAATGAGGGTAGCGGTTCGGCCCAAGACTTGAATCCAAATTCTCCTCGACCAAGACCAGACCAAATCCTGCTGCCTTTCTTCCCCAGGCCCTTTGCTGGGCTGCACCTTCAGGCCATCCGTCAAGCCCCAGCCCCCAGACGGACACGGGGCGTGCTGTGGGGCGCGCGGGCGCTAGGGGGCGCTGTCGGGGCGCGAACGGCCCACCTGGCACCCGAGGCCACGAGCGAGAGCTGCCTGGCCGCCCGGGAACTTTTTTCCTCGCGCTCTCGCTCTCCTGCTCCCCCCCGCACGTCGCCCGCCCGCCGCTCTTCCTGTGTGGAGGGGATCGCATTTCTCTCAGGCTCCCGCGGGCACCAGGCAGGCCCGGTAGGGTGCGCGGTCAAGGCCCGCTACGCGCGCCGCCGGCTCCGGGCGTCCCGGTGCCGCCCCCGCTCGCGCCTGGGCTCGGACAGGCCGCTCGCAGAGCCAGGCGGCGGCGGCGGCGGCGGCGGCGAAGGTAGCTGGCAACCCGCCGCGTCGCGGTCCGAGGAGGGGGCGCCGCGGCCCACCCTCCTTCCCGCCTGGTCGGCCGCCGCGCCCGACACCCATGGGCGCGCGGGCTTCAGGGCCGCGAAGTAGCAGTGCCGGACGCCGGGCCCCGGAGTGAGAGCGGGTGCCGAGGTGAGCGGGGCGCCCGGCGCGGGGACAAGGACCTGGGCGGAGGGCTGTGCGAGGCGTGAGGACCCAGCCGCTGGCCGGGGTCCGGACGGGGGCGGGGGCCGAGCGCGAGTGGGGCGCGGACGCGGGGTCGCGCGGCCTGGCTTTGTGTGGCACCGGCGTGAGGCCGCCGGTGGCCGTGTAGGGGCTGCAGGAGGGTGTTCTGGATCGTCGGTGGCCGGTTGGGAGCGGGCGCTGGGAGCCGAGGCCCAGTGTCACCAAGTGTGGGGCGGGGACGTGGGGCGGCGCGGCGCGGGCCCGAGGGAGCTTTGTGAGTGCGTTCTGGGTGGGGACGGGGAGCCGGCAGCTCGGTGCGTAGCCCGCTCTCGGGTGTCCGGGCTGCGAGGGCCGCTCGTGGTCACACAGGACATGGCACTCGCCGCTTGTCCCCGCCCGGGCCTGTGTGCAGGCCCCGCGTTGAGTAGGAAGCTGTCCCCGGGACCCGGGATCTCCGTCGCGGCCAGGCCCGGGGCGCACGGGCCTTTCGGGGTGACGCCACCGGCTAAAGCCCGGGACACGCAAGCCTGGTGCTCTCCCGAAAGCGGCTCGGCAGTCAGGCCCGTCGGTTCTTTCGAGGCCGAGTCCCACGCCTTTGGAGGCTAGGGGACCCGTGGGGCTCCGGGTCGAGCGCGGCAGGGGCGAGGGCTTACAGGGCTCGGGGGTGACATCTGGAGCTTTGGTCACAACCGGAGGCCTTCAAGGAGGGCCAGAGGGGAAGGAAGCGAAACACAAGACAGACTCCAGGTCGCGGCGGCCCCAGCTTCCTGGGGCGCCCGTTTTCCCAGTGACCCCGCTCCTCTTGGGGCTCTCAGTCGCTCATTCACACAGCAGGGCGGGAGTGCGGCTAGGAGCTGTGCCTTCGTCCCGAGAACCCTGAACGTGGGGGCTCCGAATAGACTAAACCCAAGCGTAAAACGCTCCTGAGGACTGGGGACGTGGGGCTGCGTGCCTGCATGGCGAGCCCAGGGCGGCGCTTCCCAGCCCACCGCACGCACTCCCGCAGCGCCTGTGTCGCGGTTCTAGCGGGCCCCGCGCCCCCCACCCCCACCCCATCCCCTTTTCCAACGGCAGCGCTGTGTTGAGAATTCAAGGGCATTACATCTGGTTGCAATCTAGTTTCATGCGGCTGCTGGGCTGTTAAGACCTCGCGCTGACGTCAGAGCAGGGGAATTACTTCTTTTTATTTTATCTTTTTTTAGTTGTCTGCTGCCCTGGGAGGGGAGGCGGGTGGAGAGTGGGGCCAGGCAAGCTGTGATGTGGAGGCGCCAGCGCGATGGGAGCTCAGATCTGGGAGCTCTGCTTCCTATCCTGTCCGCCTTCTCCTCCCCCATTCTGCACACACTCCTCTCTCAGCTCCAGTCAGGCTCGGGTGGGGGGGCAGTGGAGTGGAGGCCCTTCCTGGCTGACTACACAGCTGTTTCCAGAGGTTTCTCTGGGACGTGACCCTTGGGATCTGGAGCTGAAGAGTAATCTAGTTTCCCACCCCTGCTCCCAACACCCCAGAGGGTATGTGGGGCCCAAGAACAAGGCATAGACACAGGCATCCTAGTTCCAAGGCAGCCTCCCCAGAAGTCTGGCGAGGCCCTCGTCATTCCTTAGAGAAGAGAGTGCATAGGGTGATTGAGGTTTCAGAAGCCATCTTAGGAGGGGGCAGAATGCGATCTTCCCTGACAATCAGGCAGCCCTCTGACTTCTGCAGAGGGGCCTCCAGCATCAGAAGTGTCTTTCTTCCCACTGGTCCACGAGGCCTCTGCACGAGGGCCCTTATTCCCTTTTAGGCCCCAAATCTAGACCATTGATTTAAAAAGCCCTTCCCGTGATGAAATCCTGCTACGTGCGCGCACACCCCCCCCCAAAAAAAACCATAAAAACTGCCATGTGCAAAGGACTGTATAGCGAAAGCCAGAGTTTAGCGACCCTCCTGTGTGTGTGCTGATCTCTGACAGTTCTGTTCTAGTCTGTTTGATTAGAAAAAGGACTGGTTGTAACCTACGAAATCAGTGTTTCACAGCCACCGATGGATCACAGCAAACTTGAAAAAGCAGGCCTAGGAAATGGACCTGCTGTATATTCCTTCGACAAACTGTAATTGAGACCCCACAACTGCTCTCTCCTTTCATTGCTCAAGTAACATGTAGAGAGGTTCTCACTGTGAAAAATGCAGATAGCAAAGACTGTGTAGAGCGAAAGATCCTCAGCTCGGGTGGCCCCTGTAAAGTTTGAGTGTATCCTCCACCCTCTGCTTCTCAGTGTGTGTAAGAGGCTATGTACAAATACATACTTTTATTTTTCCCCACATGAAAACATCCCCAGGTCGTTAGGTCTGTCTGTCCCCCTCCCCCCCCTGTTGTTTTGTTTTTTGTTTTCTCAAGACAGGGTTCCTCTGTGTAGCCCTGGCTGTCCTTGAACTAGCTCTTGTAGACCAGGCTGGCCTCAAACTCACAGAGATCCTACTGCCTCTGCCTCCCAAGTGCTGATATTAAAGGTGTGTGTGAATGCTGCCTGGCCTTCAGCTCTCTTAGTCTACAACACCGGTTTCCTCTCTGCATAGGAGGGTAGTGGATGAGGGCCAGACTCTGTGTTGACTGCTGGCTTCGCCATCTGCTGAGGGAGTTGTTTATCACTCTGGGCCTCAGTGTCTCCATCTGTATAATGGGAATCCCAGTGCTGCCTAAGCTATAGGTATCCATGGATGGTTAGGTCAGTGATGCCGAGACAGCCAGTTGGTATGTATTCACTGCTCCATAACTGCTCTTCTATGTCCTCGACAGCACATAGCTTTTTTTTTTTCTTCAACAAGCTACTTGGGCTGTGCTATGTATGTTTGTGGCTCCAAGGGAGGAGGAGCTTTGTGCATTGGTAACAATGCCCTTAGACCAGGGTTCTCCTTGGGGCAGGCTCTGGATGCCAGGCTCCAGAGAACATGGACTGTCCCAAAGACCTATTGTTTTCAAAGCCGTGTTAGGGTCTAAGCATGAAATATTCCCCAGAGGTATATGAGACCCAAGTAACAACCAAGATCTTCACAGAAGACGGGGTGTGAGCAGGTGATACACCATAGAGCATGGGTAGGAAAGGAGAGAGGAGAAGCATGCCTGCTGCTCTTGGGAGACTTTTGTGTTTTGGACACTTGATTCAGGAGAAATGGTATAGGAGCCGTCGTGCATGGCTTCCTCTTTGGCTTCTCTGTTACCTCCCAGGTGAGACTGGAGTGATCTTTCCAAACCCCAGCAGCTAACTTTGAAGTCTCCTTTGGGTTTCTGAACAGAGGCACACCTGGGGTCCTTCACATGCTCCTGGGGTCCTCTCTGGTGTCCTCTGCTCTGCCCCTGCACACCACCTTCCTTTCAGCTCAGCTGTTTTCGTGCCAGCCTCTTGAGTTTGCCTGGGCTGCCCTTTCCACCTGGGTGCCCTTCATCTGCCTCCCAAGACCCAAACAGACATCCTGTCTCCTCCTTCTGACCTCCAAGAGAATGAGTCATCGCTCTTTGTCTGTGTCAGGGGCCCAGTGAGGATGTCTGAATGATAGGCCCTTTTGCCTGGCCCATGAGGCTAGAGCAGCTGAGTCTCGATGACTCCTTCCAGGGCCCACAGCCAGGACTAGGGACTAGAACTCAGATACCTAGGAATTCTTCCTGGTAGGGCCCCAGGTGAAGTGTAGAGGATTGGAACCTCACAGCCATTCAGAGGTCCCTTTGATCTTTGGCTGGGGCCTGTTCTCTTGTGTGTGTGTGTGTGTGTGTGTGTGTGTGTGTGTGTGTGTGTGTGTGTGAGAGAGAGAGAGAGAGAGAGAGAGAGAGAGAGAGAGAGAGAGAGAGAAAGAGTGAGCCCAGTTGCTCCCCCCCTCACCACCAGGGGCTGGAAGAAACTGGCTCATCCTGTTTCTCCAAGAATGAGGGTGAGCTGTGCCCCTTTCCGGTGGGTCACTGAAGACCCAAGATTGGAATGTGACACCAGGGGCGGGGGTGGGGGGTGGGGTGGCGGGGGAGGCCAGGCACAGGCTGAGGCTTGGCTGCCAAAAGACAAGAGTTTGTTTTGCTGGTTCTGGAGCCTTTCAAACGGGCAGGGGTGGGAGAGACAGTGATGGGATGTGCTGGGCTCAAGGTGTGCAGGGGTGATGGCAACCTTGGACTGAGAGAGTGGGACAGAGGGAAACTTAAGGGAATGCAAAAGGAATTGAGGTGTTCTTGCTACAGATTGATAGACTTATGTTTAGGGGGAAAAAGCAGCCAGTGTACGAGGTTTGGCCACATCGGGCATTCCTTCATTAGTTCATTGGCTCTGTGATTAGAGCATCCTTTCTGTATTCACACTGAGCAAGCCAGTATTAGTCTTCAAGGACCTTGGGTAGACAATCAGCAAATGCCCCATTTTTGCACAGTAGCCTGTCTGGATGGTGAATGGCACATAGGGTCCTGTGGAGAGAAAAATGACTGCACCGGGGCCCAGGATACGGAAGTAAGTGATGTGCCAGAGCCAGGGTAGGGATGTGGTATGTCATTGGCTGGGAGCTGTGGTGAGATGCTGGAATCAGCCAGGGACTCTTCCCCTTGCTCTCTGGACTCAGTGCTGTCAGTGTCAGCACAGGATAGACTGTGTTCAGTCTGTAGGCCTATGTTGCTCATTTCTTGGTGGTGGTGGTGGGGGCAGCTGCTAGCTGAGAGGGCTGCTGAGATTGGGAAGCAGGTTTGCTTAACACCCGCCCGAGACCTGTAGGGGTTGAAGGAGGGTGTGCAGGGGAGATTGTGCTGATCTGCACAGTGGGTTCTCTTGGGACAGATCAGTAAGCACCAGATTAAGAATCAGAGAAAAGGTCTAAATTCCAACCACTTCTTTAGGGGAACCAATTTTCCTTTCCCTGAACATCAGTTTCTTCTGTCAAAAATGGGACTATGAATTGCTGCCAGCATTAAAGGTGACAATGGCCTTGATTTGTTTTGTGATATGAAAAGCAAAAAGAGCCCTATAGCTTGGGGATATAAACATGAATTTTGGGTGAAGCCAGCCTGAGTTCAGATTCTGCATCAGCTACTGTTTGGTGATGGTGGCGGGGGCTCTATTTTCCTCCATTTTAAAATGAGCATAAGAGGGTCCTGCTGGTACACAGCCCTCCTCTTGGCTGTTATTCTTGGATTCATACTTATTTTTGTGATGCTGGGAGTGGAATGTAGAGCCTTTAGCCTGCTAGGCAAGTGCGTATCAACCTTGTGCTGTACCCCAGCCCTGGACTGTTATTCTTCCTACTAAAGAGCTCTGCAACATGGACAAGGCATCAATGACTGTTTCCCTCGACAAAGTCACCTCTAACCCTCACTTGCAGAACAGGGAGTCCAATGCCTGTTTCTCTTCTGGTGAGGTGAAGGTCAGTGGAGGGAAGGCAGATGAAAATGACTGACTTCTGGCCACAGTTTCTGTTTGCAAAGGGACTTTGCCCCAGTGATGACAGTGGACCCTAAGACAGTATCCAGTAATGTGTGACTTCGGTGACAGTGTAACCGACTTCCTTTTTTCAGTCATTATGCTGAGTAATTGTATATTCCAGGGTCTAAGAGCTATGGCCATCCCTAAGACACAGTGTGTGTTCTCTTGTTCTCATTTTCTCTTTCTCTCCCTTCCTCCCTTTTTCCCTCCCCCCATATGAGTGTTTTGCCTGCATGTATGACTGTGCACCAAGTATGTGCCTGCTGTCTATGGAGGCCAGAAGAAGTTGTTAGATCCCCTGGAACTGGAGTTGCAGTTGATTTTTTTTAAATGTTCATCTATTATGCATGCAGTGTTCTCCCTGCATGCCAGTAGAGGGCACCAGATCTCATTACAGATGGTTATGAGCCACCATATGGTTGCTGGGAATTGAACTCAGGTCCTCTAGAAGAGCAGCCAGTGCTCTTAACCTTTGAGCCATTTCTCCAGACCTGCGGTTGATTTTTTAAAAGTATGGCTTACTCGTGGGTATGTGTCTATAAATATGCCCGGTACTCTGGAGCTGGAGTTACAGGTGATTGTGAGCTGCCCTGTTGTGGGTGCTGAGAACTCTACCTGGGTTCCCTAGAAGAGCAGTATGTGCTCTTTAATGGCAGAGCCATCTGTCCAGCCCCTCCTGTGCATAGTTCTAAGCAACCTGGCTGCCTAGGCTCTGATCCAGGTTATATTACTGGCTAGGTTACTTACCTCCTTTGCTCATTTTCCTTGTCTGTGAGGTAAAAGGCAATGAACACCATTCCTTATAAGATTACTGGCAGAATGGAAAAATCTGAGTTCATACAGATGAAGCACCATAATGTCTGATATATACAAAGTGTTCTCTTCAGAAATGGCCCTTCTTACTTACTGTTGCCTGGGACAGGTCAACCTAGCCATATTGCCAGGGGTAGCACCCACTGGAAAGCAGTAGTGGTCCCTGGCCCTGCTAGAGCAGGTAGCTCCTAGACCAGCACTCATTGCTACTCTACCTCAGCCAGGCTACCAGGATAATATAAGGCTGACCTTGTTTGACTGTAGAGGCATATTTCAGGGAGACCCTGTGAGGCTGTATTCATCCCTGAAGATCAAACTTTAGCACCAAGTGAGCCTCAGCCTTGAAGAAGGAACTTTGACATCTAGTGTTAAAGTCAAAAGTGTTTTCTAGTTGAGTAACATTAATTACCAGAGGCTATTAGGCTGTTCCTATATGTCCTTTGGCAGGTCCCCCCAACCTCTTGGAACCCCTGCATCCTCATGTATCAATTGGCAAAAGCAAGTACCTATGACACATAGTTTTTAAAGCATCTGCAATCCAGATCTGGGGTGGGAAAGTTGCTTTTTGTGTGCTAACTGCTCTGTTACCGATAGTTGTAATTGTTTAGCACTGGCATAACTCAGGTCATGGGCCTGCCTTCTGGGAGCTTCTAGTCTGAAAGGGAAAGTAAACCATGTTTGAGATTAGGATAAGAGGTAAAATCAAAACCACCTGTTCTGAAGTGGAGTGAAGTTATGCATTCATTCATTTCAGGGACACTGGGATAGGCTATGGGGAGGTGGCTCTCAATTTGAGGTGACTTTGTCACTTGGATAATGTTTGAGTCATGTCTGGAGACATTCTTGGTTGTCTCAGCTAAGGGATACTGCAGAATACTCTGCAGTGCACAGTCACTATAACAACAAACCAGCTGGCCAAGACATAGCACTGAGGGCTCGACAAGCCTTGCTTGCAAAAGTGCTAGTAGCTGCATAGATATATAATCCTGCCATTTTGAAGTGTCAAGTCTGGTGAACACGCTGGCATTGCAGATAGGACTGTGTAATAATCAGAACTGCGTGATTAGTTGTGATGGACTGAGCTAAAAGGAAAGTGCAGAACCAGTGATGGCCTTCTGCAGTCTTTGTAGTCTAATGCATGACCCAATCGCTAAAGTTCAGAGATGGAGGGGAAGGGTGTTATTGCAAGGCTGACTGCCAGAAAAAGACTAAGCCTTATGAGATCTGGGAGAAGCTTCCAGAGGTAGGGAGATGCTAAGGAGAAACCCTTTTGCCTCTTCTGGTTTGAGGAACTGTAGCTCCCATTATGTTGTATTGTGGAGATTGAGGAGATCAGGTTAGGTATGGGAGAATAGAGGCCATTGCTGTCCCAGGCTGTTCTGTGACTGAAGCCTACCTGCTTGCCCTTCTTTGCATTATATTCTCTAGTAGGTGGGGGGAGAGAGAAAAGGAAGAACATTTTCATGTCAAGCACAGAGAGGAGTGGGGATGGGAAGCAATCCTGTGTGTGATACCTTTGAGACAGCACAGAAAATCCCCACTGTGGCTCAAAATAGCACTAAAAATAGAGGGTTTGCCAAGTCAGACTTAGCATAATGTTGACAGAGCTGGCTTTGTTCCCTTGAGGTGACACTGTCTCCTGGGCAGAATGGGAGCTTAGGGACTTCAGGTGGGGTGGCCATGGTCTTTACCTGAAGTTTCTAGAGGATGGAGATGGGAGGAGGAGGGGATTAGGTACTTGCAGACAGGGCCAATTGATGAAGGCAAAGGCAAGGGAAGGTTGGTTCCTCCGATGAGTGAAGGCCTGTCTCCTGGGATGCTGAAAGTGATGGTCAGGAGAGGCTGTCATGTAGTCTGTGCCTGTTTTGTGCCAGGCTTTGGGTGTTCCTCTCGAAGCCTCACTATTTGGTATGGTTTATCAAGGAAACTAAAGCTCATAAAGGTTAAGGGTCCCCCATGACCTCAACCAGTTGAGAATCACAACTATTGAGTGTCATGTTAACCCTACGTACTGCCTATCCCCTCGTATTAGTCACTCACCGTTTCATAGATCTCATCCACTGGTGGGAAATAACACTGTGATCTGGAAAGAAGCATTTTAAGGTTTGGAGGCCTGAGGTTGGATTTTGAATTCTGACTAGGGAGGGTTTTGTTTCTGTTGTTTTCCTCTGCTCTCTGGTGTGCACAATATTTTCATCCTGGAAGTGGCAATAGGGGTTAAACTCAGCCTGGAAAGGAAACAGAGGCCCCAGGGAGGTAAGGACCCGCCCTGGGCCACCCAGCTTGGCAAGGTGCAATAAAAGAGCCCTGGTGGAGGAGCTAGGCCTGATTGCCTATCTCTGTGCTATATCAGTGTCGAATTTCTTTATTTGAATGGGGAGAGAGGGCAGCCTCCCTCTGCAGGTAGAGAAGGTGGTGTGGAATGTGGCTGTTTGTTTTTCTTTGCCTGTGAAAGCCTTATTTCAGCTCACATTGACTGTGCAGGGCTTCTGAGACAAAAGACATTCTCTTAGGGGTGCCTGACCAAGGTAGGCATTGAGAGGGCACCCACCATCTGAGTGGAAACTAGGAAACGGGCACCATCCTGCCTGCTCCAATGAGGCGTCCAATGGTCCCGTTCATCTCCATATCTCCTGGCAGACTGTAGGTTGCTTGGAAAGCCAGGGCAGCCTTCCTGACAAACAAATCTTGTTCACATTGAGAGGGGGAGGCTGAGTGAGCCTATCTGCTCGCCTCCCCCTACCCAGACGTCTCCCCACCCAGCTGGCACCCTATATTCTAAGACACCTTGAAGGGGCTCCAGTACCGTTGTTAAGCCGTCAAACTGAGAGCCCCTTGTACTAGGGAGGTGGATTCTAGGAATGAAGGGGGTGATCATGAGGCAGGGCTTTCTGCAATGGCTGCCCCTCTTTTCCTTCCGCCCCTCCTCTTCAGCCCACTGGCGGCTGAGAGAGGAAGCCCTGCCGGCAGGTAGCAGAGAAAAGACATAGGATCCAGGGGGGAGTCGCAGTGAAAGCAAACAAACAGGCCTTTGTGTGGCTTCAGATTGGCTGCTCAGAAGGGAAGCCAGGCTTGTGGTAGGCGAGAGAGGGAGGAGGTATGGGAATTCAGGCCTTTGCTTCTGGCCTTAGTTGGGCTGTGATCAGCCCGAGCTGGGTGACGAGGCCCATTCCTGTAGACAGGCAAAGCTTGGGCCCTACCGCTTGACTTCTGAACACATCTAACGAATTTACCCCCTGGAGCTATCACACCTTAGTAGTGTAATGGGCCTAGCCAGGGCCAGGCTCCCGTCCCACTTTGCTGCCTGTGGCTGCTAGGAAGAAATGGAGTAGTAGGGAGAGATAGACTTTTCAGAGCTAAGAACACGGCGTTTCAGTGGGGGAGGCAGCTCTGCGGAGGGGAAAGCAGGTTTACCATGCAGTGACAGGCATTGGGGGTCGCGGACTCCCAGGTTTGGGAGCCAAATTGCCCCATCACTGGTGCAGGCCGCCGGGTTGGGGACAGGCACGAAGACTGGCTTCCCCACAGAGAATGTGAGGGGGCGTCTCGGGTAGTAGTGGTAGTGGAGTTTTATTCATTATCCTAGTGAGGACACCGGCACGGGCCAGCCTCCAGGCGGCTCAGGCCAGGACCCAATCCACGGAAGCGCGGTCCGGCCAGACGATCAGGCAGCTGTGTGGTTGCTCCGGGGCCATTTCCTCTCCTCTCCACGACCTCGAAACGGGCGGCGAGAGGGCAGACGCCCGCGCTTCCTGCCCGCCAGCCCCGGGCGCCCCCCTAGGCAGCGTTCCACCCGGGAGGTGCGCGGGGCGGGGCGGGGCGGGCACTGCGTCGCTATGGCAGCGCCTGGCCCGTCATGCTCCGCGCTGCTGGGACCGGCAGCCAAGGCCCCGCCCCTGGCAGAGCCGGGCCCCTTTCCGGGAACGCGAAACTGGAGGTGTGGCTTCCAGACCAGCGATGGTGCTCTTGGGGCTCCTGGCCTGGGTGCTGCAGTCTACCTGAGAGGAGGGATACCGCTCCCGCCCCTCTCCCCTGCCCGCGCCACAGACTAGGTGCTTCTTTGCGCGTTGCCTCGCGAATGATGAACGGGGAATGCGCAGACACTCCAATTGCCCCAGCAATGCTGGGCCTAGAGGTCCCGCTGGTCCTCGACATAGCCCAGTCCTTGGCCCCTTGTAGTTGGCAGCCGTTTGGTTGCTTGGCCGGGAGGCGCAGTCTTATCTCCTGAGCCCGGGCCCCATCGCCTGCTCTGGGGAAACCTCTTCCTGAACTTTGTTGCCAAGTTTGCCCCCTTCTAACACTGCCCTTTCTCCACACGCTTTTCATGCTTTGATTCCCTAACTTCACACCCCAAATCTGTTTTCTTTCCTCTAGTCCAATAAGATGAACCAATTCAGTTGGCTTCTGCCCCTTCTGCTTGTACGGAGCAGGCAGCCAAATTTAATACTGGTTTTTAAGGCTTAGTAGGAAGAATATCTCTCAAGCAGCTGGACTCTGCCTTTCTTCGACTTCATTCAGGGCACACACAGATTAAAATTAGGTTTGTGGAAGCAGGAGGATGCAAGCAATCTTGATATATCATACCTAGCCCAGTAGTAGTGGTGCACACCTGTACTGCCCACACTAAGGAAGTTGAGGTTGGGAGGCTAGCAGTATTGAGGCCAGCCTCAATAAGGAGGTCCTGTGTGTGGGGGGGAACTTCCCAGTCAGTGTTTTTGTTTTTTATGAGGTTATCAGACAGTTAGTATGTTGGCTGTAGAGAAGTTCAAAAGCAGGAGAGCCAGGCCCACACATGCCTGTCATCCCAGCTCCTTGATCAAAGGAAGACCCTTTGATCCCATGAGTTCAGGACTAGCCAGTGCAACATAACAAAACCTTCATCTCAAAAAAAATATAAGGGCCAATGACATGGAGGTAAAAGGATATGTGTATATTCTCTCTCTCTCTCTCCCTCTCTCTCTCTCTCTCCCTCTCTCTCTCTCTCCCTCTCTCCCCCCTCTCTCTCCCCCGTCTCTCCCTCTCTCCCTCTCTCCCTCTCTTCCCCTCTCCCCCTCTCCCCCTTTCCCTCTCCCTGTCTCCCTCTCTCCCTTTCTCCCTCTCTCTCCCCCTCCCCCTTTCTCTCCCTCCCTCTCCCCCTCTCCCTCTCTCTCCCTCCCTCTCTCCCCCCCTCTCCCCCTCTCCCTCTCTCCTCTCTCCCGTCTCTCCCTCTCTCCTTCTCTCCCCCTCTCCCTCTCCCTCTCTCTTTCTCTCTCTCTCTCTCTCTCTCTCTCTCTCTCTCTCTCTCTCTCTCTCTCTCCCTTCCCCCCCACCAGTCTGGAACCAGTGCTGACATGCTTTCCATAGATGTGAATGTGAGAAACAATATGGGATGAACACAATAAATGCAAAGAATAAAGGAGTCATGCTGTATATTTGGATTTGTAAGGCACTTGGTGACTTTAATAGCCTTTTCCCCTTGCTATAAAAGGAGGACAAGCTTATTATAGAACTTTGGGAAATTTGACAAGTTAAAAGGAAGAGATTTACCCATGTTCTGGTCTCTAGAGGTAGGTGTTTTGCCTGTATTAGTGTCACCCCTGCTAGGTCTGTCCATTTGAATATGCCACCACTCCTGTAGGTACATGAGGCACATGCTCTGCCTTTCTCTTGTAATGCTATACAAGAGATCCTTTGTCCTATGCATCTATGGGGGACCTTGAATGGGGAGTCTCAGTCTGAGGAGAGCTGGCAGTCTGTTGAGCTGTCAGGTGGCCACTCTGCTTACTTCTCTGTCCACAAACCCTTGGTAGGTCTTTCTTGCCTCCCTTAATCTCTAATAAGTATCTTGGACCAGGAGTCTTTCTTTCTTATAAGAGGCCAAGGAAACCACCAGTTCTGTACAGGGACTCAGAAGGCTCTTCACCCTTGCTGAGCCCTAGGTTCAAGCAAAGACTGGTTTGGCCAGACAAGCAAGACTCGAAAGGCTCAGACCTAACCTCCCAAGAGCCAGACAGCCTCCCCTCAGACACAGAGGCCTGTGTTCATCTCCTGACTACTCTTTTTGCCTGGACTTGCTGAGAATCAGGGTCTGCTGTCCTAGCTCCATATCCTCACTGGAGGCATGCAGGCCTAGCACAGGGTACAACCTTCCTCTTTCTAGCCAATCTCCAGGACTGACTTCTAACTACTCTGCTTCCATCCACCCTCTAACCAGCCTCTTTTTTTCCAGTCCTAGCTACCCAAGTCCTCTGAAGTGGGCCTTGGAGGATCTCAGCTGCTAGACGGTTTGCACTGGAAAGGCTTCTAAGACTTAAAGAGTGGAATGCTTCCTAAACAGAAGAATGTTGAACTTGCATTTTGGGTGGCAGCTGAATTTAATGGATGGAAAACCACAGACTGTCGCTTTCCTGGCACAGGGGCATCAGGAGTAGCATCAGACCCTGCCTGGTCACTACCTGCCGTCACCAGTGTGTACTATTGAAAAGATGCTGTAGGTATGTTAAGAGCCTGCAACCAGCAGTCCTGTACATTTTATTTTATTAATAAGCTTATCGACATAGTGGCTATTAAAAACCGGTTCACTTTACCTGTATGGATGAGTTTGTTAGGTTGTGGCTGAGATTCCTTGTCTGCACAAGATTGATTTATCTGGGTTCCTTCCTGTGGGCTGGGTACCACCCATGTATGGAATTGAGCCACCTGAGGAGATGGGCACACGTCTGTGGATGTGAGTACATAGTTGTGTCAGTCTTTTTCACCCTCAGTTTTTTGAGGTAGGCTCTCACTCTGTGGTCCAAGCTGTCCTTACATTCATGGTAATCGTCCTGCCTTAGGCTCCTCAGTGTTAATTACAGATACGTGCTACTTTATCTGCTGACTAAAAAACAAAGGGGCTGGTGATTTTGACAGGGTCCCAATTTGTACATGTTTTAGTTACCTGTGAGGACTTTTGTAGTATGTGAGTTTGTTCTTATGTGTAAGTGGGTACTGTTGGTGGCTATATATGTATTTATGGACCAATATATAATTATGTGACTATTGCTGTGGTTGGTAGATTCTCTTGGGTATGGCTCGGCATGTGTGCCATGTGGAGTGAGGCCTCTGTGTTAGGAAAGAGGTGCTTTGGAACTCTTCCCCTGATTTGTGTGGTGCTAGCAATGGAACTAAGCGCAAAGCTTGTTTGATAGGGGCTCTGCCATTGTGCTGTAGCCTCCACCTTTTGGTTGTTGGTATTGGTGTTTCATAGCTGGCTTTAAACTCTCAATCTTTGTGCCTCCACTTCCCAAGTGCTGGGTTACAAACATACACCAACACACCACTTTTTGTCCCCATTGGGCAGTGGCCTGACGTTTACCTGCATGCATGTCTGTATGAGGGTGTCAGGGCCCCTGGAACTGGAGTTACAGACAGTTGTGAGCCGCCATGTGGGTGCTGGGAATTGAACCTGGGTCCTGTGGAAGAACAAATGCTCTTAATCCTGTGTTGTTTGTTACCCTACAGGCTGCTCAGGGCCCTGGGGTCAGATAACTTTGAAGAGCAGCTGGCAGCTGAGGAATGGGCTAGCTCTCTGATTTGGGGAAAAGGGCGTTGGGTCTCAGTTCAGTTGTAAAAGGGCAGCAGTGGGCCCCAGGTCCTCTTGGCTCTGATGAGGAGGCAGGAAAGGCCACAAAGAACATGGGTTTTTCTTTGCCATTGTGACTGTTTATAGTAATAATATATTTTATCTGGTAAACAGCTGTGTGTGGCAGGCCTATTGTATGAAGGCACTGAAATTATCTGTTGTCTGTATGAGCGCTGCCCATAATGAGGTATGGCCAGGGTGGGAGACTGTAATTGGAGAGCCTGCCTGCCTGTGTTGTCATGCACTCATGCATTCATGTGTGAGAATGCACCTTGCTCACAAGCCAAGAAGAGGCCAAGAAGAGTGCAGTACTGCTTATGGAAATGGGAGTCCTAGACTTGGCTAGGGGCTAATCTGGGCACTGTGGAATGGCTCAGTTAGTTAGGCTCCTCCCATGTAACTCAGAGCTGAATGCAGCTCAGGTAGTCATGGGCTCCTCTCCAAGCGCTCTTCCCTTCCACCCACGGCTTCTATACCTTTTGACTATAGCTTCCTCTGGAATTCTCCAGGCTCTCTCTCAGGTGATGCCTAGAGCCACCACACAGCACAATTGCCTCAGACCCAACCTGCCATCTCCTCTTAACCCTTTTGCTTTCCCAGCCACCCCACTTGGGCTGAAGAAAGCACTAAAGAGATGAAATCAGAGGATAGGTCCTGTTTCTCCCCTCCCCTTACCAGAGAGCATTTACTTTCAATGCATTCTTTCATTTATTCATATGACTAATATTTATGAATACCTGTTAGTGACCAACCATAGCTACTATGCTTGTATGTTGGCCTGTGGGGTCCTCTTGTCACATGCAGCACACAAACCTAATTCCTGTTGTTTTATTTTTTGGTTGTTGTTACTGTTTTTGAAACAGGGTCTCACTCTGTAGTCCAGGATGACTTGGAATTCATTATGTAGCTCAGGCTGATCTCCAGCTCGTGGTCATCCTCCTGCCTTGGTCTCCTAACTGCTGAGACTGTAGACGTGAACCGTCACAACTAGCTGCTTCATACCTATTTTGAAGTCTACCCATTGGTTAGGATGTTGGAGTGAATCCTTTAGCAGTTCATTCAAAATTTCCAATTTTATCATCCTAGATGGGTGAAGGTTTCCTCCTCATCTCTTTTGCTGCTCCTTTTGGCTTTGTCCCATATGGTAGTAGGGCTTTCTGGTTATGCACCTTTGCTCAAGTTCAAATCCTTACTGTCTGTGGCTTTAAAAAAGAAAAATTCATGAGGTGGTGGTGGTGGTGGTGATGGGGGCGGCGGCAGCATACACCTTTGATCCAAGCTCTTGGGAGGCAGAAGCAGGTGGATCTCTTGAGTTCCAGGCCAGCCTGGATTACAGAGATAGTTCTAGGATAGTCAGGGTTACACGGGGAAACTGTCTCAAACAAATCAAAACAATACAAATAAACAAAGGAAGAGTACTGACTCAATGGGTAAGGTGCTGGCCACCAAGCCTGAGAACTTACCTAAGCTTGAGCCCTGGAATCCACATGGTGGAAGGAGAAACTGACTCCTATAGTTGTCCTCTAATACCACACGTGCCATCCCTCCCTACATGTAAACAAATAGATGACTTTCACCTCACTAAACTTCTTTCTGTTCCCTCCTGGCTCATCTCGTCTTTCCCCCTAGTCCTCTATACCGTCTGAGCCAGAATCCTTGAGCATAAGCAGTCCCCATGGGACTGTGTTGAACCAGTGAACCAGTGTTGGGGGCAAAGGGGAAAGTTAGATTCTGGCACTGTCCTCTGTGGGGCTTGGCCCTGGAAAGGAATACTGCTCTGCTATGGAAAAAACTGATATATGTATGAAGTCCAGCTTCTTACTTCAGCTTGGAGGGGGATGTGAGATGTTCAGAGGAAACAGCATGCCAGGCAGAGAAGTAACTGGAGCAAGAGGCTGACTGGGTCAAGACACAATCCTTGCTCATTTGAGGGCAGAGGCTTGAGTCTAGAAAGGCGAGCAGAAGTTTGTCTCCTGCCTAACAGCCTTCAGTAGCTCCCTGTTGAGGCCACCTGTCACCATTGGCAATCTAAGCTTCGGATATTTGTTGGGGTCCTACTGTGTGCATGGACCCAATTATCAAGACTGTATGTGTGGTCAGTGATAGTGGGCCCTGGTGGATAAGCCTCTTCTGGTGACTGGAGTCAAACATGCCTGGTCTTTAGACAGAAGTTGGCCCCACCCTTGTTTTTACCCCAAGATGTCCTTGCAGGTAAACTGGCAGGGTTCCAAGGGTCATTAAGTGGCCTCACAGCCAGGCAGTGTACTCTGATTAATGGGATAGTAGAAACCTGGAGGGATGTCTCTTCTGGCTCATCTCAAGACCCTGTTCAGGCAGACCAGGGAACATGTACAGCCCCTGTTACCTTGTGTTTGAGTACTTTCTTGTACCTGAAGCTCATGGTGCCTTATAGCTTGTTACCACCTTGAAGTGGATCCTGCTAATATGCCCTGTATATAGGACCACTGAAGCTCTTAAGGAGAAGCACAGTGCCCAGAGTCACTCAGCTGACAGGACAACTGATGGTCCATCAGAATGGACTTCATATCCAGACCTGTAGTTTCTCCTAACCTGGGAGTTCTGGGGCGGAATGTGTCATGTGTGCAGTGAGTGTGCCTGGATGACTGGATGACTAGGGCAGTGAGCAATGCACATTCCCTTTCAACCTCCCATCCCAGGAATTGGGTAGCCATTAAACAAACTCAAGAACTCAGGGCTTCCAGGCAGAGGAGGGCTCTCTAGACACTGAGGAGGGTCCACTTCTCTTCCACTAGGCTATCTGCTTCTGGAGGATGGTTGCCCGTGGAGGTACTGTGGGTCGGGATGCTTTCTGATCAAGCTCCTAAACATGTGAAGAGCTGTTTGAATGCATGCTTGCAACAGCTGCAGCAGGGACCTGCCTCCTAACTTCTGTGGTAGGGGGCACAGCTTCAGTTCAGAAAGCTGTGAGCTGTGCTTCTGGCACTCAGTTAGGGAGACAGTGATTGCTATGACTCCAGTATTTGTTGGGCACAAATATTCATGCTGAAGACACATAGGTGCTAGGATTGTTTAAGATCATCAAGTTGGGTTTTGTGTCTTGTATTTTTCTTATTACATTTTATTTGTTGTGTGTGTGTGTGTGTGTGTGTGCGCGCGCGCGCGCGCGTGCACGCACGTGCATATGTGTGGAGGCTAGAGGATAACCAGTGAGAGATGGGTCTCCTACTATGGGGGTTCTAAGAAGGCATGACAGCAAGCACTTTTACCCACTGAGCCATCTCAAAGGCCCTTGCTGGGTTATTTAAATTCCAGTGCCAGTTTTCTTTGTTCCTTCCTGCTCCCTAGACCCCTTACACTCATGGCCCTGTGTGGTTTATGGAAGGCCTTAGTTTTTGGAAATCTGTGCATGAAATCTTGGTGTGGACTCATATCTTTGTGTCTGGCCTCTCTGGCAGAGCTGTCCCTGGAAGCACTAAATTGGCCAGCAGCCAGCCTAGCTCCTCAGAACACATGGAACAGGGTTAGTAGACCTCATCTGGGTGGGCTGTTGTATACAAGCTTGGTGGTGGAAACCAAGGGCTGGCCAGCAGTGGGTTGTATAGGGCCTGGAATTAGCTGGAGCAGGTTTCATGTTGGTCAGTTTCTTTCAGGCATTGTGACCTCAGTGTGGCTCTGGGCTGTAGACTTCAACTGTGGGGACATTCTGAATGGGGCCTGAACATTATGCTATTGTGAATATTAAAAGAATCTTTCACTTCAAGTCCTCTGCTCCACATCTAGGCCATAGGAGCTTCCAGTAAATTCTTCTGCTTCTGTATGATAGGGTGGGAGGTAATACAGTTAGGACTGTATTTGCTCAAGGGCATGTGGCCTGTTCTGGCCTTGTCAAGCAAAAATACTTCATAGCTAGGGTGGGATTCCTTCTCTCAAAGGTCTTTGCTACTGCACAGTGAGAGAGATCCTCCTTACTACCGTGGTGGATATGGATTTGGTTTTGAACCCTTGCGCTTTGGAGAGTGGATCTGTAGTTCTTCCTCCCTTCCCACCCCCAGGGCTTTACTATATAATTCTGGCTGTCCTGGAACTCACAGAGATCTGCCTGCTTCTCTGCCTCCAGAGTGCTGGGATTAAAGGCCTGTGTCAAAACACCAGATACCACCTATTTTTTGAGACAAGGTTTCTCATTTAACCTGGAGCTTGCTGAATAGGCTAGGTTGGCTTGCCAGCAAGCTCATGGGATCTTATCTCTCTTTCAGTTCTTGGATTACAAGCATGTGCCACCATAACTGGCTTATTACATGCATGCTAGGGATCTAAATTTAGGTCCTCATGCTTGCAAGCAAACACTTTAATCATTAACAGGTCTCCTTAGCCCAGGCATCTTAATTTTTCTGCCATTGTTTTGATAAACTATCTGAAAAAAACAACTTAAGGGAGAAAAAGTTTTTTTTTTTAAAAGATTTATTTATTTATTATGTATACAATATTCCTTCCATGTCTGCCTGCATGCCAGAAGAGGGCACCAGATCTCATTATAGATGGTTGTGAGCCACCATGTGGTTGCTGGGAATTGAACTCAGGACCTCCGGAAGAGCAGTTGGTGCTTTTAACCTCTGAGCCATCTCTCCAGCCCCAAGGGAGAAAAAGTTTAATCTGACTTACTATTCATGACTTCCCCATCATGAGCAGCTAGTCACATCCTAGCCATGGTTAAGAAGTAGAAAGCAGTATGGTGGCACACACCTAAACAAGAGGCAGGCTGATTTCTGTGAGATCAAGGTCAACATAGAGACTACTAGGCCATCCGGTGCTGCTTAGTGAGACCCTGTCTCAACAAACACACACACAAACAGAGCACAGCAGAGAGCAGTGCATGTATGTTCATTTCCCCTTCTACTCTGTACAGTCCAGGCTCCCCTGTCTGGGAAAGCCTCATCCACAGTTAAGATGTTGCTCGGAGGCCTACCTCTCAAGTGATTCTATGTGTGAGTGCCCTGCATGTGTACCTGTGTGCCCGTAGAGAACATCAGATCCCAATGTTCTTAACCACTGAGCCATCTCTCCAGCCCTCAACAGTAAACACTAGCCATCACTCTAGAGTCTCACTTTTTACCCTAGGCTGGCCTACACTGCAGTCCTTCTGCAGTCTCCTGAATGCTGGGATTATAAGTATGAATCGCTGCACCTGACTAGTAGAGATTGAACCCAGGGCCTAAAACTACTAGGGAATCTCTCTACCACTGAAATGCATCTCTAGCCCTTTTTTAGTTTTTTTGTTTGTTTTTGAGACAGGGTCTCACTATGTAGCCCTGGTTTTCCTGGAACTTACAATGTAGATCATGCTTTCCTTGAACTCACAGAGATTCACCTGCTTTATGCCTCCCAACTGCTGGGATTAAAGGTGTGAACACTATATCCACCCCACTCTTTTTTTTTTTTTTTTTTTTTTTTTTTTTTTGGTTTTTTCGAGACAGGGTTTCCCTGTAGTTTCTAGAGCCTGTCCTGGAACTAGCTCTTGTGGACCAGGCTGGCCTCGAACTCAGAGATCCGCCTGCCTCTGCCTCCCGAGTGCTGGGATTAAAGGCGTGCGCGCCACCACCGCCCGGCACCCCACTCTTTTTTTACTTTTTATTTTGAGATGGCTTCACTCTAGCACAGGTTGGGCTTGAATTTATGATCCTTCTGCCTTGGTCTCCTGAATAGTTGAGATTACGGGCCTGTGCAACCTGGTCTGGCTAAGCTTTGGACATTTTGTTACAGCAGCATAACATATACCCATCCTGACTGATAGACTTCTCCCTACCTCTGAATTTAATCTCCCCTAGGCCCTATGGTCTACACAGGGGATAGGGAACTGGGGTAGACTTGCTGAGGAATAGAACTTTACTGGGAACTTCTTTCTAGAACCTTAGACTTGCTCTTTTATTATGCTTGCTTTCCTACTAATTTGTTTCTGTTGTTTATTTTTTTAAAAATGGTCTGGTGGGGTTGGAGAGATGTTTGCTGTTAAAGAATAAGGACCTGAATTCATGTTCAGCATCCACTTAAAAGCCAGCTGTGCTCTCACACATGACTGTAATCCCAGCACTGAGAGTTGATGAGACAGTGAACTTCTGGGCCTTGCTGGCTACTAGCATAGTGGAAAAACACAAGTTCCAGGTTCAGTGAGAGAGCTTGCCTCAAAGGGACAAGGTGGAGAGTGACAGAGGAGGACACCAGATGTCTCCTGGCTTCCAGGTGCTCATGTGCACATATACCAAACACATGTCTCATAAACATATGCACACACATAAAACTAAACTGTCATGTAAACACCTAGGACATGCATTCACAGAGCAGTGGAAAGAATGGTTTTCAGAGGAGGGTGTGTTTGGGAAGAGGTCTCCGGCAGGAGGCACCAGACTATTAGACCTGACCAGTAAAGATGGGCTAGGTGACAGACAGTAGGCTGAAGGGGGACTTTGGTCTTTGGTTCATGGGTTGTAGAACATCAGTGTCTTGGGTTGAAGGCAAGGAGCGTATGCTGACGTAGAAGATAAGGTAGCAGACTGGGCCCAGGCCAATGGGGAAGATCCCTGGGTGCATATGCCATAGGTGAATGTAGAATCCGAGAGCTGAGGGCCTGAGCAATATCCTGGCTGACATCAGGGTGTGGGTTCAATATCAGAGGACAGTGAGGACCAGCTAACACCTATCAGCAAACCCCTATTTGAGAGGCTTATGCTGGAAGAGGGTCCACATTCCTTTCCTCCATCTCAGGAGACTTCAAAGACTACCTCATAATAAGGCTTTCTTGTCTTGAGTGACAGGGCTATGATTCACCCGTCAGATACTTGTGGGGCTGTGGCCTACTGCACAGGGGTGGCATATGCTCTGTGGCCTGGTGGAGTCTCTGACAGGGTGGTGGGGACACCATGAAGTAGATAGTGAGCAAGCTAGTTGAGATAGTACAGAGCATATCAGAAGGGCAGAAAAAGGAATAAAAATGAGAGTAGAGAGGGGCTCGGGAACAGGATGACATTGTAGCTTGAAATTAGAGAGTTAGGGAAGGTATACTGACGTAGCAGCAGGTGAGCTGGAACTTCCAGCAAGAAGTAGTGATCAGGGAAGAGCAGTGCAGGGACAACGATGCAAAAGCTCTGAGCTGGGAGTCTGCTTTGCTAACTGCAGTTTTGGGAACAGCAAGGAGATAGTGTGGCCAGAAGGAGTGAGAAAGCTGAGCCGACTGGGGAGTTCCAGGTTCCCTGAGGATTTGAGCAAGTTACATTCCATGATACAGTTCATTAGAGGCTCTGGAGGCCATAGGCACAGAGGTTGGGCCCCCATTAACATCTGCAAGAAATATGTAGGGGATGCCCCTGGCCTCTCAGGCCCTGGCTATTCTCACTTGACACAGGTTGAGAGCCACAAGCAGAAGGGTACTAGGGGAAGGTGCAGGGAGCCCATGACTGACTCCCAGCCAGTTCCCATGCTCCCACAACACCCTGGGATCACCATGTGACAATGCTAGCTGATGGGAAAGCCTGTGTGCTAGCACCCTGCTAAGAAGTCCTGAGCAGGTGGTGGCTGCATCAGGGGAGAATAGGTTAGACTCAGAGAGCAGAGACTAAGTGGTCTCTTGGCCTTGAGAAAGATACAGGCCTTCCTCTCTATGCCTTAACCTATTGAACAGCTGGTACCTGAACAGTGTGCCCCTTGGGCCTACCATAGACTTGCCCTTTCATTTCAGAGGTAGAAAAACTGAGGCAAGAAAGTGGCCACAGGCTGCTTTGAAGATACAAGGGCAACACTGGCCTCATCAGAGATAGAGCCCCCATGGGAACCTTTGCATCCCATAGGCATAGACCTTTGTGGTCATTTTCTCCAGAGACCCAGAGAGGGTTAAGGTCTCCTAGATCACTTAGCAAGTTCTTTGTTCACAATGGCCAGTCAGGGCCAGGTGTAGTTAGTTGTACATGTCTTTAATCCTGCAGGAACCAGTGTATCTCTGTTGTTTCGAGGTCAGTTGGAGTCTACATAGTGAGTTCCAAGTCAGGGTTACATTGTATGACTCTGGAAAAAAAAAAAGAAAAGCCAGCCTGCTGCTCAAGCTCTCCCAGGGAGCCCTGTGTACATGGGAGGCAGGAGGGGTCTTATTTCCTTCTCCTTCTCCCCACCCCCTCCCCAGATCCCTTCTCTCCATCACACGGTTTGTTTGGATAATGACTCACAGGAATGCAGCAAAAGCCTGAGTGTGGTATACTGGAAACCTCTCTAGGGGAAACAAGGCTGGGGGAGGGGTTTGAGAGGCCTAGGACAGGGAGCCCTGAGCCGAAAGGAGGCCCTCCTTCCCAATGGTGTTCTACAGCAGCTCATCTGGGTTCCAGCCCTTCCTTGTCCTTCCAGGTCTGTTTCCTCACTGCCACACAACTGCAGGGTAGGTATCCTTGTACCCTGATACACATTGGGCAACCAACAAGCACCTGTTGTGAACCAGACAGACCTTCCTTCCTCCTGGCCCAGTGCAGATGTAGCTTACTACCACACAATAGGGCCTGCTGCTAGGCTCTGCTAAGGTCAGGCTGGGATGGAGGAGGCGTGTCACCTATCCCCTCTCACAGAGCACATATGCAGCTGTCGTTCTCAGGTATGACCTTCATCTTCAGGGATGAAGAAAGAACTGCTGCTTCTGGCAGCAGAGCTTAGTATGCCTGGGAAGGCCCATCAGCTGGAGAGCATCTAGGACTGGTGGAAGGGACCATTGGGAAACACTGGGCAGCAGCAGCCATAGGGAAAACACTGGTTTCCTTGGAATTCACTGTCTCCTAGGCCACCCTTTCAAGGCCTGCAAGTGTATAGCCCCATGTGACCACACCCATGCTTTCTGTGGAAATTAAGTTTGGATTTTATGTGATCTCTCCTCACTCAGAAAGGCCACCTTGAGTAATAAAATGCAGATTGTGGCTGGAGATGCCATGTGTCTGCAGGTGGAGGACTGCCAGTGTCCAGTGTCTGGATGCTTATATTTTTCATGGACTTCTAGCATGTTGCATATTTTATTGGAAATTGCCCAGTTACTAGGCTGAGCTGCAACTCCATGCTAGGTGCTGAGGACATCAGTGAGTGAGATAGTGTTCCTTAGGGCTTCTATTTCAGCTAGAGAGAAGGTACCAGACAGTGTCAAGTGGTGAGTGTTTCAAAGAAAAAGCAGACCTGCTAGAAGAGAGTAGCTAGGAGTATACTTCAGGTGAAGGGAAGCCATCACAAAGGCCCTGAGGGGATTACACTGGTGTGTGCAAGGCACAAGGAGGCTAGTGTATCTGGAGCAGGGGAAACTGGCAGACAATGGGAGGAGGAGAGGCCACTGTACATTCCAAGTTCAGTATCTGTAATTCACAACCATGGAGGAGGTGACAGTGGATCCCTACCATCCTGGCCTTCCCAGCCCTGGCAGCACCACACATGCAGAGTACATAACATATAGGGGATGGGGACCATGGAAGGTTTTGAATAAGCAGGAAGAGGGTATGACTTCTGTTAAGTAGGCTGTGTGGCTGCCGTAAAGTGTAAAAGGGCACGGAGGTCAAGGAGCCTCTACACTAATAGTAGGGGGAGAGTGGTGTTCCTACGACTCTTGGCACAGGTATTGTGCATGCCTATCATCTTGGCTTTCAGAAAACTGAACATGGAGGAGAATCAGGAGGTCATAGTCCTTAGCTGTATAATAAGTGTGAGGCCAGTCCTGACTGCACGAGACTTTGGAGGGGGGTTCCCCCAAACTAACCAATGAACAAACAGAAAGAACCAAACCCCCTATACTTGTAAACATTAAGCATAAGTAAAGCCTTGGGGACCATAGAAATGGTTACTGCATAATTCTTGGTGGAAAAAGGAATTGAAAAGCATGCATCAAAAATATTAATGCTGAAGTCAGGTGTGGTAGCACACTTAGGAGTTTAAGGTCAGCTTGGTTTACACGGTGACCCAGGACAGCCAGGGTTATGTAGAGAGACATGTCTCAAAAAACCCAAATACTCAAAAAACAAAACAAAACAAAAACCAAAAGCCAACAGTACTGTGCCCAGGTGTGGGTGGCACACGCCTTTAATCCTAGCACTTGGGAGGCAAAGGCAGGCTGATCTTTGCATTCCAGGCCAGCCAAGGTCTCACAGTGAGATCTTAAACAAACAAAACAATAATGGATGTGAAAGGCCAGAGAAACGTCTAGAAAAACATGATAGGATGGTTTTGCTCATGACCTCACATCTATTATGGTAGTCTGCTTAAGACTTGTGCAAGATCAAGCCATTTGATATTCTAGTATGGAAGCTCCCTAACTGAGGAGCTTCTGAAGGAAGGAGACTTGGTATGGCCTCCTGATAGGTCACTCAAGCTCCACTGTATGGTTCCACACCCATGAATATATGCTTAGCATACATTTGACTCTGGTGGTTATTTTTTAAAAAAAGTTGGGAGGGAATAAGGAGATAGGGATGAATCTTGGCAGAATTAGGAAGAGAAATGAGGTGAATATGATTAAAACACAATTTAAGAAATCCTCAAAAATTAATAAAAATATGTTTAAAAGACTAAAACAAAGGAACGAAGAAGGTTAAAATTAATGAGTTCAAGTGTATCTGACTTTGCACTGATAATGCTCTAATTTTATTTATGTATTTGTCACTGCATATACAAGATTTTAAGTAAATTCCATCCAAAGACAGAATGAGAAAGAAAGGTCCAGAGCTGGCAAGTGTGTGGAGTGTGATGATTGTGGGCTGGGCTGGGGAGGGAGGAGACCTGGACTAGCACCAGCAGCATTCTGAAACGTGATGGTAGGAATAGTTGAGCAGCTCGGGATGAACCAAGCCCCTCTTGACTTGTGCATTTTATTTGAAGTGTTGGATATCAAATCCAGAATCTCATGCAGACTGCACAAATGTTCTTTCGCTGTTATATCCCAGCCCTTAAAGAAGTGAGGTTTCTAACATGTGAACTATACCTCAGTTGAAGGCATTTTAGTGATGAAAATTTCTAATTCAGATTGAAGTATGTAGAAGAAATGACTAGAAAGAGTTGACAGATATATGTAGGCAGAATACTATATACATAATAAATAAATCTTTAAAAAAGAAGAGTTGACAGAAACTCATGGAGTGAGGGAAGCTTGGAACTTTTGTTTTCTATTTTTTTTGTACTTCCTTCTTTAAAAAAAAATTAAAAGTTAAAAAAAAATTAAAAGTAGGTATTCCTTTAGAAAAGTAACTATTCTGTGGCTTCTCCTCCAGTCCTGCTGTGTGAGCTTCTGGAGCAGCAGTGCTTGCTCTGGCCTAGTTCCGGCCTTCTGGAATCCACTCCTGCCCATGTGGCCCTGTTGGAGTCCCAAGGCCCTGGCTGCCATCAGTCCTCTCTGATAGTGCCCAGCTTCTGGCAGCTGCAACCTTCTCTGCTTACATGGCTTCCTCCACAGGCCACTCACACCACAGTTGCTGCTTGCACCTTCCATTTCTGGGCAGCTCTGCCAGTAAGCAGACTCTTCCTTATTTGGAGGTAGAATCTCACCCTGGCTGCCACCTTTCTCAGCTTGAGCCCCTTTGAACCCCAGTTTCTGGCCTGATCAAAGGGCCTCCATTGGCCATTTGAAAAGATAGACACTGTAGCCAGACCACGTGTTGGTGGTCACTCAGCATTGGGACCAAGTATAGGAGCTTTTGACTTGAAAGCACAGTTAAACAGGATTTCCAAAATCAGTGTTAAGACCATCACCACAAAACTGGAATTCAATATTGAGCTCAAATGGAAGACTCAGATCTCACAGAGGAGGAAATGACAGTTGTCAGTAGTGACATTTATTGAGGTCTCATTCCATGGCAAACCCCATCGTGACTAATTTCTATTAATTCTTTACATGATGAATTCCCTGCTATTTTCCCATTTTAAAGGTAAAGAAACAGGTTTAGGAACACTGAACTTCAGTTTCCACACTAACATATTTGGAAAATTATATTAACTTTTCATTACTATAACATGATACTTTAGATGGGCTACTTTAATAGAGGCTTGGTTTGGACTCACACTTTTGGACTCATGGGAAGTATGGGTCTAAACAGCATTGCACAGACCCTGGTGTATCATAGGATGGTGGCAGCATGTATATCTCTGGTTCTGGTCTTTCTTATCTCTCTAAAAGCCATCAGGACACAATCATGAGATTTTTATTTCATTGATCTAATCAAACCTAACATTTCTCAAAGGCTCCACCTCCAAATGCCACAGTGGATTAAGTTTCTATTTCCTCATGGATTTGTCTGGTGTCTTAGTTACTGTGTAGAGACACCATGACCAAGATAACTTATAGAAGAGTTTACTGGGGGCTTTCTTGCAGTTTCAGAGGGTGAGTCCGTGACCATCGTGGTGGATAGCATGGCATCCAGCAGATAGGCATGGTACTGGGCCAGTAGCTGAGTGGTTCCATCTGATCTATAAGCATAAGGCTAATTTGGGAATGGTGTGGGTTTTTGAAACCTCAAAGCCCATCTCTAGTGACACACCTCCTTCAACAAGGCTACACATCCCAATCTTTCTCAAATAGTTCTACTAACTGGGGATCAAACATTTAAATATATGAGCCTGTGGGGATCATGCTCCTTCAAAACATCACAACCGAAGACTTCAGGGGGGTAAATTCCTTCATGAGTTGGGAGGAAATCAACTATATTCAAACCAAAGGCCCACCAACAAACAGCCTTAGAGTGAGAGACAGGCCTGGGAGAAACATGGCTGGCAGACTTGGTTATCAACCCTGCCCATTCTGCAAATAAGGGTCTAGGATCCCTATTCTCACCTCACCCAGGTGGGCCAGAGAGGCCTCTTCTCAGGAGCGTCACCAGCATTTAGGAAGAGATAGCAGTGCCACCATAGTTTTGGCCTTCACGGGACAGACCATGCATTATGTTCTGAGACTTTGGAGCCTTCAGTGAGTGGCTTGGCCTCCCAGCTACCTAGACCTACGTCTCTCTTTTGCTCTCCAGGCTGCAGTTTCAACATTGCTCTGGAGGACTCTGAGCACATGCCTCAGAAGATTGCTGTGAGGGCCTATGGGGGAATGTCTGGAAGAATGGGCAACCGGCTCTGAATATCACTCTTCCTTTAAAAAAAATTATCACACTTACACCATGGCAGTCAGTTCTCTCATTCCACCTTGTGTATCCTGGGATTGAACCAGGTCTTCAGGCTTGGTAGCAGACACCTCTACCTGCTGAGCCATCTCACTGGCCCCAACTACCTTTCCTTTGAACGCAACCCAGGCAATTCTGGGAGGAAGCTAAGCTGGGTAGAAAACTGGAGCAACAGACATCCCGATCTCTTCCTCCTCTTCCCAGATTTGTGGAAGATATTCATACAGCTAACTATGAAAGTCCTCCTCAGGAACTCTGTCTGGCCTTCCAGGGACAAGTTCTTTTTATGGTACTAGGAACTGAACCCAGGGCTTTGAGCATACTAAACCAAGGGTCAGGTTTCTGTGTTTGTTGTTTGGTTGTTTACACAGCCTTGCAGTATAATTATATTGACCTAGAACTGGCAAGCCTCCTGCCTCTACCTTCTGAAAGTTGAGATGACAGGCCACACCAGGGTCAGTTTTGATCAGAACAGCCATCTTTCCTTCCTAGGTGTAATTTAGATCTCTGCATGTTCAGGTAGCTCTCCATCCTAGTCCTAGATGCAGGCTCTGCGGGTATTCTTCCCTGTGCCTTTGCTCTCCCAGTCTTCCATAGTCCTCACTGCCTCGGAGCCAGGAGAAGTCCATGGGCAGCATTCCTATTGCCACATATCAAAGAAAGCTGGAGGGCCTGAGCTTTCCAGAGATGCCCAAAAGTTAAGGAACTCTGATCCTGGGAGTGGCAGTGTGAAGGCATATGGTTCACACCTGTGTATATAAGGTACGCCCTCCCTTACATTAGAGGAGTCTGCATATCCAGAATGTGCACATGTCATATTTATTTTATTTACTGACAGAGACTCACTTTATAGTCCAGACTGGCCTCAAACTTGCAGCAGTCTTCCTGCCTTGGCCTCCTAAGTGCTGCAGTTGCACTGGTATGCCACCACACCATGCTGCTGCTTTGTTTTGTTTTGTTTTTATGTGCCATATTTAGGTAGACTCCTGTACATATCTCTGCATATCCGAGTGTCTCCACCTCTGAACCTTCTTTCAGCCTGCTGCTGTTTGACATGGCTGGCCCCCAGGCCTCTAACCCTCTGTGAGATGAGTCTGACTATACCATTTCTTTAGTTCTTTCCAAGTCTTCTCCCTACCAAAGAAAGAAAAGTCTGTGACTGTTGTTAGGCCTCAGAAGGCATGGCCAGGACCTGGCCTACCATCCCATACTTGGGCTTTCCTCAGTTTCCTGGGCCCTGAAGGAGAGGTAGAGGAAGGCATCATCATTGTTCCCATTCTTGGGCACCTGGGCTGAGTGGCATCCAGGTGAGGGGCAGTTATTGTGGCAGCCCAACCTAACTCAATCCAGGTGGTATGTACACACGCTGGCTTCTGAGCAGCCATTTGTACATAGGTTTTGACAGCGCCTCTCCAATATAGGCACTAAGCTTTTCTTCTGGAAGCCTCCAGATTTATTATTTAGGGGTCAGTGCCTGCAGGTGAAGCCTAGAGGTGAAGGAAGAAGCTCTTTGGGCTTTGGGGGAAAAATAGAAGGTTTGGACACCTGGAAAGGAAGACTAGCTAGGTGAGGAAGGAAGAGAGTGAGAGCCAATGAAAGGCAGAGGAAGGTAGAGCAGAGAGAGAAGGGCTGACAAAACCATGGTGTAAGTGTCAGAGTGGCGGCCTCAAGGGTGGGCAGGGTCTCCTCTATCTTAACCTAAGCAGTAGGCCCCTTCTGAATTCTCTACACATCCTCAGGTCTGGGTTCCAAGCTAATCTACTGCCATAGCTCTGCTTCACTATTTACCTGCGCCAGGTATGGTTAACATGCTGGGGAGACAGCAGTGAGCATGGGAGTGTTGTAGGCATACGCTGCCAGCCTGTGCCTTACTGTCCACATTAGAACCCTCGAATGTGGTAAAGGCATATGTGGCCTGGCGAGGCTATCCTCTGGGTCTAGACATGGGTAACAGCCCAGATGGCCGCCTCCTTTACCTCTGGGCCTCTGTAGCCTCTGGTACCAACCAAATAAGTTTGGAGGCTTCTGGAAGTTCACTTAGGCCTGTGATAAAAGAAAAGTTAAGCAGCTGCACCCTGGAAGCACTGCTGAGACCCTAAATGGAAACATTAGCTTAGATTACTCAGGAAGTGACTCAGGGGTTCAGAAGTGATGCTTTAGATGCTAGAGTTCTTCAGGGTTAGACTGAAAAGTCTGTGTTTTAGGATTTGCCCCATATGAGCCTAGAGTGCCACTGGCTGCCCCTCGTGACCTCAACAAGCTAGTGACGAAGGTTGGATAGGCTGGCAGATGGTTAAGAGAACCACAGGAAGATCAGAGTCGGCTGAGAGGGAAGGCTGCTGAAGAGAGCTTGCTCTAGGGTGATACCTGCTTTTTTTACTTACATCAGAGATCCCAGCCCAGGGCAGAGGCAGAGATGCACTTATGTCCCTAAGTAGAAGCAGTGGTCATCTGGGCATCCTTCTGCTTGCTTTTGCCAGCACCAACCCTAGGTACCCAGCTGTTTTTCTGATCCTCAGTCTCAGCCTGTGGCATCTGGGGAGGAAGGTAGGCTGGGAACTACATGGACTGTTTGAAAATGTCCCACAAACTAGGAATTGGGATGCCCACATTCCCAGTGGCATCACCACCAGATGAGATTCAAAGTTCTTTGCTTTCAAAGAGAAACATGTTCTCTGTGTTCTCCTCCACTAGGGAGTGTTAGCAGCAGAGGGTTCTAATGTGGACAGTAAGGCACAGGCTGGCAGCGTATGCCTACAGCACTCCCATGCTCACTGCTGTCTCCCCAGCATGTTAACCATACCTGGCGCAGGTAAATAGTGAAGCAGAGCTATGGCAGTAGATTAGCTTGGTTGGTTTGAGAATACATTAGACCCACAGGGAGGGATGTCTGACAGCTGACCTGGGTTGATACACTCATAAAATGATACTGAGGCTCAGAGGTGGTAAGGTAACAGGTTATTCATGTTGGACCCAGGCAGAAGATTATTCATTCATAGGACAGTCAATGACTGCATAGAGAGAAGATCCTTGAACACAGTAGGTCCTCAGCACTTAGCTGCCAAACCAGTAGTAAATGGACACCTTTGCCACCTGGAAGTTACAAGGGCATCATTTGGACGTTACTGACGCAGTCCCTGAAATGGAGAGGCTATACAGAGATTGGAAATTGCTACCCCTCCCCAAAATATATGCAGAACACATGTAAAACTCCAACGAAACAAACAGTAAAACATCAGGCTTATTTCTGAGCCCAGCCTTACAGACTTTTAGCCTGCAGCTATCAGCCCAGGGCTGTTTTGAATTTGACTTCGGAATCTTATGACATCTACTTATCTTGGTTGTGTGGGTGTTCTTCTCTTCTTGTGTCTGCGGAAGTGTCCCTTGGCTAACCTTATCCCTGGTGGTCTTGTCCTTTGTGCCATGTCCCTGTACCCCACTGTCCCAGACTTCTCTGTGCTCCTGCTTAAGTTCTCAGCCTTTCCACTGCTTTCTAACTTCCCTTTCAGTGTGCAATAAAGCAGCTGTTCAGATAGCCGTAGGCAACTGTGAGGCTGGCTGGTCAGGAGCTACCAAGAGGTTGCCAGCTCAGTAGGGTCTGCCACTCTGCTGTCCCTAGCCAGGACTCACTTAGTGGGAGGTGGAGTCTAAGGCTGGGGACACAGGAAACTCCTGCTGTACAGCCCTACACTTGGCCACCCCTTGCATGAAAGTGATTGGTGCTGCAGGCCAGTGCTGCCTGCTACCACACAGAACCCTGTCAGCAGAATCTTAGGGAACAAGCCAGAGGGTGGACTCATGCAATTTTATTTTATTTTTGGTTTAGTTTCCCTCACCTCCATCCCCAACAGAGTTTCTCTGTGTAGCCTTGGCTATCTTGGAATTCACTCTGTAGACCAGATTGTCCTCAAACTCACAAGATCCGCCTGCCTCTGCCTCCCAAGTGCTGGGATTAAAGATGTGCGCCACAACCACCTGGCCCTCATGCAGTTTTAAATGTGAGTCTTGACTGTCACTTTATAAATACACATTGAGTTGTGAATACCACATGCCAGATACTGTACCGGGCAGAAGTGAATACAGCCTCTCTTGACCTTTCTAGTTGGGAACTCCACTGAGTAAAGAGAGGCCTAGACCAAATAAGTACTCCTCTTTTCTTGGGGACAAGTCACCAACCACTACCTCATTCCTTTAGATCCTTAGGGATTCTGAAGAGTACTTCTGGCTAGGTGAGTTATGTAGCCTGACTGAACTCCAAGTTTCTGCATGCATACACACACACACACACACACACACACACACACACACACACACACACACCACCTCCAGTCTAAGTGGTTATAAGTTCCTAGAGAAGCCCTGGGCTGAATCAAGGTCACAGATGGAAGGCCTGGTATAGCCTCACTCACTCACCATCATTCATCACCAAATACTTACTGAATGTCTACCAGGCACCACCCTAGCAATGGAGGACACACCAAGGAACAACCAGGAAAGCCACCTACAAAACAAACAGGAAAATTACATGCCACTTAGAAGTGGGAAAGTGTTCCAGGCAGAGGGACCAGCATGTACAGTAAGAAGGGGCATCACAATGAGGCCAGAGGGTAGGATATGACATCAGGAAATTCATAACGGCCTGTGTAAAGGTACCATCAGCAACCGGGAACACTGAAGAGTCAGGCTAGCAGGGAAGGGGATTGGAGAGGTGACTCAACCAGAGGACCTGAATTTGGTTTCTAGCACACACATGGTGGTTTGAAACCTTCTGTAACTCCAGTTCCAAAGGAAATCCAACAACTTCTTCTTATCTGCACAGGCACCAGGCATACTCATGGTACACAGACATATATGCAGGCAAAACACCCATATACATAAAATAAAATTTAAATTTCTTATTTTAAGTGTATGAGGTTTTTGCCTGTATGTATGTATGTGCACTGCATGAATGTCTGGCGCTCAAAAGAGACCAGAGGAGGGTGTCTGAAGCCTTGGAACTGGAGTTACAGATGGTGATGGGCCTCCATGTGGGTGTTGGGAATTGAACACAGCCCCACTGGGAGAGCAGTCAGTACATGTAACTTCTGGGTCATCTCTCCTGTCTCTTCCTCCCTTAAATCGTTTTTTAATTACAAAAATAAAATTTAAGAAGCAGGGAAGAAAGTGAGCCTCAGCCCATATTACCATCTCTGTGCACATCTTGCAGGCTTGGTTTTACAAGTGATTGCAGAGAGGAGGTAGGTAAGTCAGGAAGTGCTGTTGGTGGTTCCCAGCATGGATCTGTGGTATCAGCACACTTGATAGTGCCCACAGTATGCCTTATGGTTCATAACTCCTTAGGACTTAGTGACACAGGTTCCCAGGCCAGGTCATTGAAGACCAACACTAAATATCCGTTAGTGCATTTTAAAGCTGGAGAGATTTATTGGAGAGATCCTTCAAGTTTCATCCTTGGCAAAGCTCTGTTCTTCAGGTGACTAACGAGGTCCTTTATTGCATAGTAGGGCCAGAGGAAACTCAGAAATGCCAAGCATGGCTGCAAATGCTGATGCCCAGTAAAGAGAACAGAGTACAGAGAACCTGTACAGGGCTCTGGACAGTCACTTGATAAGGAAATTTGGTTTGTTGTTTCTTTTTGTCTGAGAGAGGGTCTCAAGTATTGCAGCCTGGCCTCAAACTTGCAATATAGCAGATGGCCTTGAATTCCTGCCTCTGTCCCCCAAGTGCTGGGATTCTAAGTCTGTCCCTTTATGCCTGACTTGGAATCTGTTTTAAAGCATCTTCCCATTCCAATGGCAGGCTTGCGATGACTTTCAGGACAAGGACCAGGAGGCACAACAATGGTGTCATACACTCTTTCCTAGGCTTTACCAGGTTGTAGGGAGGGCTGGGGAGAAACAGCATCACCTCCCGCTAGCTTAGTTGGCACACCACCATGAGCAGGGTGGGGTGAGAAGGGGAATGGAGACTTCTGTAGGTGCAGGGTGGTCTTTAGACTACTGACCCCAAGTGCAGAAAAGGTAGCTCCTTTCCATAGAGCAGGATAGGTGCCTCCTGAGGAGGAAGAGAAGGTGTGGGGGAATGGGACCTGGGTAATCTTGGCTTGGAAAACCTGGATGGGTACCTGAATAGATGTACAGATGCATAAATGAATGGATGGATAGATAGGAGTGGATGAGTGGATGGCTGCATGGGCAGGGAGTGGCTTGGAAAAGGACTGGCTAGCAAAACTCTTCAGTCCGAGACTGTGCTGCACTTCCATCATGTTCTAAGGGTCTGCCTTTAGCATGGTCGCAGGCCCACCCCCTCCTCTGAGGTCCAGTCTCAAAAGTCCTAGTCTTCTTTGTCTCATCGTGTTTTCTGGCTATCTTCAGGCACTACCTCCCTCGACTCTTGCTCCCGGGATACCTTAGGCTCTCCCAGTGTCGCCACCTCCTTCCCCCTCAAACCCTAAACCTCTAGGTCTGTGGGGTCGGTAGGTGCCAGGATTTCCGAGGTGCATCTCTGGTACAATGAAGGGAAGCTCGTCATGAAGGTCCCCCTCTACCTGCCTCTCTACACCTACGCACACATACACCCACGCGTCGTTTTGTGCCCCAACCCCAGTACTACTTGTTCGCACATTAAACAGGTATTCTGCCACTGTGGATCCTCTAAGGCCAGCTTCTGCCTGTCAGGCTTCAGACCCTACGCGATCACAGGCAGCCTAAGATCCTTGCGTGTGGCCAGAGCACGCACAGGCGCAATGTCCGTACTTTTTCAGTCTCGTGGCCCTACACAGCAGCCAGCCCTGTCGCAAACAAGCCCACACGAATACACAACGCCCTCGGAACACAGCCCACGCAGGCAGCCCCGCCCACGCAGTCACACTACCACCTATAAACAATCGCACACAAACACCACCCCCACGCAACCACTGCATCACTCAGCCCCTCTGAGACCTACCGGCATGTTCAGAGGCTGGTTTCTAGTTAATCCCACCCCCCATCCCCAGCCCGTGACATTCACACGTAGGGCAGAACAGAAATTTATAGCCACACTGATACACGGTCCTGAACGCACAGCCAAGGGCTCACCCGTGGGCTCGTAAGTCACTGGAAAAAATATTAAAGCGTTCCCTCCCTTCTAGCTTTGGTACGCACGCGCGCGCGCACAGCACCCCCCCTCCCTCCCTACCCCCACCCTGTCTTTAGGCGCCTAGGAACCTCGCAGCCGTGACCTGGCCTTAGCGGTGAGAGCCGCGGGAGCGTCTCCGCTGCGCCCCCTCCTCCCGCTCGCACCCAGTTTACCACTCCTCTTCCCTGCCCCCTCCTTCTTCTCCCCTCCTCCGCGTCTGGGGCGCGGGCTGCGCGCAGCCAAGCCCCCTTGTCGCGTGCCCCTCCCCGCGCGCGCCCTTCGCCCGCAGCGTGCTAGCCCAGTGGATGTGGCCACAAGGCCGTCTCTAATTACCTCCTGTCCCCCGGCGGCCGGTGAATAATGGCTACTGAGGGCACTCGCAGGCGCTGCTGAGCAGGAAGCGAGGGACTAGAGAGGCGCGGCGCGCACGGGAGCGCGAAAGAGAGGAGCGAGCCCAGCACCGCCGCTTGCGGCGCGCAGAGAAAGGAATCGTGTGAGCGCTCACATTTTTTTCTCCCAAGGATCTCATCTGGCCGTCGGGTACTGGAAGAGGCGAGGGGGAGAGCGCACCATAGCAGAGAGACGGCAAGAGAAAAGGGAGACTACGAGACGCGCCGCGTCGGCTCCCCGAGACCCAGGAGGAGCCCGCAGGTATTGTTGGCGGTGGAGCTTTGTGTCTTAGGCGGGCTGCTCCGGGCGAGGGCTCCCTGAATCCCGGCTGGCCACCACACTCTGACCAGCAGCGAAGCGGGGCTGCTGATGGGGGTCGCCGCGGGCACCCCTCCCACCGCGCCGCGATCCTTGTTGGAGTTGCGGGTTTGCGTGTTTGAAGGGTTTCTATGTGGGTGGAGGGGATCAGTCTAGGAGAAGGAATTTCTTTTCTTTTCTTTCTTTCTTTCTTTTTTTTTTTTTTAATGGCCGCAGCAGTTAGGTTGTGATGGGGATTCTCCCCTCCCTTTTGCTCCACAATGCCTTGGTGAGCGGTCTCGGCAACCGAGCTACCCGTGGAAGAATTGGGGCTGAGATGTCGCGGCGGGTAGCCGCAGATGGGGATGCTGGAGAAGGAAGGAGTTCATCTCAAGTTCGCAATCTGTGTCCGGAAGCTGGTCTGGCCTGGGAGGGCGTTTCGAGCACCGGTCCTACTGTGAGCAACCAGTGAGAAACTTCCCGAGAGTACTGTCTCCCGGGGGACAGTTCCTTGGCGCCTCTTGGCACTACTACTGCCCTGTCCTCTCAGCCTAGGAGCGTTTAAGGTTGCCCCCCCCCCTTCCCGACAGCTTCCGGATCTGGTGGACTGATCAGCTTCAAACACTTTCCCTAGATACCCCTCCTCATTCCCTGTAGAGTGCCCTCTGTCCTGCACCCGCCTGCCGAAACAGCCGAGTGGCCAACCTGACAATAAAATCTCATGCCTTTGCAGTGAGGGGCAGGGGTCATGACTCAGCCTCTCCTATGACTGCTGACCCTGGGCCCTAGGCAGGGGAAGGGACTCCCCCTTTCTTCCTTGTTTGGGTTAGAGAGGTTACCACTGGGAGGTGTAGAGAGGAAACAAGTAGGGGTGCCCAGCAGGGTGAGTTGGGGTGTACTGGCTGGGTTGTGGAGTCTGCCTGCTCAGGCTTGACGATTGGCTGAAGCCTTTGGGCACGTAGAAGGGCCGCTCCAACCTCAGCCTCCTCCCCTCCTGTACAATGCAGGCTGAGAGGTGATCCCGGAGGTGATGTGCTTATGTGACGAAGTGCTTGGCTTCCTGAAACCCACAGCAGACATCCCTGCTCTGGTGACCCAGAGATCTGATACCTGTACCTCTCCCTGGATGGAATGGGGAGGGGAGTGATAAGAACAGTTAGAGTCATGGGAAAGGAGGTCTATCCTGAAGAATTCCTGGGGACTGCAGTCCAGAAAGGGGAGGGCTCAGCTCCAAGGGAGAACCTCTGGGTCAGGCCTTGGCACTCTAAGCTGTCAGATCTTTTCACTTTGGGTTTGTGGAGGGATGTGGGGCTAGCTGGGCATTATGAACCCCAGCTTTGATAGATTCCTAGTTGAGCAAGCTCAGGGGTAAGGGGGCTGAGGTCCAGATACCACAGGCTGGCTGTTCTTTTCTCTCCCTAAAGACAAGGTTCTTGGGGGAGCACAGAGGAACATTGGGGTTAGGGAACTGGACTGTCTTTAGATTGCTCTGTGGTTGGGTCCAGGAACCCAAAGAGTTAACCTTTCCTTTAGAAATTTGTCAGTCCCTAAACAACAGAGAAACGTTGTTAGCCCCTCCATGCTAGCAGCATAACACTGCCTGGCTGGAACTGCAGCTCCAGACCCCGCATTCCCTGTACACGGCAGCTGCAGTCTGCCATTGACTGGGCAGGAGGCATGCTGGTTCCTCATTTAGGGACCGAATAGGAGACCCAAGGCATAGCCTGGGGAAGGTCAGACAGCCAAGCTGTGGCCTTGTGGCTCAAGGGAAAGAGGTTACAAGCCTGGGTCATGGAAACTGGGGGGGATGTCATCATGGGGGCTGGGTTTAGGAAGAAAACCTCCCTGACCCTCTGCCTTACCTATACCCACACCTTCACCCTGACAGCTGAAGGCCTGGGTCTTCTAGAGTGGCTTTCTGACCCCCAGGGTAGACTGACAGCAGATGAGACAGGCTGGAGATAAGGGCTCTGGGAAACGGGGTTCATTTTACGAGGTTTGTTACCTACTCCTCAACCCCAGTGCACAAGCACTTTGGAGAGTTGTGTGTGATGAGGGAGGGCTGGGGATACAGCATGGGGGAAGGGAGTTGACTGTCTACCCTGCCCTGGACATGACCTCCATTTCCTTTAGGCAAAAGCTATTCTCATAGAACCTCAGAGCCAGGCACACTGCAGACAATAATGTTTGGTATTTGGCTAGACAAACACAGGAGTGAATGATTAATGAGTGAATCAGTGAGTGAAAGGGGATTGGAAGCAGCAGGTCGTTTTTTGAAGGTATTTTTTGACATATATGCTAAAACACGGTTTGCAAAATACCCTGAAAAATAGAGAAAAACAAACAGATTACTGAGTGTCTTAATGGGCTCTGACAGTGCTCACATGTTGGTAGGATTCTTCCCACATGTTGGCTTTGGTGGTTGCTGATTTTAAAGGCTTTGTTGAGTTGTCCATATTTAGATGTATATCCTCCTTTTTTGGACTGATAACGCCAGCCTTTTCCTGCTTTGTAACTAGTTATTCATAAATACCAATGTTAACATCTTCAGGCTTTTCTAGTCAAGTGGATTTGCTGTAATTTGCTTAATACTGCCCTTTGTTCCATGTGCTGGAACAAAGTGATGTAGTTGGGTCTGTTTTGTGTAGAGAGTCTTTTCTGATGTTTAAGGTGATTTCCTCAAAATGCCACTGCTGCTGTTGCCATCACCGTGAAAGACTCCGGCATGCCTGCAGTGGAAAAAACAGGCTTCCCTAGCTTTCCTCGGCTAAGTAGGACACTGTTCTTCTTTCCCTACTATCTAGAAACTTCTAGTGCTGAAAAGAACCTTGGCAATGAGTCACTGGTCTGACCTCCCTGTTTTGACAGAAAAGAAAACCAGAGCCCAGAGGGGAAGTGAGTCCCAAGGTCACACATCAAGAACCTGCTACTGGTCTGGTACTTGGGTTATTGCATCGGGGAAGAATCCTAAGCTGAGCTTGCCCATTTCATAGATGAGAGAACAGGTGAGGAGAACCATTCAGCCTGTCCCTACTCTCTCTCTAGCTGGATCAGTAACAAATAGGCTCCTAACCACCCCTGTATCATGTATATTGCTGTGCTCATGGGTCCAGGGCTACTACCCAAGTCACCAGGCTGAGGTCGGCTGGCCATAGGCTCCCTGCTAACCCTCCCCACAGCTCTTATTCCCCTTTACCATCTCATTTTCCAAAGGGAAAAGCTGAGGATCAAAAGCAGGTGCTTCAAGAGGGATAGGGCTGAGTTCAGGCCCCTTGGGGTCATAGAGGCAGGGGTCTCTATGCCTCAGGTTCCAAGTTCACAGATCCAGCTGTGGTCTGTTAGGAGCTGGAGAGGTATAAGCACCTATCAGAGGTGTACTATGTCTGGAATGGGCTACAGTCAGTCCAATTAGAATTTTCCTTCTGACCTGAGGTTGACTCTAGTACCTGGGATGAAAGGGAGGAAAAGAAACAGATGAAACAGTGGTTCTAGAATGGGAAGGGGGTTTGGAAGGAAGAGACTGGAGGAAGGAGAAAAAGGAAAATGGGATAGAAAAGATTTAAGTCAAATGAAGGAAGTAAAGAGAAACTTCTATGGGCCTCAGAGTCAGGTACCCAGAGGAAAGACTAGGGACATTAGTCTCAGTGGGAATGTCAGGCCAGCTCGTGCTGGGCACCTTGGGTGTCTATATAGGGCTGAGTGCTGTTCTAAATCCTTCTCCATAGGGAACGGGACAGAGAAGCCACCAGCCTGGACCCCATATGCCACCTTATTTGGTTTGAGTCCTTCTGACTTTAAATCCAGCCCTAGAGACCCTTGTAGCAGGCCGCTGTGGTTTCTGATTCCCCACCTAAGGACAGGGCCCTTTTTGACTGTTCCCTGCCAGTACTTCTGCCCTGAGTGTTGAAACTGTGCTGAATATGGACGTGGAGATTTGTGTGATATGTCTGTACAGGTGAGTTGCTCCTCTGTGTGTCATGTTTTGGGATGTGCCAATGTGTGTGCCTCTAATCTTCCTCACCCCTTGTTTATGTTTTGAGACAGGGATCTTACTATGTAGACCATGCTGGCCTCCAACTTGTGACCCTTCTCCTCCACATGCATATTCCTGTCTGGACAGACATGCCTGTGCGTCCTTCTGTGGGTGTGTGTACATCTCTGAAGGTATGTTTTGGGGGTTGGATGCACAATTGTGTATCTGTATGGGTGTGAGCACATCCTTCCTCCTAAAGGCCTTGAGGAGACCCAAGAGCCAAGCTTTTGTGTGATTCTCAAGGTTGTAGGTGGTAGGTAAAAGTGAAGTATGGCCTTTTGCTGGGAGGGGTGCACTGGGAGAGCAAAAAGAATGAAAAGCTTAGAAGACCGTCTTCCTTATGGTCTCCAAGGAGATCAGCCTGTGAAATGATCCGCACGTTAATTAAAAACGATTATATCCTGATTGAGCTGTTCCTGCTCAACCCCCAGCCAGGAAGAGGCTGAGGCTGAATAGAGGGTCTGGATAAGCAGGGTCCAGCCACAGACTCAGGACCCAGTTTGGAAGGCTGTGGCAGGTGTTGGGGGTACATGCCCAGTTGGGGCTCCCCCAGGCGATATCCTTAGGTCCCAGGAGCTGGACGGCAGCCATCAGAACCCCATGGATCTGTACTTGTGTATCTGGTGCTACATCATATTTACATAGCTGTGCATGTTGGTGTGTGTGGTTGTTATTACAGAAAATGACATGCTTCATGTTGGGAACTCAAGGCGTTATACAGTTCTTTGGCCTTGAGGCCCAGTCTGTTTTCTTAGTTCTTAGCTGCATCCAGACTCCCACCTCTTCTGCAGGAGCTCTGGGAAGCCAGGTCTCAAGACCGAGAGAGTCCTCTCGTTCTCCATCGTTCTCCATGTCATTGGAGTTTCTTCTTTTCTGAGGCCATCCATACATGGTGTTCCTTCATGTGGGGAATTTGACAACTCACTACCTAGGCAATTGTCTGACTTGTGTCTTTTGTGCCAACCCCTCATATCTTGTCTTAGATGATGGTGTAGCAGACCAGACACAAGTGCTAGGGCCTGCAGGCACTGCAGCCACACTTGGGGTGCACACACTAAGATTTCTCTAGGAAAGCCCAGGCCTGGCATTGCTCTGCTTTGCTTGGTTATCTCACCTGTTAACCGAAAGGACTGCTCTGGAAGCGAGGAGAGGAGCAGTCACAAGCATCCGGAGATAGACGTTCCTGTAAACCTGCTCACCTTGGCATCTGGGATGCGCACCTACCACTGCTCTTCTTCCTACTCCTACACACTAACTGGCTGCCTCTGCCCCAGGCCCACCCAGCTTCTCTGGGAGGGAGAAACTCCTATCCAAAAGAATCCAAGGCCCCTGTCCCAGTATCTGAGCTGCATTTCCCATTTGTGGTGGTAGCTTTTCCTGGCAAGTCTGTCAGGAAAGTGAGGTGGGCTTTGCTCAAGTGTCTGGCGGCCCCTGGCACAAAGGGACTCATCTGTATCTTTACATCCAGGACATCTGTGCCACCATGGGGGAGGAGTTAAGCGTGCTGACTGTTGAGGAGAGGGACAGCTGGGGTTCAGCTAAGTCTCAGTAGGAGTGCTCACTGGAACCATCTAAGGTTGCCTCATTAAAAGTGGGATGTTTGGGAAAAGGGAGGGGGTACTCCTGGGATGGGCCCCAATGAGATTTATTAGATCTGACCCCATAATCTTAGGGGGAGCGTGACCAGGGAGAGGTTTATAAGCCAGAAATAGTACCCAGAGAGTACAGAACTGGGAAGGAGGAAGACAGGTGTCCACTCATCCCACAAAAGTCCTTAGTACCCAAGTAGACTGCGTTGCCTTGCCTGTCCCAGTCATCCCTGCAAGTCGCCACCTCTCAGGGAGGGCCAGTTTCAGCTGAGTTCCTGCCTTCTGCCTTCTTCCCGCCCGTAATGTCACTTCTCCCTGCTGCCATGGGTCAAGGCATGGCCCACCCTGTTTAAAATGCTAATATGTTACCTTGTTTCATCAGGAAGGTGAATATACATGCTTATATAATGCCAGTCCAGGCGGACAGTGCAGGTCAGGCCGTGCAGGCCACTTGGTCTTCCTGGGTTCTACAACCAGAGTACCTGTCATCTGCTTTCTCAAGACCCAAAATTTAGATGTGTTCGTGACACATCCTGTTCAAAATCATATATCAGCTGATTTAGTAACCCACTTATGGGACAGATAGGGACCCTGGGCCACCAGTTTGCTGCCCGATGAAAGCACTATCACCACTAGGTTACTGTGCTGCCCTGTAGTATAGGTTGGGTGTGGATGGCATTCTCTCATGAAATTCCCTGGTCCTATGAGATCCTAGCAGGACTGGGGTCAGAGTTGATGCAGTGGCCTGGGAAAGGCAGGTAGAAGTAGGAAACACAAAGTGGGGTTTGGGTGGGAGGTGTGGGGAAAAAGTAGGGGGAGAAGCCTTGTTAGAGCCCTTCTGTCGTGGATGCTCTGGCCACAAGAGCTATTGCTGGGCTAGTTTATAGTCTAGGGCTGCAGCCAGAGCCCAAGTGGCTGGGAGAAACTGTGGGAGGAGGCCATCTTGGAGGTGAGATTGTAGAACAGGTGCTGTATAGAGGGCATCCAGACTAGGCTGAACTAGGTCAACCTGACCTTGTACTTGTGGCTGTTGAAGCTATATAGCTGAGTGCCCATTGGTCTGTCCACGAGGCCCTGCCCCAGAGTGGGTGTCCCAGAGGAAAGGGACTCACTGCACAGTCTTCTTTGCCAGAGAAGGAGCATGGCAACTCTATATTCTGGACAATGTGTTTGAGGCCTAGGGCGCAAGATGGGGAGGGGGTGTATATGTGAATGTGAGTAGCTCTAGGTCAGAGTGGCCACAGAGCAAGCGCATGTAGCAGCTGCAGTTGACAAGTGCTCGGCTGTGACTGCTGTGAAACATTATCTGGAGGGCACTGGTCCTAGGCAAAGAGCATGACTGGCTCAGAGGTGGGAACACCAAGGAGTCTAGGGACATTGGCAAGTCCACATCATCACTTGTCTCTCCCTTGAGTCTTCTTATCCTCTTGCATACCTGCTTCCAAGGATATGGACAGCCCAGGAGCCTCTTCTCAATACCCTTGGTTCCCCTCCCCACTGGGGCTTCTGAGGACAGACAGCTAGAGGGATGCAGGGCTTAGCCTGTTCCCTAATCACTTGCCTGAACCAGAATCTCTGACCTGCCATTCTTTATACCAAGGAACCCTAGGTCTTACAGGGAAAAGATGTGGTTAGTCCTGGGGTCCTTAATTAAAACCCAACAGATTATAGCACTGTAAAAGGCACAGCATGGAGAGAGGTGTATAGCACCCCAGAGCCTGGGTAAGAAACTTCTGGGTGCCAGGGCCCAGCCTCTCTTAGTTCCTTTCTTTAGACCCTCTCTGTTGGTAGAAAATTCCTTCTCCATTTTGCTGAGGTAGAAACAGGTATGCAGAGATCACATGCCTCTGTCTTGGAGGTCTGAGGATGAGCCCTGGCCATGGCTAAAATGCACTCCTAGGATCCTGAGTGGTGTGAGGAGTAGGAGAAGAGGTGCTCTGCTGAACTTGCCAGGTGTTGCCCATGAGTACACACAATGACTGAGCCCCAACTAGCAGCAGGCCTGAAACAGAAGTAGGTTGGGACAAGACAGAGCTTCCTAGGACTCTCATGTCCTAGGACCCTAGGGATATAGGAACAGATCATAGCTCACTCTTGTGGCTGCAAAGAGCCATTTACTGAGGGCCGTGCTCTGAGCTGCCATTCATGTATTTTCTGCTATGTGATACAAACATGCCTCTCTGGGCACTGGATCTGCAGAGGCTTGTTTTTCTCCTACAGTTCATTGTAACATTATGATTGGCTGAGGAGGGCAAATAAACCTCAGAGAGAAGGGAATGAACCTTTAGGTCCCTCTACCCCTCTCTGAGCCCATTTTTGTGCCAGGGCCTTTTCCACTATTCTCATCACCTACCACTGAAGGTGGGTTCTGTCACACCCCATTTGACAAAACAGCACACAGAAACCTAATAGTTGACAGATCCGATCTTTAGGAAAACTTACCTTGTGTTTCCACAACTCTGCCCACATGCTCTCTCTCTCTTATAAGGGCCAATCTTCTCTGAGAGCTGACGCTGGAGGTAGCCTTGGCTTGAGAGGGACATCCTTGGATAGGCAGTGTTTGGTAAACACTTGGCTTAAAAAATACCAGGTTTGACACAAAAATCTACTTTTTACTTTTCTTTTTAAAAGCCAGCTGGTTGTCAGGTGTGGTACATGCCTCTAATCATAGCACTTGGGAGGCAAGGCAGGTGGATCTCTTGAGTCCCAGGCCAGCCTGGTCTACATGGTTTGTCCCAAGTCAGCCAAAGCTACACAGTGAGACTCTGTCTTGTTGGGGGAAAAAAGAAATGGAACAAAAGAAAACACAACTAACTAATGATAAACTGGGTTTAGAATGTGTAGTCAAGAATTCTCTACTCCCTACCACCAGAAAAAGAGGGTACACAGGAGGTGGGGCTGTCATGAGTAGGTGATGGAAACAGGCATCACGTGCTTGTGGAGTGTGTTCTTGCCTGTTAAGTGCTTGGTTGGCAGGGCCTGAATACTACTAACACAGTTGTGTTCTGTGTGTTCTGGAGTGAGATTGCAGTTACTCAGATGACCTCACAGTGTCAGAGCACCAGGAAGGGGGACTTTTGTTCTCACTGTTAGCAGACCAGAAATCTGGAGCTCAATGACATACATAGGTCCTCGTCGAGTGGGACTGGCGACAGAATCTTGCCAGTCCAGTGTCCCATTTCATCTCAGACACAGAGAAACTGACTCTTAGGTGTGCTTTCTTCTTGTGCATTTTCAAGAACATTCTTTTAGTTAATATGCAGGAGAGACTTCCACATTCTTCTACATAACCTTTTGCTGAAGCGACATTGTGAGATAAAAAGGTCCCAGGAGAACCAGTGCAGTTTGGACTATGAAGGACAGAGAATATCGATGCAGTAGGCTGGGCTGTTCCCAGGAGCGAAGAGGCCTGGACAGCTCTGTTGATAACAGCGAGGTGTGGCCTTGGCTCACTGCCATCTTGTGCTTTAGGACCATGTGTTCATTCACATCCATGTTTAACTCCCATTTCTGGGTGGGGATGCATTTCCTAGAAAAGGAAGGTGAGACAGAGAGAGATACAGTGAGTCTCCTGAACAGGACTGGGAGGGAAGAGGGCTGGTGGGGGACAGATGTCAAAGCTCTGTGTCTAGGCAAATCTAGCTCGTTGGGAGGTCATGGCCTGTGCTGAGGGCACAGTGGAGGGCATATTGAAGCTGTAGTCGCATCCATCAAAATGGGCTCTGGAGGTTCCAGTTAATTGAGGCCGGTTCTAAATTGGGAGGCTTAATAAATGGTAATTGTCCTCCTGTGACAGCAGACCAGAGTTACACATTGCCACCCGGACAGATCAGGAATTATGCAGGTCTTCTTCCTTTTACTATTTGGGAACTCTGAGAGTTGCCCCACAGAGGCCAGGTATCAGGAGCACCTGGTTCAGTCCAGGGGCTCAGAACTATTCTGTGTAGTTCCAATGTAGAGGGTTTGTAGCTTGCCTGTGTTTATACTGAGCTTCTGGGACACTCCCAGAGGCACATTTGTGTGTGCTGGTACTGGCATACTGTCTTACTCTCTACTCAGCTACCTCCAGATCCCCTTCCCCGAGCACCTTACCTTTACCACAGGACAACATGGCTTCTTGACATAGCCAGGCTTACTTTTACCCAAGGGGACTGGGCTGCCCAGGGTAGAGTAAACACCCCATCTTAGGGAGTGTTCAGGCAGATACTGAATATATTGTTCTCACCTTCCTAGTTCTCTAAAGCCCAAAGTGCTGTGATTGAGCTTCTCAACAGTTGGCACTGAGTAGGCACTAGGTTGCCAGGCTTGTTAATTTGGACTATCTGGGGGCTGACAGTGCTTTCCCTTTTTGGCATTCTCAGAATGTGATCTAAAGACCCCCAGCAAGGTTGGGTGAGGTTCCCAGTGGGTATGGATGTATCTTTGTATAAATGGTGGACAAAAATGTCCATGTTGTTCTAAAGCACAACATGGCCCTACTGTGCATAGGGCCATGTTTTTATCATGTGTGTGTATAGGTGGTGGTGCTTAGCAGCGAGGACATGGTGGGAAGGGGTTGCTATATGGACTCACCCTGACTATTCCTTCCAGCTCCAAACCCTCTCACATTCCTGCCCCAGGCAAGATCCTCTAGCTCTGTGGTTCTCAGCCATCCTAAGCTGTGACACTTTTACAGTTCCTCATGTTGTGGTGACTCTAACCATAAAATTGTTTTCATTGCTACTTCATTATTTTGCTTCTGTTGTTATTTGTAATGTAAATATCTGATATGTGACCCTTGTGAAAAGGTCATTTGCTCCTCCCCCCAAGGAGTTGCAACCTACAGTTTGAGAACCACTATGCTCCCAATCACCTGGGGTTCTACTCCTGGGACAGAGGCATCTATCAAAGTTTAGCTCTTGACTTCATCCCTGCTCCTAGGAAAGAGGGCCCAGCACATGACTGTGAGGTCTCCAGGAACCAGAGAGACGGAGAGGAAGCCTGTACAATCTCTTTTCAGGAGATCTTGGAGAAAATGGTCTCAGTTCCTTCAGCATGTGAGCCAGGGCGAGAGGCTTTGCCTCCATGTTTCCAGACAGGAAGTGGAATGGTTCCAGAGCCAAGATGTCTCTAGAGACAACACAGAAAGCATTTTCTGGAGGAGGTAATTTCTGAAGATGAAGTAGGGGTACATTTGAAAGTGAAATGAGAATTCTTCTGGAGATAGACTTTTTTGTTTTGTTTTGTTTTAAGATGAGGCTTTTCTGCATTCCGAGTATTGCCAGACGTAATATTTCTGAGAATGGAGCCTTTCTAGAGATAAGCTGTAGTGCCCCCCTGGATGTGGAGTGCTTGAGGAGGATGCTGGAGTATTTTTGGAAACAGTGGGGGACTTCTGGATTTGAGGTCCTTCTGGAGGTAAAATGAGCAATTGGAGATGGGATGGAGCATTCTGGAAAGCTGCGTAAAGTTGGGGTGGAGCTGTTATGGAGAGCATTAACATTCTGGAGATGGGTCATAGCTGAAGATAAAGAATGTGTTTCTGGAGATAAATAAAACACTTCTGGAGATGGAACATTTTGGACCTATGGAATTTCTGGATTAAAAGGAAGCATTCCTGAAGAGAAAATGGGTCATTCTCAGAGATGGTGTTTTGGATCAAGGATAGTAATTTCTTGAGATGAAGAGGCATAGCCAGACAGGTTGTTTGAAGAGATGAGAAGGTCTCAAAGGATCCAGAGACCCTCCTTTCCTTATACCTGTTCTGTGGAGGTGGGCCTGAGGTGCAGAGACCAGTACTGCCTTTGTCTTCCTCTAGGCCAGCACGGGAAAATCCTAAAGGAATACTCAAGCCCTCCCAGTTCTGTTTTTGGGATACACACCCCATCTCAGTCTCGCCATGGGATAGCCAGACTCGAGTGGTTAGATTTTATTCAATTCAGTTTTGTTAGCGCCAGCTGAGGCTCCCTTTACGGCTCCCGGCAGTGGAAGCCTTCACTCTTTCTCACAGCCTCCCGTACCTTTGGGCACCCGAGGCGAGAGGATGAGTGGAGATCGCAAGCATGACCTCAGGAACAGGCCCAGCTGCCTGCCCTGGCTGGTGGTACTTGGCTACCTTTGCCCTTTTTAGATACTGAGGCCTGTCCCCACTTGAGCTGGCCTGGAGCCCTGCAGTAATGATTTCTGTGCCTTCATTGAAATTTCAGCCTCAGTGAACCTGCCTCAGAAGTGTGAGGAGGGAACAACCCTGCACCAGCCTGAGGTGCCCCTTCCCTGCCCCAGAGGGGAGGGTGGTGTAAGCACAAGGTGCCAGGCTGCAGTCTAGGAGAAGGTCTAGGTGGGTGGGTTCAGGACAGTTAAGGCAGACTGCTCTGCATAGATAGACTTCTTGGCCCTGGTGGATTAGGAGGTGCTTAGAGAAAGCAGAGTCCCACACAGGCCAAGAAGTGGAGGTGAGTTGTGAGGGATGAATGATTGGGGTAGCCTGAGGAAATGGGGTCTCAGGAAAGCCTATGCCTCTTCTTCATTTGACAAGGACCTAGGGGGAGGATGGGCTGATACTGAGGTAGTGCCTGTTAGCTGATGGCAACAAGCCCAGATCCTGGCTCAGGACTGAGGAAAAGCATTGTGTGGGTAGGGTGGACTGGCTGGGAAGCCCATTTTTCTTACTGCATGGGGCTAGATCCTGCGTGGGTGCTCTCTCTCCCTATTTCCCCATCTTGGGTGGTCTCTGGGCTGGGTCTGTCTACTGTGGGAGGGAGAACAAACACTGCTCCTGAAGAAGGGCCCTTTAAATGGGTGTGGTGGTGCACACCTGTAATTCTTGCACCTCAGGAGGCAGAGACAGATGGATTGCTATGAGTTCCAAGCCAGCCTGTTCCATATAGCAAATTCCTGGCCAGCCAGGGCTACATAGTGAGACCCTGTTTCAGTCAAAGCAAGAGCAGCCTGCTCATCTTAGCCATATTTGTTTGGATACAGGAAAGCTACTATGCAGGGCCCTCACCTCATCCACACTGGCTCAGAGCCTGCAGGAGTCCAGAGAGCCTGTATTGGCCCATGGATCTTAGTCTTCATCTGGAAAGTGGGTCAGTTTGGCTGGAATTGTTGGGACTAAACCGACCTGCAAAATACTCATAGTTGCAAGTATAACTAACTCATAGTGAGCACATGCCTAACACCTTTCATACATTTGGCGTGGGGCAGCTACAGTCCTTGGTGTTATTTCTCAGAGGGTGGCTTCCTGGTGCCTCGGAAGCATCTGGACACAAGCACCCTGATCAGAGCTGCTCCACCCCAGCAACCTTGGTTTTGTGACAAGACCGAGGGAGTTGGAGTGAAAAGTGTAAAGGGGTTGAGGGAGGCTGTTTATTGTCTGCCCACTGACTCCATCCACAGTAAGCTTCTGAAGCACCAGGCCACTCAGCATGGCTCACAGTGCTAGCTGCTTTCCCTGGCTTTATTCACAGCCTGTCCTTATTGGAGTATGTGACTGTGGCTACCCTCCAAGGGGGAGAGGGGACAGGGATGGCTAGACAGGACAGGACACGTCAGCCCTCAGGAGCTGAGGAAGTGAAGGCGGGTGCAAATGGAAATGACTGTCCCATTTGCAGCCCTTTATTTCATGACTCTGACAGGCGGGGTGAGGAAGAAGAGGGTGAAGACAGAGGTCTAAGTAGACAGCCAGCGGAGGGGTATCTGAGGCAAGGCAACCAGGCCAGGGCTGCTGACTGGGCTACTGCACCACCCCCAAGCTGGCATGCTTGACTTGTTGCAGCTCTTGAGACCCCATCCTAGAGCACATTCCGACTCCTGCTTCTCCTTCCTCAGTAGAGCTCTGCTTCTCCTTAAGAATGTTTAGGTTCTGCACCATCAGCCTTACCCTAGAGGGCTGCCTCTTCCTTGTACTGGCCAGGCTGGAGGCTGAATCAGTTGATGACCAAAGGCTGCCAGGGGTGGGTCCAAGGCACCAGCCCTACTGCCAGTCAGCTGCTAGAGCTAACCTCTCCACCTTGGTTGCAGATAGGGCTGTGGTTGTGGGGCCCTCATGCCCAGAACCACCAGCTGAGCTGACATGACTCATCAGAGCAGGCAGCTTTATTCCTCACTATAGGGAGGGTGATGGAAACATCCAGATACTGTGGCCCCACCCAACCCATGCCAGAGGGGACAATCAGGGTTAGAGGTTAGTGTCTGAGTGAGTGGGTATTCACTAAATTGGGCTAGACCTTGTGCCCAGACTCTGGGCTTAGTGTTTACCCAGGAGAGCCTTGCAAACATGCAGGGGAAGGTGTGCTGTGTGGGCGGGTCATACTGAACAAAATTCTGTGTACCATGCTGCTCCCATGGTCCAGGTCCCCTCTGAAGAGAACATTTGCCATGCATGGGTTGTCTGTTTTTCCTGTCATCCAGAGAACCCTTGTATTTCAGGGCCAGCAGTGTGCTGCTTTCTCAGAAATAACCACCCAGAGACACCTACTCTGCACCCTGACCTAGCCATCTTCAGAAAATTGGAGGTCACATTCCCTCCTATGGCTGTCCACCTACGCCAGCAGAAAACGGGCTCATCCCCTCATTCCTGGAGCTGCCCAGGTGAGAAGTGATGTTGTACTAGGGCTTTGTGCAGGTATAACACTATCAGTAAATGCCTTTGAGGTCCTAAAACCAGGCATAGAGTGAAAGAATGTCCCCCCTGACCACAGGGCCACCTGGGATTTGAACTCTTGGAGCAGAGTCCTGTAAAGGCTATGCCTGTCAGGACCTAGCTCCCGGAAAGGAGGCCTGGTGGACAATGCTATTTTGTGTTTAGTTCTGCCCTCCACCCTGTCACCGACCCAGGCAGCAACCCCTGGGACAGATCCTGTCTTGATTTTCTCCAGAACAAAGCAGGCTCTGCTAGACACACCAGAGCCAGGCTGCAGTGAGAGGGGATAAAAGAAACCCAAGCCTGCCTTTTGTTACTCAAGAAGGCATCGGGGGAGATGGATTTACCCTTGAACTGTGATGGTAGGCCACCAGGAGCCTAGAAGGGGAGGCTGAGGCAGAGGTACCTGGGCTGTGATGTCACTCTTGCACCCCCACTCCCATCAGAGCATCAGGAGGCGGACACCATTTTAGTACTTAGCACGCATTCATACACACTCATGATCACATATGTTTATGCATGCACACACATCTCTAGTCATACGCATACCCTATACTCGTGTCTTCCATCTAAACCAGGCCTGGACCATCTGACAAATAGGGGAGAGGAAATGGAGAAAAGGAAAGAGAAAGATTAGTGGAGAGAAAATCCAGTTCTGAATACCTTAGTTACCAGCTCCTAATGACTCACAGGGAGGGCTAAGCCATCTTCATGAGGAGGAAGTCCCACCCTCTGGGCCCCCTCTATCACCCCACTAATAAGATGGGCCCTTGTTCATGAGTCCTGAGGCAGAAAGAAGAATCAAGGACTTCTCAATAAGAGAAAACTCCCTGGGTGGTTTTGAATAGTTGCTTTTTTTGTGGTGGTGAGGGACATGCCCTGCCCTCTTGTCCTTGTCCTTCTCGGCTCTGCCCTGGCTGCCTCCCTTCACCAGCTGCGTCTGGAACCGCCTGTGCCCAGGTCTCCACATGGATGAGCATGTTTCTCAAGTCTTTTATTGTTCCTGCCCTTCCCTTCTGACACCCTTAGCTTAGCAGAGGCCACAGGCAGCCGTGCATCTCAGGAAAGTCAGAGAGTCCCCGAGGCTTTTCTCAAAGGCTTTAAGCTGGTGCTCAGTGCTGAGGAAACAAAGGCACTCTCCCTCCATCCAGGGTGTTGGGCCTGCGGGCCAAGGCCAAGCTCATGGCCGTTGTTGCAGTGCCTGTGGATGGGAAATGAATGGAAACAGACTGGCTAAGGAGAGGGATGGAGGAGAGAGATGCATAAATCCATTTATCAGACACTGCATATCTTAGGCAAGCACATTTCAGCTGTTTGGCTTTTGGCAAGCTGGTCCTACCCTTTAATTTTCCAATAAAAAGGAATTACATTTTCTAAAATGGCAGTAACCAGCTTCATGTCAGTGTCTCTTGTAAGGACCATAATTTCTTTCTTGTGTGTCTGCTAGCTCTGAGGTGGGCTTCTGTGGCTATAGGCAATGCGAATGGGGCCAGAGAACAGGGCCATTGAGGCACAGAACAGATACCAGGTACTCCATGAGGCTTGGTCATGCCCTTTGCAATCTGGCCTGTTCACTCCCAACTCAGGACATGGTTCTAGGTGCAAGGGCTAGAGGCTCTGGGACTCACAGCAGAAACCTAGTACTTGAAGAACAAATGTATTCTTGCTGCAGAGGTCTTGAGTATCTAGCATGTTGCTCAGAGGATGTGATCTCGGCTGGAATTAATGAAGAAACAAACAAATGAATGCTCTTCACTATTAAATGTCCTAACTGGATGGACTTACTCATCCTCCCTCCCCTCTAAGCTCTGGAACTAAGTTTATTGGAAACTATCAAAAATCCTGTCACCCTCACTACTTTTAACCATACACATTGTTTTCATTTAAAAAAAAAATTCTTTTTACATTTATTTTGTGTGTGGTGGAGAAAAGGGGATACAAATGTTACATTAAAAGTGTGAAGGTTAGAGCACAGCTTACTGGAATTAGTGTTCCCTTTCTGCCATGTGGTTTCAAAGGTTGAACTCAGGTCCATAGGCTTGGGGAAGAGCATCTTTGCCCTCTGAGACATCCTGAGAGCTCATACACACTGTTTTTAGTGTTTTATTTGTTTTTCCAGACTTATTTATTTTATATGTATGAATGTTTTGTATGTATGTATGCATGCATGTGTGTGCGTCTGGTTGTAGCTTTGCCTTTGGAGGCTACAGATGGACCCTAGCTGCTCTCCAGCCAGGGCCAGCCATAGGCAGCACAGAGTGGTGTTGATAATGCTTGCCTCTCCAAAGGGTTGTGTCTTTTGCTTTACACATGCCATCATTCCAGTTCAAAGTTTAGACAAACTTATGCTGGCAGAAACCTGACTAATGAGCACTTACCAAATAGTATTTTTAATGATTTGGGAACAGTCTTCCCTGTTCTGTGCATAGTTCTAGGCCTTGAACATCTTCATACCCCTACCGGGTCCACGTTCCTCACAATGAAGACAGCATGGTTCCAGAAGGATGAAGAAGCTCCTGAGCCATAGTAGCTCCCCGTTGCTGGTACCTAGGTTCTACTAGGCCAGTTTGTGCCAGTAGAAATATGAGGGTTCATGGGATACGGGGCTTTAAATCTCACTGGTAAGTGCTTTTCTCAGGCTGCTGCTGATGTAGGGGGAGGTAGCCCCTCATCCAGGCATGAAGGCCATTGGGGTTCAACCAGCAAAAAAATGTGCCCAGTGTACGCCCCTACCCTGGGGCCCTCTGAATCACAGCTTCTGGGTAATCCGGGAGTCTGGATTGTCTGACCAGGTGTAGCTGATGTTAGCTTGGCACTGGAACCAGCAGGAGCAGAATAGGCTAGAGTCATGCAGGTGAGGCCTGGTTAGCCCTGAATCCGTAGAATCAGTGCCAAGCTGGTGCTCTAATAGGAAGGGGAAACTAGTAGGGCATAGGAAACTAGACTCCTAGCATCCTAGTATGGTGTGCCTTTGAACTCCATCTCTCTGTGGATCTTTATATTAAAGTGTAAGCATTTAGGGAAGGGAGGCATTACAAGACAGAGAATCAGAGCAGGAACTGTGGCCTACTGCCCCAAGATGTGGCTGCTCTGTCAATATTGACATGGGCCGTGAGTAGGCCCTGATTACCACTGGAGAAGGTATGTCCTAGGACATGCAGTACCAAGTTCTCTGGATTCTTGCCATTCTGGGACACTTAGCTGCTCTGCCAACTCACCTGTGAACACTCTCTACTCTTTTTAAAATTATTATTATTACATTATTTGTGTGTGTGCGTGTGTATGTTTGTCTGTATGGGGGCATACACGACATAATGTGGAAGTCAGTTCTCCCCTTCTGCAATGGAGTCCCAAGGATGAACTCAGGCCTTCAGGTTTAGTGACATGTGCCTTACCTGTTGAATCATCTTGCACCATCCCCGTCTACTTACATAATCTTGCTTAAATTCCCAGGGTCTTTTTGTAGCAGGAACCCCTCCAGTGATTTGATGACCATGAAGTTGGTCAAGGGCCTAAAGGTACTACGGGATCCCTTTTGGTCACCCTGATGCTCAGCTCGGCCCAGAAAGAAAGAGCTTGTCACAAAGAGAAGGAAGAAGGGAAAAGACATGCTTGCAGAGTATCTCGTCTGAGAGCCAGTGTCGGTCTGCTTTTCAGAGATTGGGGGTGGGAGTGGAGGAGGGGTGTTTAAAGGTCTGCAGCCTGGAGTAAACCCTCACCTTCTGTCTTGGAGGTATGTTGAGCTATGGCTGTCCGTGCTCCTCCATAGATTCTTGCTTGGAGCTCCTGCAACCATTAAGTAGTCCCTGACTGTCCCTGTCTCACCCAAAGATGGTGGCTTCCTGGTGATAACGTTACAACCTGTTCTTCAGCATCATTTGGCAAAGACTCCACTATGCACAAGTGCTCACAACACAGGCTTTGTTTTTTAAAGATAGATCTGCCAAACAAATTGCATGTATTAATTCATTACTGTGTTTCTTATTAATTAAGGATAGTTATAACTGCCTTTCAGAACATTGGTGGGAAAGCCAGGAGGGCCTCCCAGAGGGGAGATTCACTTGGGGTGAACACATTGTACCTCTGAAAGTTTTTAGAAGAGATGCTGATAGCGCATGGGCCGACCCACATCCCCAAGCTCAGGCTGGCTGCTTGTCATTTATCTAGACACTGACTAGTAGGCTTGTGGGAGATGAAGGAACTGGTCTTCAGCCCTGATAGTGGTGACAAGACAGGTTAGTGCTTCCATCAGTCAGGATAAGATGAAGCTGGGGTCCTCTTCTTCTGCCCTTCCTTATTCACCTAAGAGACAAGGTGACCCGTATCACCAGGTGTATTCCTGCTTTCTAAGTCTTTGTAGGCTGCTTGGGGCCAGTGGGTGGATGCCCAGGTAAGTCATTATTACTGTGTGTATTGTCACACCAAGAGCTGCATAGAGAGCTCAGGGACCAGTAAGTGGACACATAGTCCAGAGGCATAGGACGTAAGGAAGACTTTCTGAAGATGGTGCTGCTCCATGAAGTTTGGGGTGTTTTTAAGTATTCTGTTTTGGTTTTTTTGTGGTTCTGGGGATGGAACCCAGGTCCTCTACCATTGAACCATACACCCACCCCCCGCCATGTCTACATTTTAAATGCCTACTTTGCACCATGTGCTAGGTACTTTCTACACTGATTGTCACTTCCCATTAACACAAGCCACCATGTGAAAGAATCTCCGAGTAGGGGCTAGCAAAGAACCACAGGTGGGAAGGAAGGTTACCACATCCAGCAAAAGGAACAGCAAATGCAAAACACTCACGTCCATGGAAACAGTGGTAATGTGCCATCCTTTAGTAGACGTGGTCCTGCAGTTGAAGGCCCAGGGGCCTCTGCCTTCCAGTGCTGTTAGATTCCCAGTGACAAACACACTTCCAGGCCAGGACTCTGTTCTTGACCAGGAGATGGCCACAAGGCTGGGGTGTGCATCACACAGCAGCCTCCAGTGTTTATCAGACCTTGCTGTCAATCCTGCTGCACCCAGGTTCAAGACACCTGCCAGAAAGGCTGAACAGAGACCAGAGTCTTGCCTGTCAGCAGGGTTCCCCAGTCATCCTGCCTGCTGCCCAAGCTGTCTCTAGGGACAGCCTCCTGAGGGCTGGGATTAAAGGCGTGCTTCACCTCGTCTGGCCTTGCTTTCTTTGGGATTTGAGACATGCTCTCTCTGGGAACCAGGGCCTGCTCATTAGGCCCAGCACCCTCTGCCTCCACCTCCTCAGTCCTAGGATGATTACAGGCTCTCCTGGCTCTTTATGGGGGTGCTAGGGATCAAACTCTGCTCCTCATGCTTGCCTGACAAGCACTTTGCTGACTGGATCATCTCCCCAGGCAATCTCAGACTCTTATGTCCACCATTTGAAAAATAAGATAATGGTATTTGTGACCCTAAACACATTTGCGCCTTCAGCCTCTAGCAGGTCTCTCATGCTATGTCTGCCCCAGGTCCTGGGTCCAGATTCAAGTTGGAGATAACTCTTGAACACTCTGGGAATTGGAGAAAAGTTCTTGGTCTTCTGCAGTAACATAAGCTTGTGTGTGCACACACAGACACTTTTTATTTAATCTCAGAAAATCATCACATCTGGGATGGGTGTTTGGAAGGCAGGGGAAACCTGTTTGCGGAAAGGCTACCATGCTGATAAGTTCAGACCAGCCATGTTGCCTCTGTGCAAGCCTGGCACCTGGAGTGTTTTGTACAAAAATATGTGGCATACCTCTCACCAACTTCACTTTCTCACTTTCTGTAACTCAGGTTTGTGGCATTGTTGAAGTTAAGAAAGTTAAGTATATCACTGCTGAAAAGCTGACCTACAAATTCTGCCATTCACCCTATACATTAGACTCAAAAGGGCTGACTTCGCCTTGCTGAGGGGCAAAGGAACCTGGAGCGGGCCAGTGATGGTGTTCATTGCTCCTGGGCTGAGAGGCAAGGCCAGGTGCTTCCATTTTCAGGCGGGGGCAGTTGGAGGAGTGTAGGCCTAGGCTGCTTCTGCGTTCTCAGGCATAGGGAAGGCTCAGTCTAACTGAGGATGGTTTACCATACCTGGACTGGCAGGATAGGAAGGTGTGAGGGGTGAGGAAGAGCACTTGAAACCAGCATAGCATTGGATGGTCCGCCAGCAGAGCGGCCCTGGCCACGGTAACCTCAGCCTTGACCTATCTGCCGCCCAGTTCATGCCCATGTTCCTCCTTTCTGTAGCCCCTTAGTCTCTGAGGCTTTTCCAGGCAGTGGGAGCACAGGCGAACAGTCCTCCTTTTGCATCAGACTTCCTGCCCAACCTGAGGACCATCTTTCCAGCAGCAACCCTTGCCACTTGTAGCTAAGCAGAGGAAGTTGGGACTTGCATATTGGCTCTGTGGTACCTGTAATCGGCCCTATAAATGCTGCTTCTGGGGCCTACTTGAAATATACTTGCTTGTGCTTATATTAGCATTCCACCAAAACAACCCCAGGTGCTGGCAGAAGGGACCAGGACCTCCCCACCCCCGCCCTGGGCTATGGACCAGCACAGTGTGTGAAGTCCATTGTAAGCTAACTCAAGTCCTAGAGGTGCGTGGCCCAGAGGCTTCCCCCTCAAGGCCTCTGATTCCCCATCTTTGGGAAAGGAATGAGCTTCTGACGCCTTCCTAGGCCTCCTCCTTCACTGTGCCCTCATCTCTTTCTTTCCAGAGACATTATAAATCAAACGGCTTAGAACGTAAGGCATCAAAAATTCTGAAACCTTCATCTATTATTAACGCTGACAGTAAATTCCCCCTTTGAGCGTTTTACATAGCAACTGTTACCAAGACTCACTGGTAGAGCTGCACTCAACCACCAAACCCTGGTGGCTCTGGGCGGATGTCTGGGCCAGCCAGTTTCTGGGTCATACTTGTTGGCCACATGAGCACCTGCCAACCTCTCCAGAGGCTGGTGGAGAAGTATCTCTTGGCTAAGGAAACAGCTGGCATCTCCCTGAAAGAGGGTCCCAGCTGCTTTTGCTGATCCCTGCTGGAAGCTCCTTGCAAACCCCAGCTCTAGGCCAGAGAAAAAGCCCCTGAAGCCTTCTGAGACCATGCCTAGGGGTGGGGATGGGGTCTGAAAGGGAAGACAGGAAAAGGCTTCATAGATACTAAGAGCTGTGCAGATGTTGTTTACAGACTCACCCACCTGTCAGCTAGACGTTCCTGAGTGACTGTTTGTCTGCAGGCGGTTTCTAAGCACCCGGGATTTAAAACAAAGACAAAAGGCCTAGTCCCTGTCGAATCCGGTTTGGTAGGAGACAGTGGAGTCGAGCTCGCATTGCAGTGGAGTACAAGAATCAATGTGTATACCAGGAACCCACTCAAGGAAGGACAGGCAGGGGTGAGTGGGTGGGAAATGGCTGCCCAGGGTTTGGAAGGATGAGTAAAGGCTGTGGGTTTTCAACAGAACTGGCATGTGACCGGGTCCTGGAGCAAGCATTAGCCCAGCAAGCAGATGGATTGCAGACTGATTGTTTGGAGATAGAGCTAGAGGAAAACACCTGAGCGACTGTTAATAAGGCTTAGAATGGAAAGCAAAGAGTGTTTGTCAGGGGCCCTGGGAGCCATGGGAAGTTGTTAGGAAGAGGAGCACAGTTAGCTTTGAGCGTGGGTGAGGCGACATCCACGGGTAGCTAGCTTGTTGCTGTCATTGTGCAGATGAGCAGAAGGGTCTGCCGAAGTTTAGTTAGGCCCTTGCTATCTGCCCAGCCCCATGTTGGGTAGGGCAGCACAGACTTGCTCTTCATTCTGATAAGGGCCTGGACCATGTGGGCCTTTCCTTGGGCAGAATGGTCAGGCAACAAAGCCTTGTCAGAAAACGGCAGGGGCTTGGGAGATAGATGGCTGGGAGTAAAGTGTTTGCCACACATTAAGAGACGCTGACAAAGTGGTGCATACTTCCAAATCTCAGTGCTGAGGAGGAGATGTGGATCTCTGCAGTGTTCAGGCCAGTCAGCTACCTCCACCAGTGAGCTCCAAGCCTCAAATTTAAGGTGGAAAGCAGTTGAAAAAGACATCTGACATCAACCTCTGTCCTCTGTACATACACACCCAACCAAAACAACAACAACAAAACTAGGACTTCCACACAGACATGGGGTCAGTGTCAGCAGGTCTCCTTTGTAGTAACAAAATAGTTAATTCTAGAAAATTCAGCAAATGGAAATCCTAGGAAAATGGGCTTTCTTATGCCCTTCCTTCTCCCCTAGTGCCAGGTCACTTTGGGTTATAGCCCTGGATGAGACAAATTGTGTGTTTTAAGGCAGGAATGGTACTCTGTATAACAGAACTTTTGGCAAACCTTACCCTGGTACACAGGGATACAGGAGCACTCCCCAAAGGATAAGTGGAGAAAAGTAAGCCACCAAAAGGCACTAAGTAGACACAGAGTGCTCGGTGCCTATTTCTAAGGGTGAGAGTTGGGCTTTTAATGCCTGGTTCCACATTCTACACCCAGCATAGCTCTCCATGCATTGCCTAAGGAAGAACTGGGGAGAGAAATGAGTGGCTTGTGTCTCTGAGGTAAGCAAGCAGGTTTGGAGATACACTGAGCTATGTGTGCTGGCCCTGGATAGTCAGGGCACAGGGGCACACAGTGCAGGGGACTTTCTGGAGTAGGTGGGCTAGGGGGCAGTGTATGAGAGAATTGAATGCATAACCTCTATTCATTTTCCTACGAAACTGGGTTATGGCACACTTCAGGAGTCTCAGAACTTGCTGGGTATCTGAGGAGGGGAAGGATTTCAAAGCCAGCCTCAACTATGTAGTGAATTCAAGACCAGTCTGGGTCACATGATATGATGTCATCTTCCCAGCCCCTCAAAGTTGGGGGACCAAGAAACAACCTCACCTACAGACTGCTGCTCAGACCAGGACCACAGGCTTGTGCTCTACAATGTCACAGGTGGATGGGGAAGACAAATGACTACGTGGTTCTAGCTGTACACTCAGTGTCATCATGGTGGAAGGCAAATAGGGAGGAATCAATGGCCTGGAGAGGGCTTGGCTTTTAGGGCCAGACATGCCAGGGCTTAGCCTCTCTGCCTTCTGAAGACTCCTAAAATCAGGGTGTGGCCAGCTGAGACCTGGCTGGCTCTGTGTTCTGCTTTGGAAAGGACCCAGCCCCACTCAGCAATGTGGGGGCTGGTAGCATCCTGCTATGTTGCCTGGCTTTGGTTTTCTTAGCTTTCATATAGCATCTTAGCTCTCTTCAAGCCCTATGCAGGCATCTAAAGTTATAATTGATATTAGACCTCCAGTACACGAAGTTCTCTCCAGAAAGGTCCTTTCCCTGTCTGGCCCCAGCTGCCCAGAGATGGCCTGTGTGCCTCTTTGTTTAGTAAGGGCCTGGCAAATGAACACTGCCCTTGGTCTCTGTTCTGCTATCCCAGGGTGGTGAGGGCTGGACACTTCAGCAATTTCTTAGGTTTCTGTGTAGTCACCAGACTGCCTCTGGAACCCAAATCACTTCAAGTGCTCACAAAATGTTTGATTTTTGTGAGCACTTGCTGTGTGCTATGACAGAACCAGGACTGGTCTGGGGAAGTTACTGCCACAGGGGATAGGGTTTTGGGGAGGGAATCCAATAAGATCTGCTAAGAGACCATCCTTGTGTGGAGATGACATCCCATGAACAGTGCGCGAGGCAAGTGGAGAGGATGGAGCATCCTGGGACAGTGTGCCCAGTGTGTACAAAGGCTGAGGATACAAGAAATCCCTCGAAGGCTCTTGTAGTGGGCATCATGGTTAGAGGGAACTGAGATGCCCTGAGCTAGGACCTCCTGAGCCCAAATACCACAGTCGACAGTCTCATGCCAGTCAGCTACCTCTGTACTGCAGCGTCAGCATCCACCTCTCCATTGAGCCAGCGTGTTCCTCCTGTGTGTCCTGACAAGACAGGAGGAATCTGCCCTCCATAGTTCCCATTCACCTGAAGAGCCATGGTTGGGTCCTAGTGATAGAGTGTGTAATATGTATGAAGCCCTGGGTTTTATCCCTAACAAAAAGCAAATACGTGCACAAGGCAGGAAATTTGAGAGTGGGGAGCTGCAGGGATGGAATTTGGCAAGCAGGCAAGCAAAGGAGTCAGTCAGGAAACAGCTTTAGGTTATAAGATCCAAGTAGACAGTGAATAAGGAGGGGTGGATTGTGTGTCTGAGAAGTCAATGCAGCACGTGCAGAAGAAGAATGGGGAGAAAAGTAAGCATCACCAACTTCCAGTGCCGCATTGACTGAACTGGGGGCCTCTGAGTGACTTGAAAAGGACACTGTCCAGGCGGTAGGAAAGCTGCCAGCATGGCTTCCTGTTGTTGTTTCATGTGCATTGGTATTTTTCCTACATGTATGTCTGGGTGAGGGTGTCTATTCCCCTGGAACTGGAGTTCCAGGCAGCTGTGAACTGGGAATTGAACCTGGGTCCTCTGGAATCAGTGCTCTCAACCTTTGAACCATGAGCCATCTCTCCAGGCCCCACTCCACACCCCCATGACTTTAGTAAGTAGATCACGCTTTCTGAACTTGTGAGTTGTGTGCTAACACAGATGACGGCATTACTAGCTCATAACTCTCCCAGCTGTGATCATGACTAGCCATGGTTGCTCCATGGGGAGGAAGAGTACATGGAAACAAATGTAGGAGAGCCAGGAGTCCCCAGAATATGGGCCATCGTGTGCCCCAGATTTCCTCCCCCTTTCCTTCTCCCATCCACCTTCTGTGCCTGTGGGTGGTCTGGTGACAGGGAGAGGTGATGAGGGTCACAGAGCCCCTACTCATGTTGCTGGGGCTTCAAGGCCACTGTAGAGTTGGGTCATGTATCATGGCTTCCGTGGAAAGCCTTTTGTTAAGGGAAAAAAACATCTTTGCCTGGGATTCCAACTCACATGACCTGAAACAGGTTGGCGGATGGCTCTGTTTCCCGTGTCCCCCAGGTCATCTGCTGAGTCACAGCTCTCCCTTTTCTGAGCGGCTGGAGACAGTTAGGTGTGAAAAACACCCTTGGCACCTACAGAAGAAGGATGGGCCTAAGCTGAGCCAACTTTCTGAGCACAGGGCCTCTCCAAAAGGCCTGGGAGCCTGTGCTGTGCACGTTTTGTAGGCAGGGGCAAAATTGCCTTTGAAGTTAGGAGTATTTGTGCCTTGTACCTCACTCTCTTTCATGCTGTTCTGTGGGAACTGGTAGCTGATACTTAATCATTGCTCAGATTGGTGGAGAAATGAAGTGGATAGAGCAAGGATATGAAATGGGTACAGAGACAGACTTCAGCCTTTAAAAAAAATTATTGTTAATTATGTGCAGGTGTGTGTCTTCATGAAGGTATGTGCATGTGAGTCCAAGCATGCAGGGAGGCCGTGGTGTCAGAGCTCTTAAAGCTCAAGTTGCAGATGTTCTAGATGGGTGCTGGGAACTGAACTTGGATCCCCTAAGAACAGTAAGTGCTCTTGCCTGCTAAGCCATCTCTCCAGTCCCCAGACAGACATCTACTCTTGTAACTCAGGAACAGCTATAAGATTCATGCAAGCCTAGTATACATAATCCTTGGAACCCAGAATGTTTCTGATTTACAAAGCCAGAGAAGTCAGGATATAGGCCACCAAGAACCTTGAAGGCCCTCGGAGTAGTCTGGAGGCACTCAGTGTGCTTCATCACAAACACCCTAAGTACCAGCACAGTTTTCTCTATTACTTATTCTGTGTGTCTGTGTTAGGACCAAGAGATAGATGGCTCACTGACATCATGCAGCGATTTGGGCAGGCAGATGGGGCAGCACCATCTGAAGAGCCTTTATTTCACAGAGGACGAGAGACAGGCACATGGCTGCACAGCACCTGTCCTCCATTCTCCAGTAGGGCCACCTGGCAGCTTGACTTCTGAGGATGGGGATGTGCATACTTGCATAGGAAGTGTTTAGGAGGGGGCACGAATGTTGGCCATGTAGGTCAAGTGGGTCTTTTTAGAGTCTCCTGTAGCCAAGAACATCTTATCCTCCTGCCTCTAGCTCCTGAGTGGTGGGATTCCAGTCATGTACCGCTGAACCCGGCTTATGTGGTGGTTCTGGGGATCAAACCCGGAGCCTCCTACATACCAGGCAGAGACTGTGTCTTCAGCCTCTGAGCTGGGTCTGAGCAGAGTTTGGCACCACAGTGGGTCTGAATAAAGTAGCCCAAGATCGTGTGTTTCACGCTGGGGCACAGGTACTAGAGGTTGAACCCTGAGTCTCACAATGCTGAACAAATGCTCTGCCGCCGACCACACTTGGAGTCCTGCTTCACTTCCTGACTTTTCATTGGCTGGTTCACAGGAAGAACATGGCTCGTGAGTGAACAGTAGATGATTTTTTGCATACAGCAAACACTGTAACTGATTTTTCCACATGAGAAAAGCGACATCAGCAGCTCCAGAAGTCGGCCATGTTTCTCAGGTATTTCCACCAGAGGGTCATGTGTCTGCCTTCAGATTTCACACATGTGCAGGCCCTGTCTTGATTGCTTTCCTGCTGTCGTGTGCATACCGTGGGCAGCAGTGGTTTGTTTTCATCCGCTGTCATTGTGTGCGCTAAAATTTGGGTCCTTTCTCTCTCCAGTCTTAGTGCTGGAGATGGAACCCAGCAGGAAGTACACTACCAGGGAGCACATACCAGCACCTGCTTTTCTGAAATGAAACACTCCTCCCTTAGCTCCCCGAGTGCTGGGATTGCGTGTCTGTACTACACCTGGCTAAATATTTTAAATGACTCCCAAAGGCCCATGTCTCCTTGTCTTGGCACTTTGGGGAGGCAGAGAATAATAAAACATCTTTGGTCACTAGGAGCCTGTGATCAAAGGGCCCATGAGACAGCGCCTCTTTCCCTTTCCTTTTCCCTACTTGAGACAATAGTTTGCTCCCCATGCTTCTGCCATGATACTAACCTCACAACAGGCACTAAAGTGGCAGGTGACAAACAGTGTGCATAAATAATAGTCTTTTTATCCTAGGGGAATACACCTGAAGACACCAGTGATGTCTGGAACCCTGGATGGTACCAAACCTACATAAACTGGTTTACTTTTTTCTTTATATTTTTGTTTTGTTTTTCTGAAGACAGGCTCTCAATATGTAGCTCTGGTTGTCTTGGAACTTGCTATGTAGAGCAGGCTGGCCTTGAACTCATAGAGATCCACCTGCCTCTGTCTCCTGAGTGCTGGGCTTAAGAATGCGAGCCACTATGCACCCCCCCCGCCTGTTTTTTTTTGTTTTTTTTTTTTCAAAAGCATTGTTTTTAGCTTTATTAATTTCATTAATTTTCCTGCATGGGTTTTTGTTGGTGGTGTTTTGATTCTATTTCTTTGAGACAGGGTCTCTCTAAATAGCCCTGGCTGTTCTGGAATTTACTATGTAGACCAGATTGCCTTCAAAAATCACAGAGACTTGCCTACCTTTGCCTCCTGAGTGCTGAAATTAAAGGCATAAGTCACCACACTCTGTGCTGTTTTGCCTGCGTGTATGCCATGTACCTTGTGCCTGCGGAGGTCAGAAAAGGATGTTAAATCCCCGGAACTAGAATTCTGAATAGTTTTGAGTCACTGTGTGTGTGATGGGAATCTAACTTGGGTTCTCTGCAAGAGTAACAAGTGATTTTTAACAGCTGGGCCATCTTTCTACCTCCAATTAGATTGTCGTTTTTGTTTATTGTTTGTGTAGCTCTGACTGGCCTACAACTTACTATTAGACCAGGCTGCCCTCAGATTCACAGAGATCCATCTACTTCTGCCTCTCAAGTGCTGGGATTAAAGTTCTATGCTACCAGTGCCTGGACACATGCCCTATTCTTCAGTGCTGATGAATACCTAAAGTTCAGTGCTTAAAGTAATCACAGTTAAGAGATAAACAGTAGGCCAGGCGGTGGTGGTGCACTCGTTTAATCCCAGCACTCGGGAGGTAGAGACAGGCAGATCTTTGTGAGTTTGAGGCCAGCCTGGTCTACAAGAGCTAGTTCCAGGACAGGCTCCAAAGCTACAGAGAAACCCTGCCTCAAAAAACAAAACAAAACAAAAAAAGATAAACGGTAACTAATAAAAAGTTAGGACAGTGGCAATACTGCAATAAAGTTAATAAACGTATAAGTTATTAACTTCTATAATTTTCCATTTAGTGTTTTCTGAGTGGGCCTAACTACAGGTAACTGAACTATAAAATAGAATCGTGTTTCCCTCCCACCTCTGATGAACACTGTCACAACTTACGGTGCAAGTGTCTTCTGGACACAGATCCACTGTGCTAACTGCCACGAGTGTTTTAGAGCATGTGGCTTTTGTGTGTCATCCCATCTGATGCCAGGACACTGTACTCACCTGGACAGAGGAGAGCTTCAGCCTCAGAATCCAGAAATGTTCCTGTGTAGTACATTTTCATGGGACTTAGGGGGTTGTACTGTACACAAAAAATAAGATTTTTGAAGATCTTAAAAATTCCATAAAGAAAGTTCTACAGATAGTGCGGAACATTGATCCCCAAATGGCAACATGTAGGCCTTACTCTATGAGTCACATGGTAGCACTCCAGCACACACTAGACTTAGGCAGTTATGCAATCCCTGACTGCAGAGCTCATTCACTGCACATGTTAGGATCCTCCACAACCCAGAGACCCATCTGACCCAGATGAACTGGTCCAGGAGCTGTACAGGATACTTCTGGACCAAGGGAGGTGCTTGGGACAGGAGCTAGGTATTTTTACTCATAGGTGGTGAGACTTGCCCTTAAAAGAGAAGCCAAGAGAGCTCATTTGCCCAAAAAATAAGGCTTGAAGGCTTTAGGTCCTAGCTGTCAGAGAATAAGACTGCTTAGGAGCTGCCCTGGACCACCCAGAACGAGCTGAAGAAATAACAGGCGCAGCAGCTGCCGACTGTGAACTTGGCCTTTGCCACTGGGAAGATCTGGCACGGAGGCCTGACTCCAGTAGTTCAGTGGGCCTCTGCCCCGCAGAGCCAGATGCCTGGGAGTGGACGCACAGAGGAAGCTGCCGCTTAGCTGCCTGCTCTTCTCAGAGACCCTTTCATCTTGACTAAGATTCTTATAGACTGGTTAGGTTATTTTTCTTTTCTTGTTTGGTGTTTCGAGACAGGGTTTCTCTGTGTAGCCCTGGCTGTTCTGGAACTCACTCTGTAGACCAGGCTGCCCACAAAACTCAGAGGTCTACCTGCTTCTGCTTCCCGAGTGCTGTGTTAAAGGCGTGCAACACCACCACTGGATCTTTTTTGTTTGTAAAGAATTAAGAGGGTGAGGCTGTGACTCAGTGCTGCAACACCTGAATGTTGGGGGCCTTGGGTTTGATCTCTTGCACCATCGAACTAGAAATTGTGGGCACAGTTATTGTTCCACTGGCCTCCTCCTGTGTCTAGATGACCTAAGTATAGGGCTTAGACACCCGCCCCAAGAAAGGGGCAGTTCTGACAGGCAGTGTCTGGGAGGTTGAAAGGGATGCGGGAAGAAATGCATCTTTGTTGCAGACCCATGTGGGGCTCTTTATGTAAATGGTTTCAGTGCCTAACGGGAAGAAGAAAAATGAGGCTTTGATGTGAGTGTCGGCATCTTTGTCAGAACATACAGTGTCACTCAGGCTTCGGGGTGGCCTGCTTCTGTTAAGGAGCTGTCAGCTGCTCTCAGGCCACAGGCCCAGGGGCCTCTCTGGGTAGGGGTGGTCCAGAGCTGTCTACAGAATGGTGGTTTGAGTGTGGGAGCTGTGTTGGGAATGTCTGTCCAGCCTGGCCCTACAGTGGGCCTGAATTCCCTAAGCACTGTGAGCCACCCCAGTAAAATCAAAATGCCAGGAAGAAAAGGGAGGTAGAGGCAGGTGAGGACCATCATGGCTGGCTGGATAACACAGCATGGCATACAGTGGGACAAATTTTCTTCCCACAGCAGGTCCAGATCCAGGCACAGGGAAGGATGCTGTATCTTGTGGCTGGGGGGGGGGGGGACCTCAGGTCCCAAGGAACCTTCTGAATCAACATAGAATGACAGAGAGCCCAGACCACCAAAGGCTAAAACTGGCTCTTGGTCTAAGAGGATGTATGATGCATACATGGTAACTATGGCAACGTTCTATTAACCAGAATTTGGTTGCACCAGCTCCTGTCCCCATTCATTGTAGAAAACAGAACTGCTGGTCTTTTTAGAAACCTTGCTGGAAAAATATGAAAAAAAAATAGTAGGAACCTCCAAACTCTTTGATGAGAAGACATTGATGTCAGCTTTTTGTGTCACAAAATGGGATTGTGTTGAATACCTGTTTCTGTGCCTCTTTCATTGTATATTGGACCCCAAGCATTTGCCTATAACAAGAAAAGCTTTTTGAGCCGGGTGGTGGCGGCGCATGTCTTTAATCCCAGCACTCAGGAGGCAGAAGCAGGCGGATCTCTTGAGTTCGAGGCCAGCCTGGTCTACAAGAGCTAGTTCCAGGACTGCTAGGATTATTACACAGAGAAACCCCATCTCGAAAAGGAAGAAGAGAGAAAAGAAAAGCTCTTTGGAAGCAGTGATACTGTGGACTGGGATTCGGAGGACCTGCTGCTGTGGAGCTGTGTTGTGTGATCTTGCAGGAGTCAGTTGATTGATTTCTCTGAATCTTGATTCTTGCCCCTGTGCAGGGAGAGAGACTGTCGCACATTTCTCAGGCTCTGCTTAGGGGATACAGTTATGTTGCCTGTCTCCGAGACCTGATTGTTACAGCTTTACCCTCGCAGATGAAAGAAAGCCTGGTGATGCTTGTGGCAGAGCAGGCACTGGACGATACTTACTGGGCATATAGTCAATGGGGTATCAAAGCTGGTGCTGCTTCCAGCAACCATGTTCCCACCTCTTGGCCAAGGACTTTGCATCTCTGAACCCTAGCCCCAACCCAACCTCAGAGCCTGGTGGCTATTTGCCATTTGCCTTGGTGAAAGCATGTGCTTTGCAGCCAGTAATTGCTTGGTGAAGGGAGTATGTGTTGTTGTCAGGGTGATGGGCTAGGGCCTGGGCACAGCTGGCCACAGGGGTGGGTAAGCATTAACTCTTGGTCCTGCTGCAATGCTCAGCAGGGCTCCAGGGACCCAAGGACAGTTCCCAGCTGCGTCCATGACCCCTCCCCACCAAGTTGGCTGCCCAGGGCCCATATTCAGAAATACCCTGTTGGTGGTACAGCTCTGCCGTCACTGATAATGATCTCACTGTTTTCAGCAAGGGCTTCACACGTCGCAAAGCTTCCCTGATGCTTGGCAGCAGAATTCATGAAGTTTCCCACACCTCTGTCTGCCTGGTGACCTGTGCAGAGGAGAATTTATTTTTTCTGTGGAGGTCAGGTGCTTACCAGGGTCACATGGGTTAAGTGTTCTGTTAGCCATTTCAGAACTCTTGGCTGCACATTCTGAGATATGGGATAATAGGGTCAAGCCTTGGGCTATAGACAAAAGAAAACGAGGCATATACAGTGGGGACATTGTTTCTTAGTCTTCTTGGGCTAGGTGGGTAGTGCCAGGCAAGATATCCTGGTACTCATCCATGAGGGAGGAGAAGGACAGGGCTAGGCCACCTAGTATTCAGAAGGCTGGATGATGGTACTGAACAGTTTGAGGGGCAGCTGAGCATGTGCCAGAGGGACATAGAGCACACATAGGGCAGGACCCTGATAGGCAGCTCAGCAGGAAGCGGTCTAAAGGAAGCAAGTAGAAGCTCATAAGTCTGCACAGGAGCCAGCGGCTGTGTGCTGTGGTTTCCCCAGAGTCTGGAGAGAGCTCTTTCCTTTTCTACTGGGCCACCCCAAAGTTGAGGCCCTAAGCCTCAAAGTGGAAGTGAACAGCTGTCTATCACTCCAAAAGGAGGAGACAAAACAGGGCTCTGCTTTTTAAATATTCCAATCAACTTTCAGGGGCTAGTTCTGACCAGTGTGACCCTGCTTCATCTCACTTGTGTCCTCCACGTGGTGCACCAAGAGACTATTGCTGAGAGGTGTGGCCCTTGAGGCCTGAGGGGCATAGGAACCCACTTAGGGCCTTCAGAAAGCTCGCACTTGGTGGGGCACAGGATATGAGTCTGTAGGGGATAAGGAGAGGCTTATGCAATGCACAGAAGGAAAGAATTGATTCCAACTAATGGAGCTGGGGAAGGTTGAGACCTGGTGCCTACTGAAGTACAGGGCATCTGCAGTCCAGGAGGTCTAGGGCTGGAGGTACAGCACACTAAGTGGGGGTAAGGGTGGGGGAGCACTGAAGGTTATATAGTGATAAAGTGCCATGAACAGAGGCTAGAGACCAGGAGAGCCCTCTGGGTTGTAGGCATAGAATCTGTGTGGCTGGGCATGGGGCATGCTCTGTATTGTGGAGTGAGGTTGGAGGAACCTTGGCAGGGGAACCCAGGTAAATGGTTGTGGGAGAGAATTTATGGAGTGCAGGATGCCAGAGATATACTAGATCCCAATCAGAAGATCCAGAGAATAAGAAGAGAGATGGCACCAGTGGTTTTTGTCCTCAGAAATGGGCCTTGGTTCTGGGAAGAAATCAGTCACTCAGAGATGCCAAAGGAGGGAAGAGGGAAAACAGAATTAGGGCAGATATGGGGCAATGCTAGGGGCTCAGCCAGCCCACCAGGCGCCAGCTGTGGGCTCTGCCTTGGGAACAGGCTAACATAGCCTGTGGTTGCAGGATGAAGGAGTTGGTATCAGGACAGCTTGTGGATTGGCCTGAGTGAGACCTGCAGACAAGGTCTGGGGTTCAGGATTCTTATCCACTACCAGGAGGGAACAGCCTGTCTCCCAAAGAGCTTTGGGGCAGCTAGGCCTCAAGGACAAAGGCAGGCGGGGGCAGGGGATGGAGCCTGTAGCTGTGAGCTTAATGGCCCCGGAAAGAGAAAAAAAAAAAAAACCATAAAGCTGCAGAATTACGGGGAGACATAAACAGAGCTGTCAGGCATTAGCTGCAGGGAGACGGCTGAGCAGGGTAGAGCTGCGATCCTTGCGTGTGCATAAAAAGACAGAAGTTATCAAAGGAACCAGATTAAGGAGCTGCTGTCTCTGCTATACTCAGGCTCCCTGGCAGATTCCTTTCTCATGCCTCAGCCTGCCGGCTCTGGTCACATGCTGACCCAGGGGCTGGATCTTAAGGATTGGCCAGGGTAGGGGGTAGATACTGGATGTCTGTGTGAACAGGACAGTGCGTGGAAGCCAGGTCTAGGGTGGGAGGCGGCACTGATCCTGGCAGTTTATGGCATTCACACTCCCTGCCACCCTCATTTTTTGCTGTTGCTGCTGATGACGTTAGCTAAGCACTAATGGGCTTAAATTTCATCTTAAAGCATCCGCATACTCCTCGGCAGATGACAAACAGCCTGCTCTCCTGAGCTGCAGAGATGCCAGCCTATGGGCAGGCATGTGCCTCTGCCTGTGCAGATATGCTGTCCCCCGGACAGGGTTCTGAAGAGGACAGGTTACTTTGGAGTACCTAACATGTAGACAGGAGCTTGGCCTGAGGCTTTAGGGCCCCACTTGAGTTCCCCAGCCCAGGCACCAAGATGAGGGCCTGGGAATTATCTGCCATGTTCTTAAAAACTCTAGGGAATCATGTTTTTTTACAGGCCTAGAAGAGTAGCAGCGTCTTTTCTTGAGGGTGGACTTCATCCATCTACCTATCCACTCATTCATTTGACAAACATACAGCCCTCCACAGCCTGATCCTTCCTGCCCCAGTTCAAAAACGTCCATCAAAGGCCTGAGCTGTGCTTTTGAGTTTCTTAGGATAGCAAGTGGGCGTCTCTAAATGCAGTTGTGTGGGAGAAGATCTTTTGTTGGTGGAGGTTCCTGAAAGTTGTGAGGGGAAAATGGACAAGGAGCCCTGGAAGCTGTGTGGACCAGGAGCCAATCTAGTATGTAAGGAAGAGAGGCGTATCTGAACAGGAGGGTACCAAAACATACGCAGATCCCCCAGAGAAGCTATGTGGCATTCTCAGTGCTCCCGTTTACCTTTGCAAAGTCCACAGCCATCACTCGGGGATGCCCTTCCTTCGCTGCAGAGCTGGGGCTGACACACACAGCTGTCCGTCATTCCTTTATGTCCTAGCACCTGTCTTCGTCACCCTGTACTAGGAATGGTTTTCCCTCCCATTGATTCCCAATGAGACAAGGAGGACATTTGAGGAGGGTGACCATCACCAGGCAGGCCTCAGGTATCACCCTCTTTTTTTTTTTTTGGTTTTTCGAGACAGGGTTTCCCTGTAGTTTCTAGAGCCTGTCCTGGATCTAGCTCTTGTAGACCAGGCTGGTCTCGAACTCAGAGATCCGCCTGCCTCTGCCTCCTGAGTGCTGGGATTAAAGGCGTGCGCCACCACCGCCCGGCACCACTGGTATCACCCTCTTTAGCAGGGCTGGTGAGCTGAACATGAAGGTTTGGTAGGCTTTGAGTCCCATGCTGTGGGACCCCTTTGTCCTCTGGGTTTCAGACATGCACTAGGTTACTTGTAAGAATTGGTCCTCCCTGGTTCTGGCCCACCAAGAGTTGTTGGACTTGAGTTGAGGACATTCATTGGCAGGTTAGTAGTCTGACCCCATCACAGCTCTCTAGGAGATACTCTAGCCTCATCTTAATGGACCCTCCATTATTTGCCCCTCACTACAGCCACAGTGAATCATAGCGTACATATGTCTGGTGGTGTCACCCCTGCTCTTGTCTGTGCTCTGCAGCTCACTGTCATGTAACACATTTGTGATCTGGGTTCTACCTGTCTCATTTCCAAATCCAACTTAAGAACCCACATTTTCAGACCTTGCCTCTCGGCCTCAGCAGCCTTTTCCCTTCTCAGTAATTCCTGCAGCTCCCTCAGGACTCAGGACTTCCTCTGGGTTATCCCTCTGCTCCTGTGTCCCTCCCAGGTGTATGTCGGCCTTTGTCTTCTACAAGGGTATTGATCTTTTGCTGTCTCTGCGTGGCATAGAGTAGACATTTGGGAGCTGCTCAGATGGAAGGGTAGTTGGCAGGTTGGTGCATGGGCAAGTGGGTGGTAGGATTATAGATGGATGAGTGGGGAATAAATGAATGAATGGGTGGGGGTCAGAGTGGATGGAGGGGCTTTATAGTCTATTGGAAAGCTCAGCAGTCCCAGGAAGTGAGCTTCAGAGCCTTGAGCAAGTCTGTCTTCAGTGAGCCTTGATTTCTCTGTGTGCAAAACCATCTGCTCAGCTCCAATAGCTGAGTGGGTCAGGTGTACCAGACAGTAACCACAAAGGAAACATGTTAGCTTGAATGGAGCCCCTGCAGCCCTAAAAGGACCTTCTTTTCTGAAGGTCTTGCCTAGTGCCCCTGTGCTGAGTAGAGAGTTGGAGCCAGGCTTCAATTTAAACCCAAGTCTTGATGCTCTGCTCCCAAGACATCCTTTGGCCTCTCAGGATTTAATTGTATTCTCTATAAGATATGGTTCTTGTGTTCCTTTTGGTTTCTCTGGAGATAAAAACATTGTGACTTATACCCCAACTACATGTAGAGTCTTCTGCCCTGAATTATATAATGCTGTTAGATCTTTCATCGAATACACAAATGCCCTAAGCCTTTTTCTATGCCTTGTTTGCAAAGTGCAGACAAAATTGTGACTGATGCTCAAAGCAGAAGTCAGGGCCTGGAAGGTCAGTGAGTTGGTCATAGTGTGATGGTAACAAGGTCTTTCTGTTTCTTAGTGGGTCTCTCAACCATGGGAGAGGGATGTTTAACTGCTGTCCCTACTTAAAGGATGAGGAGTCACAGGCCCAGAAGGGGTAACTCACCTGAGGTCACAGAGCCAGTCAGCCCTAGGGTCTTGGGTACTTGGTGTTTCTTTTCAAAGACTCCTGTGAGGACACTGGAAAAAGCTGTCTCTAGACCACAGTGAAGCACAGCAAGCTATCCAAAACCTTCCACAGGTCTGGGGCTACAGGGCCTTCAGCCAGTCTGTCAGGTCAGTTCCACCCAGAGTTGCCACATGTGACAGGACCCTGTTCAGGCCGCTGCCACAAGGCCTGTGTGCCCAAACGGTGTGTCTGGCCAACCTAACAGTAACCAGCTGGTGGGAGGATGGAAGTCAGACTTGGATGACGCCCAGGAGTTTCTGTCTTCCTGGCCACACCTTTGCAGGCAGCAAAGACCAGTTGGGATTTCTAGCCTTTTGCCTCCGCTATAAAAAGAAGTATGTCAATATTTACCTTTCAAAAGGACGGATAGGTCCCAGGTCTACTCGAGGCTGCTCTGACAGCTCTGTCCATATGATCTCTTTTAATCTCTACTTGCACAGAGCCCCGCAGAGCTCAGTTAGGGGTAGGATTTGATCCCTTATCTCCAGCGGTCCCCAGTTCCTAGCCTTTGGGTTCACAAACTCTGGATGGCATCTGGCTGTACATTTTACATGCTGTTTTGTTGGAAAGATTACAGGATAGTGTACTGCTGGTCCACACAGAAGGGAGAGGAAGGTTGCACAAAAACTAAGAGTGCCTTTGAACACCTGACCAGTGGCAGCTGCCCACCCGTGAAGATCTGTGTAGACAATGGTCAGGCCCAACTCTATACCCTATGGGGGCCTTAGTATCCTTCGTACCAAAGAGAGTGCAGGATATAGGAAGTTGTAACCTCTAGGCAGCCTGTCTCCATCCAGTCGTGCTGAGGTGGATGCAGGTGGCCAGCTGCCTGAAGGATGCAGCTTTACTCATAGAATCAGTTCTGCTTTCCTTCTCATTTTACTCCCCTTGTTGTTCCCTTGGGTGGACACTTACTTAGGGGACTCCAGTGCTGTCTGCCGCAGGTGACTGACCGCCTTTGCACAGATTACTTTAGACTGGGACAATGGCCACATGGAGTTTTTATTTGGATCCATATTGCCAGAAGGTACTTCATCGAGGTAGAACTAGTTAACCTCTCCACCCCATCTAGACCAGGGCTCCCCTTTTCCATGTGTCACCAGCCAGCCAGAGGCAGCACCAGGCCTGTATCTCCGCCATGCTCAGAAAACCAAGTGAGTGGTGTCCTGATGAGCACCCACAGAGCTGGGCCTATCTATGAAGGGAAGGGCAGGCCTGACTGGAAAGAGCCCAAATCCAGAAACCACCCCACCCCACAATGGGTATAGTCTTATAACCTTGCCAGTTGGGTGCCTAGAACATTTTACAACTCAAGAGCATGAAACATGGAGTGGTTAAGTAAAGTGCCCAAGGTTACCCAGATATGTGTGCAGGAGCTGAGATTTGAACCCTCAGCTGCTCACCGTCAGGGCTCCATCATGGAGGATACGGAGAGATTGCATCTCTCACTCAATTCCAAGTCCCATGAGCTTTCCAAGTACCCTGGCTGCATTAACCTTTGGAGCCCCTCAGGAGAGGATCCAATCTGCCATTCTCTACCAATGAAGAGTTCTCCCACAAGTTTCCAAAGTGAGGCAGCTGTGGGTCGAGCCAAGTTAGCTGTGTGCAGCTGAAAAAGGTCCCTCCCCAAAGTTATGGTCTGAAACTCAGAGAGTTCTAGAAAGGTTGGATGCAGTCAGAGGCAAGATCCAAGTGGGCCTGGGCCTGGGTACAGAACCAGCATACAGGCCGAGCTGAAATACTGTGTTTACTCCATGAGAGAAACAGGAACAGTGTTCAAAACAGTTGGGTACTGGACTTAGCTGCCCAGGCTTTGTGTTTTCTCTTAAGTACTTCCCATTTTATAGTTGTGTGGAGAAGGTAATCAGCCAGCTTCCCACTTGGGCTCAGGAAGGTCCCCAGTAAGTTTTCCCAGGTTGCCCCTGGAACAGAGGCTACCAGCTCGCTCTCACTGAGGCTGGTTCTGCCAGGACAGCCACCAGCATGGCACAACTGGAAGTTCTCCTGCTGTGGTGAGAGCAGCTGCAAGCCCAGCACTTCCCCAGTTTGAGAAGCCGTCAGATCAGAATCAGCAGTAGTCTAGTCTGTTGGGGCAGCGTGGCACTGCACAGGAACATCCAGCCATCAGTGAATTTGGAATTTATCATGACAGTCACGTATATATTTGGAGGAGGATGCTCTGGTTGAGATTCAGTCTTCAGGTGAATAAGAGATCTGTAGATTCAGTGTCATGCCAAGAAGCCCTGACAGTGGGTTCGCCATTGTGACACTTCTCTCCTGTCCCTGTCCTTCCACTCTCTCCCCCTGCTGACCAGTGTTCTGAAATTCTATGCCTGTTCATTTGTTTTTACCCCGAGAAACCATGCTTCATCCCCCAACCCAAGAACCCTGCCTTCAGAGCCCCCAAAGAGTAGAGTATAGAACAGCCTTTTCTATTCTTTGGTGCTATTTCCACTTCTGGTCAGGAGAAGTGATATTACACCTTGGGAAGGATAGTTGAGGGTGGAAGTAAAACCTCCAGAGGCACCAGGAGGTCTCTTCAAACAGCATCAGCCTCTGGTGGGGAGCAGGGGTGAATAGTGAGATGGGAAGAACTTTGTAGACCGAGGGAAGGCAGAGCCCAATGAGTACCATCCCCCAGTACCTTGTTTCTGCCCAAGTACCAGTTCTCTTCTCCCTCCTAACCCTGCCTGGCTTCCAGGGCCCTCCCAGCTAAAGCCTCCCTAGGGTATCAACCTCTGGCCTGGTAGGCCTCTTATGTGCTTGCTACTGCTCTCCGGGCTGCACTGTGGAGGATGAACCCAGCCAAAACCCCAGCCTCTCACAGCCGTTATTTTTCATCTAGCCAAGACAAGCCTAAAGAGAACAGTCTCCAGCGCCCAGATAGACAATGTTCTTTTCTGTTGCTAAACCAGTGGTTCTCAACCTTCCTAATGCTGTGACCCTTTAATACAGTTCATGTTGTGGTGACCCCACAACCATAGTTACTTTTGTTGCTATTTCATAGCTGTAATTTTGCTACTGTTATGAATCGTAATGTAAATTTCTGTGTTTTCCAATGGTCTTAGGTGACTCAGTGAAAGGAACACAACCCACATGTTGAGAACTGCTATGCTAAACCCCTGGTTTCTGTGCCTGGGATGGCCACCACTTCCTTCACTTTCCCTGCTGGCTGCCACCCCTAACTGCCTTCTCCTTAAAGAGGGGGGGCTCCTGAGACTTCTGGATTGGGCTAAGAACAGTCTGGAAAGCGCCAGGGATACTTGAGGGACCCAGTCAAATGCTGGTCCTGGCAGCTGCCCATCTGATGCTCAGCTCTTCTAAAGAGGGCACAGTGAGGTTTAGGTGGGTGGCCTTTGGGAGAGAAGGGCAACCACAACCGACACGAACTTCCTGCGACCTCATTCTGAGGGAGGAAAGGTCTGAAGGAGGGGAGCCAAGCTAAGGTTCTCCCTAGGGCAAGCCTAGGCAGACCCACAAGAGGAGTAAAGCAATCGCTGGAGCTTCCTGTCTGTGCTCCTGGCATTTCCCCAGACCCCTGCTCGGGAAGGGTCTTCCTTTGAAGTTTCCGGCAAGACCAGCCCACTGCTGTCCAAATGGCTTATTTGTCTAGTGGCGTAGGAAGGGGGACTGGAGGTGGAGGTGGCAGCGCCCCGCTTGGCGCCGCTGCTGCCTGAGGGTCCGTGCTTTGGGAGCTCCAGCTTCTGCGAACTATAGGATGCTGAGACCAGGCCGAGAACCCCAGGGACTCGGTGCTCGGGCCGGCTGTTTCAGGCTGGCGGGGAGCTGGAGCCGCCTCGCACCGCCACTCCGCGCAGGGTGGGAGGGAGGCGAGGGGACGAGCGCCGGCTCCCCGCCCCCATCCCACCCGGTTCCGATATTTAGCTGAAAGGCACGCGGCTCCTAATCGGCCCTTTCCAGGCTGAGAAGTAGCGGCGCTCTGCTCGCTCAAGGGCGGGGGCCGGGCCGGGGGAGGCGCGGAGTCCGGAGCCTGCGAGCGAGGTGAGGAGCCCGCGTCCTCGGCTGCTGGAGCGGGCGGGCGGGCGCGTACCGCCGAGGCAGATATAGAAAGGGGGGCAGGTTAAAAATAACCCTCTTCGGCTGGGAAGCTCGCGCTCACTCTCTCGCCTCGTTCGGTGCCAGAGGACTCCAGGGGAGGTGGCGTTGGGGAGGGCAGCGCGGGATTCCCCTCCTCCGCCGCCGGGCGGGGTGCCGCCTGCACGCCACGGCTGCACGTGTGCGGGGCCGCGCGCCCTGGCCCCTCGGCCCGGCCCGCGGCGCTCTCCCCAGCCTCGAGCTTCTGGCTGCCGCCCCGCCCGCACCCAGGGCGGCAGTAGAAAGTGCTCCTTTATTCATTATTTACGAGCATTAATAGGTTTGGGGCGCGCGTGCTGGGAGAGGAGGCGAGGATGCCGCGGGGACCCCAGCGTTAGAGGAAGGGTGCGGACCTGGGGGAAGGTCTGCCGGGCGGGGGGGCTCGGACGTGGTCCTTCGCGGGCGCGCACTTAGCCTAGCGGGGTGCGGGGGCTGCAGGCCTCACGCCCCGCCCTGCACGGTCCTTGCCGCCGCGTCCCTGACGCAGCCCTGGCCTCATTTATCATCATCTTTGGTCAAGTGGAGTGTGCAAGGAACAGCTGCTTCACTCGGCTGACTTCCGAGGGCGGCTACAGCGGGAATCAGGAAAATGAATGATGGAGGCTGGGGGGCCGCCCCCAGGTCCGGGTGCAGGCGGGAGGGAGGCGAGGGGAGCATCCTGGCTGCCTCTACCTCATGGCAAGCGCAGCGCCCCCTTCCTCTCCGGGTGCCCACGGTCCCTGCGGATCGCTGGCTGAGGACAGGCGGGTGTGCCGGAGGTCGCCGTGACCTTGCTGGGGTCAGTGGGCTGGGCTGCGGAGGAGGCGTCGCGGCGTCTTTGGTGGCCCTCTCCGGATTGGCGGAAGGCCGGGGAGACGAGGGGGAGGGAAGGGGAGTACCAATGGAAGGTGAAATTTTACCTGCCCCTGAGGGAGTCCTGCGGATTTTCTCCCGGCGACGGCCGCGTTCTGCCTTTGTCTTACATGGCCGAAACATCTGTAGTTGCGGCGGAGAGGCCGCAGACCCCACCCTCCGCGCGGCTCCCCAGCCAGCTCTCTGCTGCTGCCCGCACCTCAGTGTGGGGTCCTTGCCCGCGCCCTTCCCCGCCTGGTGTTGATGGGGCGGGGGCTGGTTGCGGGAAGGGTTAATGGCCTAGTCGCAGACCCTAATTGTCAGAGCTAGGCCCCGCTTCGTTCCAATTACCCTAAGTAGAGACTGAATGCGCAATTAACGGAGTCAGCTTGCCAACTGGAAAGCTGTCCCCGCTTTCACATTGAGCGGAATACTCCACCAGCTGACTTGGACGAAGCAATTTCCTCCGCTCTCCCCTTTCTCTCTCCTCCAGCCCCTTCTCTTTTTCTCTCTCCTTAATAATAAAATTATACCAAGCAGTTTGCGGTGTGGCAGGCGGCCAGAAAAGCGTTTCTTTAAACGCCGCCGTCTCACAATTAGGCAGCAAGAGGATTTGACACGCCGAGGCGGCCTGACAGGCGGCTTCCTCCCTGGGGGCCGGTGCAGGAGGGGCTCCAGTGCCCGGCTCCCCCATATGGAACCGGCACTGGGAGGGGGCCGGGGTTGCACCTCCTGTGCTGTCAGCGTGCTGCAGTGAGAAGCCCTTGGGGCAGGCAGCAGGGGAGGTTCCACCCAGGCCCCGGGAGGCAGCAAGATCTTTCCCTGTTGGGGTATAGAGAAGGAAAGCCATGTTCTCTGTTTCTGTTTGACAGAGAGGCATCTGGGGCACACAGCTGCTGAGCCTGGTGGACAAGTCACTGACCCTCTCTGGGCTTCCATTGATCTCTACAAGTTTGGGATTGGAATGTTGAGGAAGAATGTGCCCTGTTCCTGGGGGCTGGTTGCTTTCCAATGAGGATACCGAGGAGGTTAAAGGCAGACAGCACTGTCTGTCATGAGCCAGAGACCCCTCTGCTGCTGCTGCTGCTGCTGCTGCTGCTGCTGCTGCTGCTGCTGCTGCTGCTGCTGCTGGGAGAGCAGACCTAGAATTCCCATGGTCACATAAGAAGAGCTGCCATGGAAGCACCAGGGACCAGTACCCCGGAAATAGGGTACATTGATCACTGGCTATAAGCAGCTGAAGTCAGAACTGGATCGAGGTAGGCAGTAGCTGCTATAGGAGGCAGCTGCTACTGGAAGCCACCTTGCTGTTTGCTGCCTCCCAGCTTCTGGAGGGCAGCCACTTCCTTCACCTCTTTCTTCCCCTTCCTGCCCCAGGTGCCCTTCTGCAACACCATGGCAGCTTTCTGTGTCTTAGACTACAGGAGCTGTGTACCTTCCCCTGGAACTTCAACCCCCTGCCCATCCCCACCTGGACATTTGCTGATCCCAAATGGGCTCCAAGCGCTGTTGGGCGCCAACACTAAAGGTTGTGGAGGAGAGGATGCAAGCTTCACTGCTGCCACTTCCTCCTTAGCTACTGTTCGTGTCCTGCCCACCCCTCTCCCACCTCCTGAAATTGCTCTCTGGGCCTCATCCCCTGAGGCTGAAGACTAAATAATATGATAAACACAAAGCCAGGAGTGTCCCTCTATTCCACTTAGTCACAGTATTTATAGGGGCAACTCTGGGGCCAGAGTAGGGCTTTGAAACTTAATGGCAAAATGCAGAAAGCACCTCCCTTCAGGCTCTCACCCTTAGGAGGCAGCTCATTGTACCATTAATTATGTAATTACTGCTGTCATGAGCCCCACATGGGAGCCTGGCAGGGGTCCCAGGAGGGGGAAGGGGCAGGGCCTCACCTGTCTCCTGTGGAATGTTACCAGGGCCCCTCCCTACACCACCTCTACAAGCTGTGGTCCGACCTCTGTAGGTCTTCTGTCCTTGCTGCACCCGGGTCACTCACCTTTGTTTGCCTGGGCCATGCCGCTCCCAAGGTCTGCTCTGGATCCAGAAAACATTTTGGTATGCTCCTTGTTGCATTGAATACCCAAGTCCTCAGCCCAGCAAGACCAGAGCTAAACTGCACGGGTGTCAGCTTCATCAGTGTTTGATATCTGGGGCTGATGGTCAAGAGAGAGCCCACAGAGTCTTCTTGAACTCTGCACTGTTTAAATAACAATAAAAACCCTTGAGACTTGGTTGATAGCTTTTTTTTTAATGACTGTGTGTGTGTGTGTGTGTGTGTGTGTGTGTGTGTGTAAACAACTTTCTGGAGCTGGTTCTATTGTGGGTTCCATGGATTGAACTTGGTTGCTTGGCCATTTTATCTAGCCAGCCCTGGTAACATTTTTGAAAATGAAAGCCATCCCATACTGTACACTCCTGACTTGTGACCTGCCAAAAGAAAAAGACTGCTCTGTCCCGTCCCCTCCACCCCCATACTTTATACTGAGATGTACAGCCCGTCTCCAACGCCCTACCTAATACTTTGCTCCAAAGTGGATTCTGTCCATCCTTGAGAAAGGGTCTGTGGCCCTAGCCCATGCCCTCCAGTTCCCACCCAAATATACCGTGTCTCATAACCTGACCACTTATTCTGAATTCTTTTCCCAGGGTTCATGTGACATTTAAAGCATGATTCATTTAATGCATATTTATTATTCTGGGCAATGGGGACATGGTTATGAATAAAATAGGCAAAAATCCCTGCTCCTATGGAACTTTTCACTCGAGAGGAGATTAGTAATAAGTTAAGGCAAAAAGTAAGTGCGGAAGGAGGCACATGGGTCTCATGTAAAATAAAGTGATCACCCAGAAGCCAAGGTGTGGAGCTGGGCAGAGAGGTGGGTAGATGTCAGGGAATGGTTTTCCTAGCAAAGGGGACAACCAGCCCAAAAGCCTTGAGGACCACAGAGGTGAAAGGCTTGCCCAAGGTCAGCACCCTGCTGGCATTTAGACAGCCTGCTGCTGGCTTGGCACTTCTTTGCTGCTGCTTCTACAAGTAAGTTAAGTCCTGGTCCTTCTGGGAAGAGGAGGGGACAAGGCTGTACTGATCAGTTTCAGCCTTCTGTAAGGATGGGTTCTGCTGGGGCTCGGAATGTGGACCAACCCAAGCAGCCTGGGACCTCCCTGGCTACTCAGGGTACTGGATGGAAAGAAAAGCTCTGAATGTCTGGTCTTCAAACCCTGACTGTGGGTGGCATCAGGGAGATCCGGCTAGCCTGAACTGAAGCTGATAGGAAAGGCCGCCATGCCTATTCCTCCTTTCCTTGTTTAGCTGGGTGGTGGTGGCTTTTGTTGAGTGGTGGATAACGTGACCCAAAACAACATATCCACGGGAGACTGCTGAAGAAGCAGTGGCGGCTAACGTGGCTACAGACAGGACAGCCCTGTGGTGGGCACAGGGCCAGCTGGACTATGGACCCCAGCTGCTGAGGGCATCCACCCTGTGATCCATTGCATCCTAGTAACTCTGTAGGGTAGTGTCTAAGAAAGAACTGGTACAGGGCCTCTGGGCATGGTGTTAAGAGGCCACTCCAGTGCCTTAACATAGCAGGGAAGATGAGTTGGAAGGGGTCTTCTCAAACATCCTCCAGAGAACTCAGATTCAGCTTCTCATGAGGTCCCCAGCATCTTTTGGGACTTTTTTTAAAGTTAGTTTTGCTGTGTCGTCCAGACTGGCTTGTTACAGTGCTGGTAATTGTGCTGAAGGCCTCCTGAATGCTAGGCAAATACTGGACCACTGAGCTCTCCACATAACCTGATCCTCTTGCTTCAGGTTCCGGAGACTGGGACCACAGGTTTATAACCCCTTCAACCTGATGATTTTCTGTTTCAGTGATGGGGCTGCTGACTGCATGCTAGGCAAGCATTGTAAAAACCGTGAACTACACTCCAGTCTCTGTCTTCCTTCTCTGCCTACTTCTGGCTACTCAGGGCCTCAGACCCTTTCTGGGGGACCTGTAAAGAAGGTGTTGTCAGCATGGGGTGGTCTTGAGAGGCTGTGCTTTGGGGTGGAGCTGTCTTGCCATCACTAGCATCCCTGCCTGCCCTAAGCAGGTCCACCAGTCCCTCCTCATGCTAGACCCCAGTCCAAGGAGTCTAGCCTAGTCTCAAGGCCTGTGGTGTCTGGCTGCTCTTGTGGGTTCCATGGAGTTCATCCTTGCCTCCCTGACAAGCCAGCCATAAAGACTTCCAAACATCTGGCTATGGCTGATGATTTAGGCTCAGCCAGACCACATAGTTACTATTACTTTATGTGTGTCCTTGGGTGACGGCACCCTTAGGGAAGCATGTGGAAGAGGACCTCCGGTTTGTTCTTCTGCCACTTTTCACGTTGTTTCCTTAAGACAGTCTCGCTGTCTTGCTAGCTAGCCAGCAAGAACAGGCTATACCTATTTCTCTTCTCTTCCTCCCCCTCCCCCTTGCTACTGGGATTACATTTTCACACAGCTGTGCCCAGCTTTTTGCATGGGGGCTGAGGTTTCAAGCTCAGGTCCTCATGCTTGTACAGCAAGCTCTCCAACCTTAGCCATCTCCCAACCACCAAGTCTTATATTTATTATTCATCTGTAATATAATGTAATGTAGGATCCCACCCTAGCCATTGCTCCCTGAACATCTTCTGTTCCTTCCCTGCCTCCTCTCTGGGTTCTTGGGCCTTGAGTAGGTAAGGCTTTTTTTATTTTTCCTGTATCTACCAACCAGGTCATAAAACAACTCTAGGTGGGTGGAAAGCCAGTGACTGGGGGCTGCCGGTGAAGCAGGGACATGTCTCTTCCCACCCCCTCTGCCTTTCCTCAAGATAACATTTTCCAGGGCCAACTGGGAGCAGTTGCAGCTCTGGCCCTCAGCTTATCCATCTCACTGGTGGGCCCAACCCTCAGGCCTGAAGAGGCTCTGTACTAATGACTAGTCCCTGGAAGCTGGCCAGATTCTATAGGTAGGTTTGCCTGCTGGGAGTTGGGGTATAACAGCTCCGTGGTAGACCTTGCTTACCAGGCTAACGTTACTGAGTTTATCCCTAGTACCATGAAAATAGTCAGGCTTGCAGGCAGGGTCTGACCTGCTGAAGAAGGGTTATGCGGGCAGGTAGGCGCCTATGCCTATATTCACCTGGCCTGAACTCAGCTCCCCTTTCTTGCTGTACTGTACCAAGACACTCTCAGGGTGGGGATTTTTGGGATGGCATCCAAGAGAGGGGTTTGATCTCCCGCTCAGCTAGGGTCACAAGCAAGTCCTTAGCCCCTCTGAATGTCACCTTTGGTTATAAAAGGGACAAGATAAAGCACTGAGTTGCTTACTGGCCAGCTTCCCCTCTTCGAGTCTTTGGGAGAAGGGCAATGCCCAAGGCTCAACCTTGCCGTGCTTTCATGGCTGTGTTGATGGCTTGTGTCTGTGGCAGTTCTGTCAAAGGAAGTTATCCAGACTGCAAGCACTGTCCAGTTCCACAAAGGTCTTGAGATTTAGCCTTGCTGGGCTCTTCTGTCCAGTGTCTGGGAGTATCCAGTGGTTACAAGGTTGGAGTATTCATGCAGCTAGGGCCAAAGAGAGTTGCTCTGGATTCCCATCAGCTGCCTGCCAGATTCTGCCAGGGTGGCTGAGGAGAAGTCTTGGCAAGTTCCCAGGAGAAGGGGGAGGGGAAGAAGCTGGGGCAAGATTCCCTTTCCCAACCTTTATGGCTACTAGTCCAGCCACCTCAGCTGCTTCTCTCCTCCATGTTGAAAGGTCACCGTTACCTGTGGGGGAATTCATTCCTCAGTCTGCTCTCTGAGTCTGTCTCCCTAGTCCTTTGCTATCCCCCTCTTGTCTTCCATGTCCTTTCCTGGTGCTCTTGAAAAATAATCATAATCACAATAATTAATAACAACAGAGCCCACAGCAAGCCTGAGGTGGCTCTTAAAGAGGCAGCACCCTCTTTTCTCCTGGCAGAGCCAGCAAGACCTCTGCAGCTTCAAGCGGCAGCTAGGATACCACCATGCCTGAGCCTTTGTTTCTGTCCCTCCCTCTGCCAGGGTTGGAGGCTGGTGCTGGGGCACATGTTTCTGCCTGTGTCCTCCAACAAGCACTGGGCCTCTGGGATTTTAATTGAACTGTCTTTTCTTAGAGATAGATGCCTTCCACATCCAGCTGCCTGTGTGCATCAGGAAGCCAGCCTGTAATCCTGTGTGGGGAAATTAAAAGGCGCAGCAGCTGGACTGATTAGATGGGGCAGGGACACTGTTCATGACTCCCCCTCTTTTTAGATAATGTCTCTGGTAATGCATTTTGGGAATGTGGTGATGGAGGTGGGGGGAGGTGTGTGTGTGTGCGCGCGCGCACACACGCACACACACACACAAAACTCCAGCCGTAGAAATGTTAATGATATCTACAGGACACTCAGCAGGAAATGAGAGTGATCTGGGACTAATAAAAGCCGAAATGTAATTTGTGCAGATATATGAGGGAGGCAGATGTAGCCTTCAGAGCAGTCCGGGTTTGTACGTATAAACACACACCCAGGGAGGACAGGAAACTGTCATTTCGTGTACTGATCTTGGAAGTGGCCCACCAGCAGTCCTGAACAGGGGTGACATCCACCAACATCCAGAGTGTGCTCTGCTCTTGGAAGGTGGGGGCAGGAGGCACCAGGCCACCCACCTGGAGAGATGCTGCCTCCAGCCCCTCTGGATTAGCACAGCCTGGGGTATTTCATCTAAACCACAGGACTGGAGTGAAGTAGATCCAAAGGGTAGGTGGGCACTCTCTTAGTGAGGGGTTAGAGAGGGGTGTAATGAGCTGGGAGTGGGGCAGGCAGGGGCCTTTAACAGTCTGGGGAGGAGAAAAGTTGCTTAGGGGCAGCTGGGTCTGGCCTGCTGCAGTGAGCTTTGGGTTGTCTGGATGCCTGAGCATTCCCTGTTCCTCTTTTGCTCCCTTCCCTGGGTCAATTCTAAGACTAAGAAAGGAAGGCACCTTTGTGGAATGGAGACCAAGGGAGGCTGGACCTCCTTGCCAGTGCAAGCTCTCCACACCCACCTCTCACACCTTTGTCTTCACTGTGAGGCACCTACCTCTCCACCCCCACAGTTACTTCTCAACAAACAAACAAAACCCCCAGAAACCTTTGTGGTCTAAGGCAGGCCACACCTCCCTCTTATGTTTTGGAACAAGAGCTGAAAAGTCCCAGTTCCCTCCTGGGGGCTTAAGCCGCTTAGTCCCAGAAACGGTGTACCTCCTGCCTTCAGCCTGTATGATGGCCTGGAAGCCCTGGCATGTGGGGCATAGGCCAAAACTTGGTGATATTCCTCTCTTCCACCATTGAGGATTTTCTGGGGTAACCAGTCAGTTGAAGGAAACTGAGGTACAGAAACTTGTGCTGTGACTCTATCCACAAAAGCCCCTGCCCTCCTGGCAGATGAGACACTACCTGCCCCTGTCCTCCAGGTCATGGCTGCCTCCACCAGCCCTGGCCTTGTGACAGCAGCTCAGCGGGAGGGGACAGGAGAGTCAGGGTAGTGTGCTCTCCAGTGGCCAGGGCACTGCGTCTTTGTCCCCTCTTAGTATTCATCCCACACTCTGGACCACATAATCTGTTTATGCACCTATGATACCGAGAACAGGAGGCAGGTGCTGCCATCCTTCACTCCCAGGAGTCAGAGGAGGGGGGCTTTGTGTGGACAGTTGGCTTAACAGCCCCCAGTCAACATCTGCCAGAAGGGACGGAGTCCAGATGGCACTGCAGGGGAGGTGTGTGTGAGCGTGCATGTACATGTGCCTGATAGGTCCTTTGTACATGTGTGGATTCCTGTATGTGCCATCACAGCAGCCTGCAAGCAGCCTCTCCCCAACTGGGGAGAGGTCCTCATGGGTACCTCGTGTGGTTGGGTCATGCTTAAGTAGGGCTACACAAAGACGGAGATTATGGGATCCAGTAGGGCCCCAGGGAGCAGTGGAATCGCTCTGCTAATTTGAACTGTCTATGAGGACTGGGCGTGGTGGTACAGACAAGAGGGCAGAGGGGAGGAGCTGGCAAGAGTGACCTGGAGTAGCCATTCCTGTGACTTGCTGCGTGCAGCCTGTTTTGGACTGTGCATGTCAGTGGCAGGTGTCCTTAGCATGGCTCAGCTGCAGGCACTGTGGAAGCAGGATTTCAGAGCACATCTCCCGGACCCAGAGGTTGTCAGTGTGTGCATAGCTGGTGGGAGGTGGCCAGGAGGGGTGCTGGCTGGGGCAGAGAGAGTGGAATATGGCCCGTCTGAATTGTTCTCCCTCTGCACCATCCCTTCTCTTCACAGATAACTGGCCCGAGTCATGCAGTCTTTTCGAGAAAGGTGTGGTTTCCATGGCAAACAGCAAAACTATCCACAAACCTCACAGGAGACATCGCGCCTGGAGAACTACAGGCAGCCAGGTCAGGCTGGGCTCAGCTGTGATCGTCAGCGGCTGCTGGCCAAGGACTATTACAACCCACAGCCCTATACAGGCTATGAGGGTGGCGCTGGCACACCTTCTGGCACAGTGGCCACGGCAGCTGCAGACAAGTACCACCGAGGCAGCAAGTCCCTGCAGGGGAGGCCGGCTTTCCCCAGCTATGTTCAGGACAGCAGCCCCTACCCAGGGCGTTACTCTGGCGAGGAGGGTCTTCAGACCTGGGGGGGCCCACAGCCACCACCTCCCCAGCCTCAGCCCCTGCCAGGGGCAGTGAGCAAATATGAGGAGAACTTGATGAAGAAGACGGTGGTGCCCCCAAACAGGCAGTACCCTGAGCAGGGCCCCCAACTTCCCTTCCGGACTCACAGCCTGCATGCCCCCCCACCACAGCCTCAGCAGCCCCTGGCTTACCCCAAACTCCAAAGGCAGAAAGCACAGAATGACCTGGCTTCCGCTCTGCCTTTCCCCCAGAGCAGCCACTTTCCCCAGCATTCTCAGTCCTTCCCTACCTCCTCCAGCTTCGCCCCGGCAGTGCAGGGTGGCGGCCAGGGGGCCCACTCCTACAAGAGTTGCACAGCGCCGTCTGCCCAGCCTCATGACAGGCCAATGAGTGCCAACGCAAGCCTGGCCCCAGGGCAACGGGTCCAGAATCTTCACGCTTACCAATCGGGCCGCCTTGGCTACGAGCAGCAGCAGCAAGCACTCCAGGGCCGGCACCACACCCAGGAAACTCTCCACTACCAGAACCTCACCAAGTACCAACACTATGGACAGCAAGGCCAGGGCTACTGTCCGCCGGACACAGCTGTTAGGACTCCTGAGCAGTATTACCAGACCTTCAGCCCCAGCTCCAGCCACTCCCCTGCACGGTCTGTGGGTCGCTCCCCTTCCTATAGCTCCACTCCATCACCACTGATGCCCAACCTGGAGAACTTCCCCTACAGCCAGCAGCCGCTTAGTACTGGGGCCTTCCCCACGGGCATCACAGACCACAGCCACTTTATGCCCCTGCTCAACCCATCCCCCACAGATGCTGCCAGTTCTGTGGACCCCCAGGTCAGCAACTGCAAGCCCCTGCAAAAGGAGAAGCTCCCTGACAACTTGCTGTCAGACCTCAGCCTGCAGAGCCTCACGGCACTCACCTCACAGGTGGAGAACATCTCCAATACCGTGCAGCAGCTCTTGCTGTCCAAAGCTGCCATGCCACAGAAGAAAGGGGTCAAGAGCCTCGTGGCCAGGACTCCGGAGCAGCACAAGAGCCAGCACTGTAGCCCCGAGGGCAGTGGCTACTCAGCTGAGCCAGCAGGCACACCGCTGTCTGAACCACCAAGCAGCACACCACAGTCCACGCATGCTGAGCCACAGGACGCCGACTACCTGAGTGGCTCCGAGGACCCTCTGGAGCGCAGCTTCCTCTACTGCAGCCAGGCCCGTGGCAGTCCCGCCAGGGTCAACAACAACTCCAAGGCCAAGCCTGAGTCCGTGTCTACCTGTTCTGTGACCTCACCTGACGACATGTCCACCAAGTCTGATGACTCTTTCCAGAGCCTGCACAGCACTCTGCCACTGGACAGCTTCTCCAAATTCGTGGCAGGTGAGCGGGACTGCCCACGGCTGCTGCTCAGTGCCCTAACCCAGGAAGATCTGGCCTCTGAGATCCTGGGGCTTCAGGAAGCCATTGTTGAGAAGGCTGACAAGGCCTGGGCTGAGGCTTCCAGCCTGCCCAAGGACAACGGCAAGCCGCCCTTCCCACTGGAGAACCACAGCACCTGCCTGGACGCTGTGGCCAAGACGCCATGGTCACAGCCCGGGGAACCAGAAGCCCTGCCTGAACCCTTGCAGCTGGACAAGGGTGGTAGCACCAAGGACTTCAGCCCAGGGCTCTTTGAAGACCCTTCTGTGGCCTTTGCCACCAGTGACCCGAAGAAGACAACCAGTCCCCTGTCCTTTGGCACCAAGCCTTTGCTTGGAGCTGCCACTCCAGACCCCACCGCGGCGGCCTTCGACTGCTTTCCAGACACAACCGCTGCCAGCTCGGTGGACAGTGCCAACCCTTTTGCCTGGCCAGAGGAGAACTTGGGTGATGCTTGTCCTCGCTGGGGCCTCCACCCTGGTGAGCTCACCAAGGGCTTGGAGCAGGGTACAAAAGGCTCAGACAATGTGGGCAAAGCAGATACCCACGAGACCTCTGCCTGCTTGGGCTTCCAGGAAGAGCATGCCATTGGGAAGCCAGCAGCTTCACTGGCTGGGGACTTCAAGCAGCAGGAGGCAGACGGGGTGAAGGAGGAAGTGGGTGGGTTGCTACAGTGCCCTGAGGTGGGCAAAGCTGACCAGTGGCTGGAGGACAGCCGGCATTGCTGTTCCTCCACTGACTTTGGGGACCTGCCATTGTTGCCACCCCCTGGCAGGAAGGAGGACCTGGAGGCTGAAGAGGAGTATTCCTCCCTGTGCGAACTGTTGGGTAGCCCTGAGCAGAGGCCCAGCCTGCAGGACCCATTGTCCCCCAAGGCCCCACTGATTTGCACCAAGGAGGAAGCAGAGGAGGTCCTGGACCCCAAGGCTGGCTGGGCCTCCCCATGTCACCTCTCCGGTGAGCCTGCTGTCCTCCTGGGCCCCTCTGTGGGTGCTGAATCAAAGGTCCAGAGCTGGTTTGAGTCTTCGCTGTCACATATGAAGCCGGGAGAAGATGGGCCAGAGATGGAGAGAGCCCCAGGTAGTTCTGCCACTTCAGAAGGCTCCCTGGCTCCAAAGCCTAACAAGCCTGCTGTGCCTGAGGTGCCCATTGCTAAGAAAGAGCCTGTGCCGCGGGGTAAAAGTTTACGGAGCCGCCGGGTGCACCGGGGGCTGCCTGAGGCTGAAGACTCTCCGTGCAGGGTACCAGCACTTCCCAAAGACCTCTTGCTCCCGGAGTCCTGCACAGGACCCCCCCAGGGACAGGCAGAAGGGGCTGGAGCCCCAGGCCGGGGGCTGTCAGAAGGGCTCCCCAGAATGTGTACTCGCTCTCTTACAGCTCTGAGTGAGCCCCAAACTCCTGGACCTCCAGGCCTGACCACTACCCCCACGCCTCCTGACAAACTGGGAGGCAAACAGCGAGCAGCCTTCAAGTCTGGCAAGCGGGTAGGAAAACCATCACCCAAGGCTGCATCCAGCCCTAGCAACCCTGCTGCACTGCCTGTTGCCTCGGACAGCAGCCCCATGGGCTCCAAGACCAAGGAGCCAGACTCTCCCAGCATCCCTGGCAAGGACCAGCGCTCCATGGTCCTCCGGTCTCGCACCAAACCCCAACAGGTCTTCCATGCCAAACGGCGGCGGCCCTCAGAGAGCCGGATCCCAGACTGTCGTGCCACCAAGAAGCTTCCTGCCAACAACCACTTACCCCCTGCATTCAAGGTTTCCAGTGGGCCCCAGAAGGAAGGCCGGGTGAGCCAGCGGGTCAAAGTCCCCAAGCCTGGTGGACCAGGGAGCAAGCTTTCAGATCGGCCTCTCCACACACTCAAAAGGAAGTCAGCCTTCATGGCTCCTGTCCCCACCAAAAAGCGAAGCCTCATGCTTCGAAGCAGCAATGGAGGTGGGGTAGATGGGAGGGAGGAGAGGGCCGAGGGCTCTCCTGGCCTCTTGAGGAGGATGGCCTCACCCCAGAGAGCCAGGCCCAGAGGCAGTGGGGAGCCACCCCCGCCCCCACCACTGGAGCCACCTGCTGCATGCATGGAGCTGGCTGCACCATCATCCCTGCCCAGTGCTGTGAGGACCAAGGTGCTGCCACCCCGAAAGGGCCGTGGCCTCAAGCTGGAGGCCATAGTACAGAAGATCACCTCACCTGGTCTCAAGAAGCTTGCATGCAGAGTGGCAGGGGCTCCTCCTGGGACTCCCCGGAGCCCAGCCTTACCTGAGAAACGTTCAGGGGGCAGTCCAGCTGGGGCAGAAGAGGGTCTAGGAGGGATGGGCCCTGGACAGATGCTGCCAGCAGCTTCAGGGGCTGAGCCATCATGTAGAAATCCAGCCAGCAGGTCCCTAAAAGGCAAACTCCTGAGTAGTAAGAAACTGTCCGCTGTTGCTGACTGTCCCAAAGCTGAGGCCTTCATGTCCCCGGAGACCCTGCCATCCCTAGGTACTGCCCGGGCACCGAAGAAAAGGAGCCGGAAAGGCAGGACCGGGGCCTTGGGACCCTCTAAAGGGCCGTTGGAGAAGCGGCCCTGTCCTGGCCAAACTCTGACCCTTGCTACCCATGACAGGGCCAGCAGCACTCAGGGTGGAGGTGAGGACAGCTCCGGTGGAGGAGGCAAGAAGCCAAAGACGGAGGAGCTGGGACCGACCTCCCAGCCCCCTGAAGGCCGGCCCTGCCAGCCCCAGACAAGGGCTCAGAAGCAGCCAGGCCAAGCCAGCTATAGCAGCTACTCAAAGCGGAAGCGCCTCAGCCGTGGCCGGGCAAAGACCACCCATGCTTCACCCTGTAAGGGACGTGCCACTCGGAGACGGCAGCAACAGGTACTGCCCCTGGATCCTGCGGAGCCTGAAATCCGACTCAAATACATTTCTTCTTGCAAGCGGCTGAGGGCAGACAGCCGCACCCCAGCCTTCTCACCCTTTGTGCGGGTGGAGAAGCGAGATGCTTACACCACCATATGCACTGTGGTCAACTCCCCAGGGGATGAGCCCAAGCCTCACTGGAAGCCCTCCTCCTCTGCTGCCTCCTCCTCCTCCGCCTCTTCCTCCTCCTCCTCAGAACCAGCTGGGGCCTCTCTGACCACATTCCCCGGAGGCTCTGTGCTGCAGCCGAGGCCCTCCCTGCCCCTCTCCTCCACCATGCATCTGGGGCCTGTCGTGTCCAAGGCCCTAAGTACCTCTTGCCTTGTCTGCTGCCTCTGCCAAAACCCGGCCAACTTCAAGGACCTTGGGGACCTCTGTGGCCCTTACTACCCTGAACACTGCCTCCCAAAAAAGAAACCAAAACTCAAGGAGAAGGTGCGGCTGGAGGGCACCATTGAGGAGGCCTCTCTGCCTCCCGAGAGAACAGTCAAAGGCCTGGACTGTGCAGCCAGCACCGCTGCTGCCATAGCTACCACTCCCACCACCACCGCCACCACCACCACAACCCTGGGGAGGCTGCCCAGGTCTGATGGCCCCCCTGACCCTGCCAAGCAGGGCTCCCTGCGCACCAGTGCCCGGGGCCTGTCGCGGCGGCTGCAGAGTTGCTATTGCTGTGATGGTCAGGGGCACGGGGGTGAGGAGGTGGCCCCAGCCGACAAGAGCCGCAAACATGAGTGCAGCAAAGAGGCCCCTGCAGAACTCGGTGGGGACACCCAGGAGCACTGGGTACATGAGGCCTGTGCTGTGTGGACCAGCGGGGTGTACCTGGTGGCCGGGAAGCTCTTTGGGCTACAGGAGGCCATGAAGGTAGCTGTGGACATGGTAAGAAGCTAGAGAGCTGGGGTAGGGGCTGGGGTCTTGAAGTGCTGACAGGCTGACAAAGGTGTCTTCGGAGCTTTACTTTGGGTCACTTGTGCCCGTAGCCAGCGAGTAGCCAGAGAACAGGCTCCAGGCCCTGGAGTCCTCTGGGAGTGTGGGCAAGTTGACGTATTCCTGGGCTACAGCAGGACCTGTTTATCCGCCCTGCCCAGGGTACGTGTCTCAGGTCTATGTTCCACTGGCCAGTCTTACACAGACACTACCCAAAACCGGAGCTGCTGGGCCTGGCAAGGCAAAACCCTTCCTGAGTTGGATGCCGAGATGGCCTGGTCTCCCCTGAACTGGGACACTGGGCATAGCTCCTAAACAGCATGCGGCCAAAGCCTGGGACGCTGGTCCTGGGTTAGCTGGCCACAGAAGCCCTGAAGCTCACACTTCATTCAGAGAATGCTGGACTGCCACAGGCGCTGGGGGGCAAGGTCATAGGACCTAACTTATTAACACATTGATCTTGAGGGCTCTATTTGGGATCACAGGTCTGGGATGGAGAGAACATTCTGAGCTGTGACTGCAGCTAAGTTTCCTCAGACCAAGAGCCACTTCCTGTCTCTGCAGACCATGCCTTGGGCAGCAAGACTCCCAAGCGCACTCATCCACACTGACCTTACAGGGTGTCCATACCAACTCTGGTGATTCTCTCCTCCTCCGCCCTCTGTGGGCAGCTGAGCTCAGAGGACCCTGACTGTCCAGTGGTCTCCCTCCTTCCCACACTTTACCATCCCAGCTCCTCAGAAGCACTCTGTCCAGGCCCCATCCTTGACCTTGGGAACCACTGTGGATGCCTCCTTTGGCTCCAGGCTCCAGGCATCTCCTGCCCATGGTGATAGCTAATACACTCTCTGGGTCCTGTTGTCTGTCCACCTTGCTGTGAACGGCCTGAGACACAGCCAGCACAGCTTTCAGGACCTCAGCCAGTTCATGGAGCATGCAGGCACCAAACCCCTGTCTTCCCTGGCTCCATGGTTACTTAATCTTCATCGCTACCCTGAAATAGTCTTGTCTCTCCCTTCATCAGAAAATAACAAGACTGGAGCCCTGTCCAGTGGGGTACCTGATACCCTGCATTATCCAGGTCTCCTTTGAGGGTCGGGGCTGGGACCCAGTCATCTCATGTCCCCGCCCCCCAGCACTGGGCTCATAATCAAGGAGAAACATTGGTGAGTGCAGGGAAAGGTCCTGCTCCCTGACCTGGCCCGCTGCTGCTGGCCTCTTGTTGGACGGATGGGGACACACACACGCACGCACGCACGCACACGCGCGCGCGCGCGCAGAGCATCATGTCAAGCTGAGGAGGGTGTATGAGTCACAGTTGGAGCTGGAGCCACTCACTGCTGAGTCCTGTTGACGCTACCACACCCTGGCGTGACGGGAAAGGCCAGGAAAGGTCCTCATTGGACAAGGTTGGCTGCATATTGAAGGCTTGTCCCTGCCAGAGGTGGGCCTGGCTGGCTCATGACTGGTAGCTGGGACCTGCTGCCAGGCTGTACCCCACAGCCACAGGCTCATATGGCATGGCCTCACAGAATACACTGAGGGATAGATAGACCAGGGTTTCCCAGGTTCCTTGAAGAGTGACCTGCGGGGTCATAGCCCAGCTCATTGTTTCTGCCCCAGGGCCTTGTTGGCACGGCTCTCTCCAGGAACCAGGCAACGTTGGTTCAGATCTCACTTCAGGAAGCCTCGTGTCCTCTGCAAACCCCAGAATGTGAGCGCCCACTCAGGACACGGCCTTTCCCACTCTGCCAGCTGCCATGATCACCTTCCAGGTCTTAAGCCACCCACACTGTCACCGTACACCTCATTTCCTGGCTAGAGGGGGTATTGCAATTCAGGGACCTGGGGCTGATTCACATCCTCAGGAGACTGGTGGCCTCTGGGTGTGGGTGCCTGGGCCAAGGAATGGGGCACAGTTGATCAGCCATGCTACCCCTCTAAGGGACCTGGGGCCAAGAACAAGGTCATCATCACCCAGAATGCCTCAGTTAGTCTCTTCTTAACTGCAATGAACAGTTCTGCCTTGGAGCTGGTTGGGACTGTCTGCCACAAGGGGGCCATGGTTGCCCTCAAACATCGTCGCAGCACTCCGGGGGCCACTGTGAGTGAGACTTGGGACTATCTGCCACAGGGAGGAGGGCATAGTTACCCTCAAATTGCTCAGTGTTCCCAAGAGAGAGATTTGGTCTACTTCGCGGTTCCCTCTGTCTTCCATCTTCCTTCAGTGGCTAAGAGGTGGACCTTGGGCTCTAGGTCCTTGGGACCCCCATCCGGAAGTCCTGCATGGATGTCTTCCTCTCTTGCTGACCCATTTCCAGTGGCCACTCCACCAGCAGAGTGTCTGAACAGTACGCACCCTGCCAGGGCAGCCACGTTCTCCTGGGCTGTGGTTCTGGGTCCCCCTGGCCTCTGGAGCCTGTGGTTTGACCCCAGCTCTGTTGTCTGGCCTAGAAAAGACAGTGCTGCGCTGGGAATTCCAGCCATGACTGGCGCCAGGTGCAGTGTCCCTTAGCCTCTGAGCCTTTTCTGTCCTCTGCTCTGCTCCTACCTCACTGCCCACCGTGATGACAGGCTTGGGAGTAGGGGTGGCCTGGCCCGGGACCCATCTGGATCCCTCCCTATGCTCAGTTTGGCATCCTCCCCTGTTGGCCATCTCATCATTGTCCTATTCTGGCCCTGTCACAGCCTCCAAGCCCAACAGAAATCATGGAGACAAGCAAGGGGTTGGACAGAGTCTGGGGGCATCAGATTCACATGAGATCAGCCTCTTGGGGGTCATATGTCAGCTCTTCCCCTCAGCTCATTTTTGTGCATCTGCTGTGATTGGCTAGAAAGAGTGCCCCTCTCTCACATGGAGAGGGCCTGTCTCACCATCTGGAAAGAGGGGGTCAGTGAAAGCCATTCCCCTTGCCGTTACTAGCAGGAACCAGTGAATGAGGACACCCCAGAGGCAGCATGCAGCAGCACCTGACAGATGGCGACTGCCAGCCATGGCCACTGTGGTGACTAGCACCACTAGCCCAGGAGGGTCCCCCACCCAGTGTGCCAGCCCAGGAGGTGGCAGAGGGCCAGCCCTCGAGGGCATTTCCTCCCTGCGGCATCTCAGTGCCGCTGTGGCAGAAGTGCCATGGGGCGTGTCTGGAACACACAAGGACTCACTTGCCTTCCTTTCTCTTCAGCCATGTTCCAGCTGCCATGAAGCCGGGGCGACCATCTCATGCTCCTATAAAGGATGTATCCACACCTACCACTACCCTTGTGCCAATGACACAGGTAAGAGCTGGCCTGGGTACAGCTGTTCCAGCTCAGACCCCATGTGACTCCCAGGGCCCTCATCTGCCCAAGCAACTCTTTCTCATTGTTTCCTTGGCCTCTGCCTGCACTTGGCAGTTCCAGAGAGGTGGAGATGGGTCGGTCCCTACCTGCCTGAGTGAGGGTTTCCCGGAGCTCTGCGGGGTAGGCAGGGGCATATATGATAGAACAGAGATCTGAGCCAAGAGCTCAGGAAGGAAAGTGTGTGGGCATGGGCTTTTAAGGAGGAATAGGAGAACACTCACCAGAGAAAGAGAGGATGGTTATAGACCAACTAAACCAAATGAGCTGAGAGTGTGTCTCAGTGATAGGTTTTAGTTGTGACTGTCCTGTGCTCTTATACAGAATGTGCCATACCTGAGGCCCAGAGACACCAGCCCCAGCACTTAATAGAGAAAAATAAATAAAACTAGGGGCATTTAGGTCAAGGTGGAGACAGACCAGCTGGCGTGTTGGCTGTTGGGGCTCTCCATGCAGGTCTGTGGGGATGTGACAGGCCCCTGTGACCTACCCTCATTCCTACTCCTTCATTGTGGGCCACAGGACCAGGAAGCCCAGCCCCAACCCATCAACTGGAGACCTTGAAGCCCTCGTTCATAAAGAAAGCGTCCAGTCCCTGGCAGTGGTGGCACTTCTTCCTGTGTGCATCACAGTGTTAATACGTGGGCCCCATCTGCAGAGTGGGCTGTGAGCAGCAGGGCTGTCCAGAAAGCAGTCTCCTGGGTCAGCGGCTGTCATGCCCTCCATCCCTCTCAGCCCTGACCTGGTCATTTGCTCTAGTCTGAGCAGTGGAACCACCATCAGTGCTACTGCGCACTGGGCCCTGGGCCAACATCAGCCCCAGCCAAGCTACCCTGGTAGCCACACGGTCTCAGATGCCAGCAGTTCTGGAGGTGCAGAGCTGCTAACATCCAATAGAAAAAGGATGTTAGTGGGCACAGGAGTGGCTCATTGACTCTGCCTCCATCACAAGGGGACCTGTATTGGAATGTGAACCCAACCTAAGAGCAAGACCTCACTCCCTCTGCCACCTGTCTAAACCAAGGTCATCATGTGGCAATCCGCCCAGTCCCTAGCTCCAAGCTTCTCGTGTGCTGTCTCGCCCACAGTCGCACAGAGGCTGGGGCTTTCTGGCGTTCTCGGCTGCCTCCTATGCCAGGCTTGCCCAGCTTCCTCGGGCTCAGCCGTGTTTCTGCCACAGTAATAGATAGGTGTCTTGGTCACTGTTCTGACGCTGTGATAAAATGCCCTGACCTAAGCCGCTTAGGGAAGGAAAGATTTGCTTGGCTCGGTGGCAGGTCACAAGCCAGCACAGTAGGGAAGTCATAGCAGCAGCCTCTTGAGCTGGTCACACTGCGTAGGTAGGTCAAGGAGCAGAGCTGAGTGTGGTGGCACACACCTTTAATCCCATCTTTGGCAGACAGGCCTGTGGCTCTCTTGTGAGATCAAGGCCAGCAGGTCTACTTAGTTCAGGACAGCCGGGGCTGCAAATAAAGACCCTGTCCCAAAAAGAAGCAGGAAGGAACTAGACATGGTAGCACACTCCTTTAGTCTCACCCTTGGGAGACACAGGCAGGCAGATGTCTTTGAGTTTGAAGCCAGCCTGAGTTCTATAGCAAGTTCCAGGTCAGTCAGGGCTATCTAGTGAGATTCTTTCTCAGGTGGCTGTGAAGTTGAGTTCTCTTGCAGAGGTGCCCACTTCATTCCCATTCCCAGCACCCACATACCGATGGCCTACAACTACCTTTAAGTTCAGCTCCTGTGGATCTGATGCCCTCTTCTGGCTTCTTGCCTTACTGCAGTGTCACAGATACCCACTCAGACATACACACACACACACACACACACACACACACACACACACATACACATACATATATATGTATATATGTGTATATATATACACATTTGAAAAAATAAAACTTAAGGCAGGCATGATGGCACACGCCTTTCATTCTGGCAGCTGGAAGGTAAAGGCAAACGTATCTCACGTTCAGGGCCAGCCTGGTCTACAGAATGAGCTCCAGGCCAGCCAAGGCTACATAGTGAGAACCACTCTCCCAAAATAATAAAACCTTTTTAAAACACACAGTAACCAATGCCCCTTGACCGCCACACTCTAAAAGGCAGTTTCCCTGGGCTCCACAGCAGGCCTGGCTCACACTGAACTGATTTCTGTCTCATGTTCTGCAGTTTTAGCCCCCTTTAAAGAAGGACCTCTGTTTCGCCTGCCTTCCGCCACAACAACAGTAGGCATGGTGGGGATGGGAGCTGGGTTCCTGACAATGACAGGCCTCTCAGGAAGGTCCCAGTAAAGCTCTTGAAACTTAAAAACAAACAAAAAAAAAACCAAAACAAAACAAAAAAAAAAAAAACCATAGTAGTAACAGAACAGCCGGTCTGTGTTCTCATTGCGATGATGTAATCGAGACGGCTCCTCATGCGAGGGGACAGACAGTGCCGCTGCTCTTCGGGAGCACCTGGGGTCGGCTTCACTCACGTGTTATCTTGATAGACATTTGAAACTCCAGTTCTGGGGCATTTGATGCCCCTTTTTGGCCTCCACTGGCACCAGGAACACATGTGGTTCATAGGGTACTTTGCAGTCAAAGCACCAGAAATGTAATTGTTTTTCAAAAAAAGAAATCCCTGACAGGCATACCCAGAGACCCATCTTCTAGGTTATTCTAAATTCTGTCTGGTTGACCATGAATGCTGTCCCATCAGATAAGAAAAAACTGTGCTTATGAGAGAGGCCCATTTTATCTAAGCTGGGAAGATTCCATACAGGTCCCACAGCGTCAGATGAGTTGAGCCATGGCTTGTTAGTGGTAGGATTGTAGAACCGGCTTTGTGCACCTAACAGGAACTAAGACATTGACATGATCAAGATTGATGAACTACCATGTGGCCCAAGAGAAGAGAATGATTGCTGGTGCAGGTAACTGTACATCCTAGGGACTGTTGGCACAGGAGTCTACAGGACTTGACAAAATGAGAAAGTGGCTATGTCAGTCTGGTGTCCCCACTTTAACAAATTGGTTTGGGCGGGGTGTTGTAGGGCACACCTTTAATCCCAGCACTCAGGAGGCAGAGGCAGATGGATTTCTGTGAGTTGGAGGCCAGCTTGGTCTACAATGAGAGTTCCAGGGCAGCCAGGGCTACACAGGGAAACCCTGTCTTGAAAAACAAAAAGATTCTGATTTGGACAGGGCGGGTGTGAGAAAATAGGGCATCAGTAGCAGGGGTCAAGCTTCTTGCCCTTCCCACACCTGGCTCAGTGGCTTACATAGCACCATAAACACCTTCCTCAGGCTCTGCAGGGGCTGGGCCAGTGCTGCTGCTTCAGGTGGCTGGCCCAGCACATCGGGACAGCAGCAGGGCCCTGCAAGAACAGGTAGCAAGGCTTTTGGAACCTGTGTTCTGTTGGCCAAAGGCAGAGCCATGTAGCTAAGGATGGGGCACAATAGGAAGGAGAGGGTGCCACCGCCAGCAGCTAGTTGCCCTGCAGCCAGGCAGCCCTGGAGCTGTCCCCACTGGACTCATGTTCTCAGCACTGGGGGGGGGGGGAGGCACCTCTGAACAGCTGTCAGGGAGGTGGAGCCCTGGGAAACAGCAGCCAGGCAAGTGAAGAGGCCAGAGTAGCTAGCCACGTGGCTAGTACAGGAATAGTTCACCACATGGGGTCAGCTGCTCCTAGGTGTCAGGCTCCTGGGTTGCTAGAAGCAAGGTGGCCACTGGCTATCTGTCCCATCCCTTTCTGCCCCTCACTTCTGAGAGCACATTGGCCACAGCATAGGGTCCAATCTGAACATCTGTATTCAGTCCCAAAGCTGCCTGCCCTTACCCTGTCTCCAGTCCCTGCTCTTAACTGTTGGGTGATTTTGGCTGAACTGACTGGGAAGTAGCAACCACCCTGGTTAGGTTGTATTGGAACCTAGGTCCAGCCCAGTCCCAGAGCCAAATGTATGTGCCTAAGTGCACCTGCCAGCCACTGACCCCAGAAGACAACCTCTCCTGCAAGTTTCTCGGGTGCTGTCACCTCCCTCCTCTTGGGCCAGGAAAAGGGAAGGGATATAGTGAGGCCTGCAACATCCTAAGTATGAGCTGGGAGAATTTGTCTGGGAAGGTGAACTTCAGTCAGCGCAGAGAAGGGAGAAGAGATGGGCCTTTGTGTGGATGGCAACTGGCAAGGTCTCAGCCGCACACTGCCCAGGAAGGCATGAAGACCTGTGAGCTAGTCACTGCTGTCTCGTAAGAATAAGCCCTTCCACCCAGAACACTGTCTTCGAATATGAGGAAGGGCACCCATTATAGCACCCAGTAAGCAACAGACAGTGACTCTTCTACAAACCAGAGGCTGAGGCTCGCTCAGGAGCTTTCTGAGCAAGGGCCTCTCGTGACAGTTATGCATGTAGGATGTTGGGACAGTAGTGGCCTTGCACAGTAAGACACAGTGTGTGTGGGTGGGGGGATTGGGGTGGGGAGATGTTAGGGAATGAGAGTTCCTTCTGCTCTAGGGAGAGGAGCTGGGTGACGACCTGGAGATGGCCACGTAGCCGTGGGCTGGGGGAAGTCTCTGAGTGTAGAGAGGGAGGGGATATCAGGGTAGAGGCAGAGGGGCTGCACCCATGAGTGATTTGGATTAATGAGGGTTCTAAGCAGGACCTGGGTGCTCAGAATCAACACTGGCAGCCAGCCCACCCTGCATTGCCACAGAAACTTCTCTTTGCTCACAGGTTGCACATTCGTTGAGGAGAATTTTACTTTGAAGTGCCCCAAACATAAGGTAGGTGAACAGGTTCCCCAGGGAACGCACTCCATTCCCCAACCCAGTTTCTCCCTGCCTCGCCAGAGGGTTCAGAAAGGGGCACTAGAGCCTAAGGCACGTCCCCCAGTGGGCTGCTGGGCCTCGCTTGGAAGGGCTGGGTGGGCTGCAGTGGTTGGCCCTGGCCATAATATGCTGTCCCTCCCACAGAGGCTGCCGTTGTAATCCCTACATGGCCGAGCCTCCGAGGAAGAGGAGCTGTGCCCACAGCCGGTCCTTGATCCCACCCCGGGTCTTGGTTCCGGCTGCTTCGGGCGCTGGCGTGAGGCCCAGGTTGCGAAGAAAACCTGTTCCAGGCCAGACTTGGCGAGGGCAGGGCACAGGGCAGCCAGACCCTGGGCGTGCGGCTTCGGGCGGGGTGCAAGTCCCCTGCAAGTTCTGAAACAACGTGGCATGCAAGCTGTGCCCCTGGGAAGAGGCCGAGGGTGCTGCTGGCTCGGTGGACAACGTGGGGCAGGACCCAAGTCTTTCTGTAGAGGTCCAGCCAAATGGGGGAATGCGACCCTGGCACCCAAGGCTTTCCCAGAGTCATGACAGACCTGGGCTCAGGCCATGCGGTCCCTGATAATGAGCTGGCCTGGGGCGGTGCCCTATTGCTTCTGTTTGTCCCCTTTCCAGTCTTCCACCCCACTGTTGGAGCCCGGTCTGGAAGCTTGAGGAAACTGGGCCTGGCTACCCCCTAGGCAGATGTGCAACCGTCCCCAAGCACCGCCATGGGTTCCAGGAACTGCCGCTCGCTCGGCTCGTGGGCAGGGACAGTGCTAGACTTCGTGTACAAACCTGTGTACCCCTCTATATATATGTTATATAGAATGTATATATGTTGGGAACATGCTCGCTTCTTTGTGTCGCTGCTGTGCGTCGTGTGCTCCACAGCACAGAGCCCTAACCTGGCCTTGGCCTGAGTAGGGGCTACAGTGATGCCCCTTCCTTGTGCAACCACCATCACCGCCGCCACCACCACGGCCAGCCCCCACTTGTCTGTTTGTGTTCTCAGCTCTGTCCACGCTTCAATAGGCCTGATGCAGCCCCCCCTTTCCCTGCAACTTCCTGTACATATGACTGTAAAATGGTAAACGTGTGTATTATATCTGGCCTCGTTATATAGTGTATATATATGTATACATATACATATATATAATATATATGAAGACTGTAAATGTTAAGACAACTAGTGTTCTTATTAGTATATTGCTTCACACTGAAGATTGTGTGTATCGAGCTGTTTCTAAAAGATGTTTATTTTCCTTAAGAGTAAAAAAAAAAAAAAACCAGTCATTGCATTCAGAAAAAAAAAAAGTCAATAAAGATACCACGATTGTTTTGGAAGTTTGCGGCCTGTGGATGCCGACCAGATTCCCTAGGGTTGGGAGTGGAGGGAAAGGGCCGGGGGACACAACAGGGATCCCAGATTGTGCTCGTTGGTGACTTCGCCAGGTGTACAGAGCTGACCAGGGAATTGTGTGTGACGCTCCAGACATACAGGGAGACGGCAGCCTGGCCTTCAGATGCTGGCCACCACAGGACTTGGTGAGGGGCTGGGGCAAAGAGACAACTGAGACCATCAAGGCCTCTCAAGGTTGACAGAGCTCAAGTGTAGCCATGAGGTCAGTGGGACAGCCTGGCCAACATCAGACCACCCCAAGGCCAGTAAACACACCCTTAGAGCTTCCCAGGAGACAATCCAGGAGGATGGCAGTCATATGACACCGACATCTGCCTACCCAGATAAACAAAAATGAGGTTATAAATAATTTCACTTTTAATTTTCTGTACAAAATCTCTCAACCTAGGAAAATAAAGTTTGCAAAAGTCAAGTAGTCCATGAGCCTGCACAGGGCGCCGGCTCAGTCGGATCTATGCTATGTACAAGTCTGCCAGGAGGGGAGAGCCTTGGATAGAGTGGCCCTCTGCTAAGGGAAAGGTTTCTTTCCATTGGACAGGAAAAAGCCACTAAGGTGCCTACAGAGCAAGAAGGTGGCAATGGGCCAGTGCAGCCTCTGCAGTTTCTAGATCTGCCACTAGAGGTCGGCATGATCCTGATTGCTTGTCAGGCTCACCCTCTCTACGACCACAGCCAGTGACAAACGTCTTTAAGGGTCTCTAAGACTGGGGTCTAGCTGGAAGTGACAGTGGTCCCACCGCCCAGGCGCAGGAGCATCTGCTGGCAGTCGAGCAGTAGCCGGTGGTCACCAAGCTTCTCTACTGTGCGCGCGGCCTCAGCCAGCATGCTCACACGCTGTCCGGGGGCCGACAGGAAGGCAGGTGGCAGATAGCAGGAGGCTAGCAGCAAGGCCTCTGTGTGCTCCCGCCATGTGGGTCGAGGCTCCAGCTCAGCTGCAGCACCTGCACAGATGGGTCGTGTCAGGGGAGCAAAGCTTAGGTCTGGCTAAGGCCAGACCCCATGCAAAGGACAAGGTATCTGACCTCTTGTACAGGGAACTCCTAAGTGCTCCACCCATGCTGGGCACACAGGTGGGCTCAGCTTCCTCCTATGACTATCTCACAAACTGTCAGCACTGCTGAGTTCCATAATGCAGCCCCCAGTAGGCCTCATACCAGGCCAAGGCACCACCCCCCACCCCGCCCCGCAAGTGTAAGCACAGCCACCTCCTCACCTCCTTTGCCACTGGAGCCCGCCCGCCTCCGCAGACTGCGGTCCAGGAGCTGGTGTGTCCGTGCAGGACTTGCCCCTGCCATCAGCCGAGCTGTGGCCTCATGCAGAAACACCTGGGGAGTGGATAACAGCCAGTTTCAGACTTAGTGCCCACTTCTCCCCGACTTCCTGCCTCATTCCTCCCAGTGGGAGGTGAAACAATGGGACTTACTCTCCTCATAGCAGGCCGGAAACTCTGTGCCAAGCGCCTCAGGCTGCTCAGGTCCTGTTGGAAACCGCGCAGCTCCAGCGCAGAAGCCTGGGGTCCGTTGCTGGCACTGTGAGCCACCTGGGCTGCGGCTGGTGATTGCTGACGCTGCCACAGGCTAGTGCGGGCCACAAGCAGCAGATCACACAGGAGCAGCTGCATGGCCTGGGGTGGCAGGCAAGGCAGACGTCACTGGCAGCTCTCGCCCACAGCACCAGGGGCTGACTGGGCTGTGCTGCTGCCGCCCTGCCCCCACCTCATACGTACAAGGCGACAGCAATTCACCATGGGTCTACCTTCTCTGCGCCACATGCCTGCAAGCCCTCGGACTTCCCAACAACGGCCCCCAAGAGAAGCCCTGCCAGTCTGCTCACCATACCCTCCTTCCTGGTGGTGGGTGAATGGTGAGCCCATTCTCCCCAGGACTTTAGCTTTCTTCAAACACTAAGGTAAGCCCATTCAGCACCATTTTGTATTAACTCCAGGAAACACTAGGAATGGACAGCTGTGACCCTGGCCTAGCCAGGTATCCATCCTACCCCTTACCTTGTCAATGGAGCTGCCAGATGGTGTCGTGGCTAAGCTGTCCCGTAAGTACCCACTGGCCTTCTCACAGATGGCCAGGCTGCCTGGGCCCGATTCCATCTTTCTGTGGTCCAGCAACGCCCGGGCAGCCTTGAAGGAGTACAGAGCTGCCCTGGGCAGGGGTCTCCTATTGGGGCCAGAGCAGAAGCACATGGTAGGTTAGCCCAGGCTACAGCCCCTCCCTGAGCCCTTCCACCCTGGTTCTAGTCTCTGGGGCAGAGTGTACACTGTCTGTCCCATATAGATATTTAAGCAAAGTGCTGAGGGCCCAAAACTGGTGAGGAGGACCTGGAAGGGCACTCACTCAGTCTCCTGAGGACCTGGCAGGGCACTCACTCAGTCTCCTGAGGACCTGGCAGGGCACTCACTCAGTTTCCTGCAGCACTTGAGGCATGTGCTCCACCAGCGGGTACAGGCGCTCAGCTGCCTCTTCATCCCGCCGCAGCCAGTGGATCACCACTGCTGTCAGAGAGGCCCACCATTTGGCCACTGGGTCTGTGCCTACACAGGAGGGAAAGGTGCCTGACCCTCAGCCACACTGCATTGGGCCTGACTGGAGTCAGGATGGGGCTGGAGCTCACCAGAGGGAAAGGTGCCTGACCCTCAGCCACACTGCATTGGGCCTGGCAGGAATCAGGATGGGGCTGGAACTCACCAGTGGTGGAAGCCATGCTAGAGCTGACAGAGAAGCTGCAGGCAGGAGCCCCGACAGCATCCGAACAGCTGTTCAGCAACTGCAGGTATCCAAGTGCGTCTGAAAACTCCCTGTGGCAGGAGAGAGCCGTCAAGACAGATAGCAGCAGTTCAGGGTTCTGAATGGCACTGGCTTTCCCTAACTGCCCATTAGAGCACAGTCTGACCCTGTCATGGATCACAGAGGAAAGAACTAGAGAGGCTCTGAGGACACACACAGTCGGGCTACCGAACAGCCTAGACAATGCTTGCCCAGACTCCCTGCAGGTCTTGCCTGAGAGTGGTACAGAAAGCTCACCTGTCTCCATCAGCTGCTCCTGGGCTGGGCTGAGCAACACAGCTCAGTGCTCGCTCCAGGAGATGTTCGCAGAATAGCCGGGTCACCTGAGCCAACGGATCGACTGTGGGTGGGGGCCAATGGAGCAGAGGTTAGATATCCTCTCCATAGTTCCCTTCCCACATCAACACCTTCATTGGCGGGGGGGCCCAACCCAGAGCACTTCCTAGTTCCAAGTCCTAAGCCACATGTAGACATTGACGGGTAAGTACTTAGCCCTTGCCCTCCGAAGCCTGGGCTACTCAGCCTCTGCCCCACACTGGAAAGGGAGTCTACCAAATCACATACCCTCTGGCCCCGACCCTCCTCAGCGCTCTTCCTGAGACCACAAAGTGGTCACCTCTCAAGTCCACCCACTGCCCATTGCCCCATGCTGCTTCCTGCTTCTGAAGCCCAGCAAGCCTTGCCACAGCTCCAGCCACAGCCCGAGAGATGAGGGGACAATGCCGGGTGAGGCAGGAACAGGAGCAGGCATAAGAACGGAATGAGAGAGCACCTGGGTTCCCAGCCACGCTGTACAGGCTCTCCTGTGGGGCACCATGCACAGCCCAGTCCCCATCCACGAAGAAACGGTGGCCTACAGGGTGGCAGAGCCACTGCATGGCAAGAGGCACTGAGCCACTGTGTGCCAGGCAGGCCTGGCGAGCGCTACTCAGGAAGAAACGCTGTGGGGAAAGGAACAGGACTGTGACACTGGCTCCAAGCTCAAACCCAGCCCCGACCTGGAGACCCCAGCTGGGCCAACAGCCCATCTGCTGACCACTGATACATTTGGGTCAGTCCCTTGCCCCGGAAGGGACAGGTGAGAGGCGAAGACAAGCCCCCAGCCCTGTCCCCCAAGCCTACTTACTGTCAAAAAGTGCAAAGCTCTTGGGAGACTGGTCTTGACCCTCAAGGCAGCAGCCACATAGATCTCTGCCAGTGTTGCCATGGATACAGCATCTCCTGCACACTCGGCCAAGTTCAGGGCACTCAGTGCCAGGTTAGAAGCAGCAAGGTGCCCTCCTGTGTATTTCCCTGCAAACAGGCAAGAGTGAGGACAGGAGGTGATGGGGTGGGTAGGACCCAGCCATACTCATGGCGTGAGGACAGGAGGTGATGGGGTGGGTAGGACCCAGCATACCCATGGCATGCAGCTGGTGCAGCTTATGGTAGACGAGCGCTGCATCTCGGGCACTGGCACGAGCATCCATCCTCAGCCCACCATCTCTCCACAGGCCCCCAGCCTGGCCTGCCAGCCAGCGGCCCACCCAGAGACGCTGCAGCAGGTGACGGATGAGGTTCCAAAGTAGGCTGCAGGCCAGGTCCAGGTTTGAGGTGGGCAGAGGCCGTCCCAAGGCCTGCAGGGCCAGCCACAGCTGCTGAGCAGCCTGGGCAAAGTCTCCCTGGAGAAAGGACTGTCTCGGTAAGAAAATGGCAACAGGACATCTCCCTATCTGGGCCCCTGGAGTCAAAGGAGTTCTTAAGGTGGGGGTGGGGCAGAACGAAGTAAGGACAAAATAAAGGGAGTAGGTGGAGCACCTAGTACCTTTGGGGCCTGGGGGCCTACCCTACTTCTCTCCAGAGCTAATAATTCCTTACCCGGGCCAAGTCCAGGTCAGCTTGTTTGCGATGTCTCCAAAAGTGTACAGCTGGGCCAGAGTGGGGCCGGGTCACAGGTTCCCCATAGACAAAGAGAAGAGCCAAGCAGGCCAACACCAGTAGTCCATTGGCCAGCCAGACTAGGGGTGGCAGCAACCACTGGGTCCAATTAGAGCCATCTATAGACAAAGGGAACGTCTGAGGGTCTAGCTCCTAGGACATCCAAAGCCCCAAAGGTCTGTCCCAACAATGAGGAGGCTGGCTTGACTTACCTCTGCTCTCAGCCTCCAGCATGCTGCGCCCAGAACTGTGATGTGCACCAGCAGCACTGGAGGGACTGGGGATGCCCCAGCCAAACAGTGAGGCCAAGGGGTTGCAGGTCAGACACAGGAAGACCAGTGCACACAGGGCCAGGCGGGAGCGGTCTAGCATGCCATGGCTGTGCAGCTGCTGGGCTTTCACCTGACAGGAGGCAGGGAGGTGAGGGCAGAGCCCAGCTAACACTAAGGACAAGGGCTCAAAGCGCGGAAGACTGCAGGGTGTCTGGGAGAGGGAAGAAACCCATGCCACCGAGTCCAACCTGGCTGTCATCAAAGGCTGGGCTGTCAGGCTCCGAGTCGCTGCCACCACTGCTGCTGCTACCTCTGCTGCCAAGGGACAAGGGGCTGCTCTGGGAGGGCGAGCCGGCATCTGAGGGTGGAGGGGTCAACGTCTCCACTTCAGATTTCACACCCTCCATGGCCACATCTGTGTTCCCTCCACTGCCACCAGCCGACACCAGGTCCTTCAGTGATTCTGCAGGCAGAAGGAACAGGGGTGGACGCTGAAGCCTCAAAACATGGACAGTTCCATTACGGTCAGAACTGGGGCCAGGCCACTGTAGGTTACAGCTTATGACCAGACCGGCTGGGAGTTAAAGAAGGGGCCAGAGCCAGAGCAAGACAGGACAAAGATAGGAAGATAGAACCAGTGTGGTGCCTTTAATGAAAATGGCCCCCACAGAATCATGATGAAAGCTTGGACCCCCATTCCTGGAAGTGTTTGCGGAGTTAGGAGGCACCCTTTGTTCGAAGAGGTGTGTCACTGGGGGTGGACTTTTAAGTTTCAAAACCCCACACTATTCCCAACCAAATCTTCTGCCAAGTGGTTGTCGCAACATGTGAGCTTTTAGCTACTGCTCAGCGCCATGCCTGCCTGCTGCCATGCTCCCCGTCATGGTGTCCTATGAGAGCCACAGAAAAGAACCTGAGGCAGGAGGGAGGCTGGGACTCACGGCTTCTGTGGGCAGCACTGCGCAGGGTCAGGTTCTCCTGCTTGAGCTTCTGGTTGCTCTGCTGTAAGAAGCGGATGTAGTCGATGGCCTTGCGCAAGACGGCAGATTTGTTCAGCTGCAAGGAGAGGGAGGGGGAGGGCTCAGCCAGCCAGGCAGACTTGGCTACAGGTGTAGAAGTGGGCAGAGCTGCTTGGCATCACGGCTGCCCAGGACCTCAGCCTAGAACGTTCCTGTGCTGGTGCCTACTCCTGAGGGCACAGAGGAGGTGCCATGTGGAACACACAGAGCAGTGTTGCCAGCGCTGTCACTGTCCTCCGCACAGCTGACTTCCTGCAGCCCTTCACTGCGAGACCGTCCTGCACACCCGATTCACATCTGCTGCTTTCGCTCCCGCTCCTCCTATTGGCTTCCCTGTACATGTGAGCCGTTGGCACACGGACCCCTTCTTTATCCTGTTCAGTCGCCGCCACTCCCGCTAGAATATTGGTTCCTCCAGGACAGGATTTTTGTGCGTCATCACCATGACACCATCAATGCCCAGAACAGCCCCCCCCCCTTTCTTAACATTAATTTAATTTTATGTGCACTGGAACCATAGTTACAGACAGTTGTAAACAACCAGGTGGTTGCTGGGAATTGAACCCGAGTCCTCTGGAAGAGCAGTCAGTGCTCTTAACCCCTGAGTCATCTCTCCAGCTCTGAACAGCCCTTTCTTTATTCAGGATGCCCTTGATAAAATCTAACCAGGAAAATGCCCAGACCCAGACAAGTCGATGCATAAGACTGTGTGACCAGGTCTGGCCTACGCCTACTTCCTGCTGACTGACGTGCCCTCCTCTTTCCTGCTCACCCTGGCCTGGGTCTTACAGGCCTCTGCTCATACCTTTGCCTCAGTGCCCACCACCAGGTCCTTGAGCTCCACAATCTTGTCGTTGATGGAGGAACGGTAACGCTTCTCAATGGCATTGTGGGCTGTGCGCTTCTCACCACGGCTCTGAGCTGAGCCCAGGGCCTTGCTGCCGGCTGCCAGTCGGTGGATGGGCAGTTTGTCTGTGTCCACAACCAACGGCACCGTGGCCAGGATGGTCCCACCACTCACCAGGGTCTGTAGGGTCAGATGCATGTTGCTGGGTCACCAGGTGGACATATACATGTGCAGCCCCCTCATGGGCTCCCTCTTGCCTTGGCCATCTACCTGCAAGGGGCCTGCCTGCACAGCTGTGCCAGCGGCCAGAGTGCTGATGCCAGCTGTCTTCATCGTGGGTCCTGCGTCTGCTTTGACAGCTGTCAGCAGCAGTGAATCTGCCTTGATGAAGTGTGGCTGCAGCACAACCTGGGTGGGAGGGGCCTGGCCATGAGTGGCATCCAAGCCAGACCTCCCCCACTTCCCTACCTGGCCAGACCCACTTACTGGGACCTGCTGGATCTGTGAGGTCACAGTGGTTGTTCTGGGGGCTGTGGAGGCTGGCAGCAGCTGCTGGGAGGCTGAGCTCTGGACCTGGGTGGGTAAGGAGACAGGAGAGACTCCTGGTGCAGAGGCCAGTGACAGACTAGATGGTGGCTGTTGGGTGTTTCCAGGAAGGGTCCCTGCAGAGACAAAGTCAAAGGCTGTGGCACAGGCTGCCTTGCCTGCTTTTACCCCATCCCATCAGTATGTCTATGGGCTTCGCGTAACTACCCCTATGATTTCCTAGCAGGACAGGCCCTGCCAATATACTGCCTTCCAGCTGGGCAACGGGGAGAACAACACGGGACCCAGTACCACAGGATGAACACCTGACTGCTGAAGCCAGGAGATGCCTCCACTGAGGACACAGCTGCCGCTCTTTCCTCCATCTCCTCCCATCACCAGCCCTTACCTGAGAAGCCTGAAGGAAGGCTAGAGTACCCCAGCACAGGAGCAGAGCTGAGCTGCAGGGGTGGTGGAGGGAAACTCGGTGGCAGGAGGGTCCCTGGTGATGGCTGTGCCGCTGGGGGCTGCAAGATGGCGAGTGGCACTGGCTCTTCTTTTACTCCAGGCCCAGAGGAGAAGGGGGGCACAGACGGGTACATCTTCAACTCCGTGGACGCCGATGACAGAGAGGACAAAGATGCAGGTGTCACCTTGGGTTCTCCCAGGAAGGCTTCCAGGGAGGAGCCCAGAGAAGCAGGAGAAGACAAGCTCTCAGGAGAGCTGGCACGAGGGCTGGTGGGCTCTGTGTCTCCTGCCCCGCCCCCTGCATAGGGGGCATCAAACAGGCCAGGGAAGTCAGTGTCTTGGTTGTTGATGAGCTGAAGCATGTCTAGGGAAGAAGAAGTCATGAGTGACAGCAGGGTGTGGAGGCTAGCTCCTGAGCAGGGCCTGCAATGTTCCTGACACAACCTTTTCTCAAGACACTGTGATATGTGGAGTCATTCCTGATACAGTCTGTGTAGTGGATTGTGCTGGGCACAGCAGACAAGGCTGGCTGGTACCATTGGGTTCTGACGTACTCATCTCTAGCCTGGGCCCATGCTGTAGTTGGCTGAGACTGCCTTCTTCAAATTTCCTGCCACATCCCAAAACCACATCTGGTAACCTCCAGAACCACAGCCACAGCCGGACCACGTTTGTTCACTCACTAGCTCACTCACTCACTCACTCGCCCGCCCGCCCGCCCGCTCACTCACTCACTCATTCATTCAGCATCAAGTGCCCACACCAAGCAAAGCCTTCTTCCTAGTCCCGGTCTCCCTAGGACCTGGAATCAAAGAACAAAACCTTGCCTATGTCATGCATAACAACACTATGGTCCCAACTACCAGAGAGGCTGTACTCAAAAATCAAGTCCAGCTAGGTGGTGGTGGTGTACAATTTTAACTCCAGCACTAGGGAGGCAGAGGCAGGAGGATCTCTGTGAGTCTGTGGCCAGCCTGGTCTACAGGGCGAGTTCCAGGCCAGCGAGGGCTACATAGTGAGACCTGTCTCAAAAAGACAAAAGAAGCGCCAGTGTCCAGCTGAGGCAGTATCGTGAAACCTCACCTCAGGAGAAAGGGAACCTGAGAACCAAGAGCTTTCCTGGAGATGCTGAAATGGCCTTCCTTTTATTTCCCTGGGTTGGTGTTTTGAGTGTGTGCCACTGTAGAGCAGGGAATCACACGATAAACACATACTTCACCACCGAACTATGCCCGGCCTGGCCCGGTTTTTTGTTGTTGTTATTGTTTTATGCTTTTTTATGTGAATATGTGTGTATATATTCATATGTATGCGGATCCACACACACATATGTAATTAAAGCCTGAGGGGCAACCTGGGAAAACTCAGGAACATAATCCACTACAAGCGAACACTACCATACTTGGATTTTGGGGGTCAAATTCAAGTCCTGATGCTGGCAAGGCAAGTGCTTTACCAAATGAGCCAAACCCTGCCTGTCCCATCTCTTGCCAAGGACAGTGGTAACCTTTAACCCCATCTTCATGGGACATCTGCTTCTCAGGGCCTCCATTGGTGCTCGCGCACACACATCTGTATACATTGCACGGTAGACTCCAAGTGCTCACCAGATGATAAGTCCTTTGAGAAGCCTCTCCTGCCCTTTCTGCTCCCATATTGACTGACTGGCTTGTTAAAAAAACACATGTTCCATCTAAGACCGAGATAGCCCTGTTCTGCCCCAATTGACCATTGATTTCTCAATCTATAAGACAAGGATATCTTCACACAGTCAGGAGGTCCAGTTCTCAGCAGAGGAACAGGGCATCCCAGTCAACAGGGCAGAGGGGACATAGTGCAAAGGAGCCCCACCCCCACTGCCCGCTGCTGGGCTCTTCCTTTAAGGGCGCTTAGCAGGGTCCCTTGCACATAGAACTTGACAGAAGCTCAGACTACTGAGAATCTAGTGATGTCACCCAAGCCCTCAGTTATGGGGGAGAGAGGTACAGAGAGACAGGATAGTTCTAAGTTCCCACTCCTCTGGGAGTGACCTGATACCTCCAAACAGGAACAGCAGACTAGGCAGCTATCGAGGAGGGGGCCATGTCCGGGAAGGGTCCTTACCGTGTTGGACAGACAGCGGGGTGAGTAGGTCTATGCCAGCAGATTGGGTCTCGGCCAAGCAGCAGGCCCAATCTGAGGCCACCATATTGATGAGCCAGACTGAACCCACTTATGAGAAACAGATGCCCTATTCTACAAATGAAGGCATTGAGCCAGCCTAGTTCTTGCTGAGTCCAAACCTACCTGACCACCACGCTGCCAGCACAGCCACTACTCCCGCTCAGACCACTATTTCATCAGCTGCACTCACCTGCTCGAGAGGCAAAAGGCCACAGGCATGCAGGGAATACACAGACTTCAAACCTAGGACTACAAAAATGCCCAACTATTGTTTCAGCACCTTTCCTGTTCCACCAAAAAGCCAGGGGCAAAGCTGCCATCACTAACCCACTCTTCAGCAGAGCACACTGAGGCTTGGAGCAGAACCAGCCACTGGCCAAGTAGCCAATCCGTGTGTCTGTGTGTTCTGAACACAAACCCAAGCCCTTCTTGCAGCCAAGTAGCCTCAGGACCCAGGTCTGGCCTTTCAGGCTTTGGTTTCCCCTCTGTAAAAGCAAAGTGCTCTCTACCCTGGCTCCTTCCTCCTAACAAGGACTGAGCCACACTCCCTGGCTTCACCCCAGCTACAGGCCCTCTTCCCCAGCTGGCAACTAGCACCCTGGCTGGCTCAGCCTGGGGCCCTCTCACCCACTCACAGAGGCCACTTTTTGGGTCAAAGGGCTCTATATCATCCATGAACACAACACTAGGGCCCACAGTGCTCTCTCTCCAGCTGGAGCCCGGGCCACTGGGCCTCAGTTTCCTCCTCTGCACAAAAAGAAAGGATTAAGCCTTCAGGCAGCCCTGCTTGAGGCTTTGCCCAAGAGAGCAGGATATCAACAGCGCCTAATGACGATGCTCAGGCAAGAAGCACGTCACTGCAGGGGGAACTTCCCTGTGGTGGGGACAGAACAAAACGGTGGCAGGTTCAGCCTTCTGGATTCTCGTGGATTCTCTGGATTTATGCAGGTCATAAATAGTACTTTTAATCACAGGAACTTCCCACCTCTCGGCCCACTTACCATTTGCTAAATGGGGAAACTCGGGCCAAAAAAGAACTGACAGCTTGGATGGCCCACCTTCTGCCTGGAGGGTCCAAAATGCCCCAATTAGGACTACCAAATAGATCAGACTCCAGGGTTTCTTCCTCCGGACCCTGCCCAGAGGGCAAGCAGAGGATGTGGAGAAAGCTGTCCAAGTTGCAAGGTGCTGTTGTCTGTCCCTAAGAAGGGCAGCTAAACTAAGGCTGGACTGCCAACTCCCGACCCAAGATGGTGGAGGACTGTCTCCTGTTAGTACACGGTACTGCGATCCGCTGCAGAGACCCTGGCAAAGGAAGAATGCAGGGTCCTCCCCAAAGTACCTTCAAAAGTGCAATCCATGGCTCCGTTGTCCGCGCCCCGCCCCTAGGGCGTGCAGGCGCTGCCCCGCTGCGTCTGCACTGACTTCACCTGTCAGGCCCCGCCAGGCTTTAAAGCCCGCCAAGCGCCTCGGTGCCCCGCCCCTCGGGTGAGTGCACATGGCCAATCAGCAGCCGCGCCGCGCCCCATTAGTGCCCCGCCCATCCCCGACGGCGGCGGCTCGGGTTTCACCCGGTGCTCTGAATGGGGCCGAGGTTACTAGCGGGCGTCCGCCTTTAACCGCCTCTGCGCCAGCGCGCGCCGGGGTTACTTGCGGTCACTGACGTTCCAGACCCTGCGGCCCAGGCACCACCCCTGAGAAGTGCTTGGGTCCGGATCCGGGCAGCGGCTGGCTCTGATCCCGGAAGCTCCTGCGTTCCCACTGCTAGCTCGTACACGTCCAGACCGAGCCTGGACCACTTTGGCCTCAGTTTACCTACTCCTGGCTCCTCGTCAAATGGCAGCAGCAAGGGATGATGTCGCTACAGTCTGAAGGTGGTCAAGGACTGACTTTAGGAAGTGGCAGCTAATGGTCCAGGGACTTTCAACTAGCAGGTCAACCCCAGGATAAGGACACTCATTTAAGGGAGGGAGCTGATGGTCCCAGACTTAGATCACTTATGAAACTGCCTTCAGGAGTAAGCAAGAGAAATGCTACCTCAGATCACTCATCCAGCAAGTCCTGCCCTCAGCTCTGATGTCCACAGGCTCCGTCAGTGTCATCCCTGAAGGTCTCACAGCAGTCAACAAGTGATGCCTGACTCTCTTTTCTCTGAAAAGGCCAAGAAGGGACCCAGTCTCTGGGACAGAAGGGAAAGGCAGGGGATATTGTAGGGGTGCCAAATCTGTCCCTGTCCCTTGCTGACAAAGGTAAAAGCTCTCACCCATGTGCAAACACACACATGCACAACACACACTGGCCACCACCACACCAGCGCTGGCCAGCAGCCTAGTGCCCAGCGAGCTCTGACACCCTAGTTGGCAGACCAGGGACTCACGCAGCCCGAGGGGGCAAATCATCCTCATGGGTGTTAGCTAAGGGCTGGTGTCCCTGTAGTCCATCTCTCTTTTCAGGAGCCTTAGCTAGAAAGCGGCCACGTGTTCCTCCATTCGCTTGACCCTCTTTCTATATCCTTCTACATCCTCATAGAAGGTTCCCGAGAAAACACAAGTCTTTCACGGCAACGTTCTGCCCAGTCTGTGAGTGCTTGCACAGCTCCTGGCAACGGCTCTGACCTCAGTCAACTTAAGAATGGGAAGAGTCCCGACACCTAAGCACACTTTGGGCTGAAGTCCAGGCATGAGGCCCCCAATGCTGACCCTAGTACAGTCCTTTCCTTCTGATTTCCGAGTCCTGAATATACAGAAAGACTTTCAAGCGGAGCCTCACCTACCAGACACTCAGTAAAGGTGGTGTCCAGCCTCCCCGACCCCGGGCTCTGGCGCTACCTGGACACTGAAGGAAGGAAGGAAAAGATACGGCTTGCTGTCCCCAAGAGTGCTGACACTCAGGAGAGGCTTTCAGGAGGAGGGACAGGTGTGACCCTAGCATAAGGGCCAGCCTGTGGGTGCAGAAGCCTTAGCTGAGCAGTGGACCAGGGGCAGGCCTGGCACCTGATGGCATGCCTGTCCAACCCCTAGCCCGGCGCTGGCCTGACCTCTACCTCACTCGGTTCTTCATTCTGGTCTGCTAGCCCACTTCTGTAGATGCTGGTGGCCAAGGATACTAGGGAGAATGGAAACTCAGAACTAGCAGAGCAACCTCCTTGACAATAAGACTTGCTAAGGCTCTGCAGTCATGTTCCGAGGCCTTCTCTCCTTTACTTCCTACTTGCTGTGCACCACAGGCAAACCAGCCTCACTCACACAGCCTCCAGTCCTCCTGCCCCTCTCCAGGGGAGGCGATTCTGGGAGAACAAGCTTATAAAGCACCTACCCACTCAAAAAGGTCTCAGCAAAGGTGGTTCCCCTCACAGCCACTGGAACGGCTAGAACTGGGAAACCGGACAGCGAGCTGCTTGATCACCTGCAGTACTGAAGGCAACCCTAAGCACCTGGCAGGTTTTTAACATTTTAAAAGGAGCTAACAGGGCCACATAAAGCCAGGGCAGAGGCATCATCGGTCTGCACACCTGAAATATGTGTTCCGTGCTTCACCCTAGAAAAGACTAGGACTCACTCGGTCCAGAGGGTCTGGAAACAGTACCATGGTGACCAGACTGAGGGCCATCAAGAGATGCTAACACTGGCTTCCCATGAACATACACAGGCTTCCAGTACCATGGCATGTTCTGAAACAAATGGACAAGAGGTCCAGACTCAAGCCTCATTGGATTCAGCTTCTCCTGCTCCTGCACCTTTCCAGCTCTGATCTCCCCTCCTCCCCTCTTAGGCCCTGATCCTATCTGACTCCAACAGGAAACCTGAAGTCCCTGCTACCCCTCCCCAACAGTATCTGAGGCCCATTCTAGGTGTCCGTGTGTGTCAGCCACTCGCCTGACATTTGGGTTCAGCACTTCCATTCCACCCAAAGAAACCAGTTGCACACATATGCATGGGGTGGGGGTGAGAACACCATGACAGAAAGGCTGAGCCAGGGAAGAAAGATGCTCAAGGCTGCCCGAGGAGATGACACTTGAGTGCAGGCTGAACACACAGGGCCACAAGGAAGTTCTCAGACCAGAGCAAAGGCAAGCCCGAAGACCCCAAGATACTGCAAGCCAGCTGTGAGGGCAGAAACAAAAACCAGTGGCTGCTGGTGGGGCTGGGGTAGGTTGGGATTTCAATGTAGGTTGGTCTGGCTGAACTAAATACATGCACCTACAGGATTTGCAGACTATCTCATGCCACGAAAGACTGCTTGAAATGAGAAATGGCATGGCCTCCTGGGGAGGACATGGGACAGCACCCCTGCCTGGTGGAGCTTGCGAGCTGTGGCCTATTGTTCCTTCAGGCATGTAGCCTGCCCTGTTGCTTCCAAGGCCCTTATTCCTCAGAACTCTCTGGCAGGAACTCTGGTCCTTGGCTGTCATATGGGTTCCAGGGCACAAGGGGCATAGATTGCCCTTTGTGCAAGCAAAGGCCCTGCTCCAGGGAGTAAGAGAAGGTGGCTCTTCCTGGAAGGGGACAGGTCACATGGGGAGGGGGTGAAAACAGCTACCCTTGAGCTCGGGACCTCTCCCCAGTGAGGACACAAAGGTCCCAGGGGGCCAGGAACACAGGAGTTCTTGCAGCCCAGGGAAGAATCCAAGTCTCTGATTCCGTTCTGCTGACCCACAAGCCTACTCCGTGACTAGTTGGTTACGGTGTGAGGCGAACCCTGGGCCAACCAGGCTTTAGTGCCATCGCATAGGCAGAGAGATGGCACAGGGGCTGCCTGCACCGGGCCTCAGCAAGGGCCTGCAATCATATGGAACTCCCACCTTACTCAGCAAGCAGTACGCAGAGGGACTGGGGAGATGGTTCAGAAAGTGCCTGTTTAAGCACGAGGACTTGTGTTCAAATCCCAGCACCCACACCAAAAGGCAAGTATGGGGAGAAGCAGGGAGACAGAGAGAGAACCGGGTGTGCCAGCTAATACTCATAATCCCAGGGCTGAAGAGATAAAAAGGAGGATCTTGCTGGCGGAACAGCCTGCCTGGCTAATCTGTGAGCCGCAGGTCTAGTAGAAAATGTTGCCTTTAAAAATGACGTGGAAGGGCTGGAGAGATGGCTCAGTGGTGGAGAGCACTTGTTCTTGTAGAGGACCAGGGTTCAGTTCCCAGCAAGCATATGGTGGCTCACAACCACCCATAACTCCACTCCAGGGGTCTGGCGCCCTCTTCTCTCGCACACAGTGCACATACATGCATATGTAGTCAAATGAATCTAAGAAATGTTTAAAATATGTTTTTTAAATTACGTGGAGAAGCGAAGACACTAAACATTGACCTCTGACCTCTATACACCTTCATACACATCTGTGTACCTACACACACAAATAGCCATACACAGATACATACAAAAAAAGACCTGGACACAGTGGGACCTGTGGTGGGGCCCACGAAGACTGGAACCACACTTCAGCCACCCCCCTCCCCCACCGGGCTTTAGCTTTCAGAACACAGCTCACTGGCCTTGCCTGTTTCCTGAAGGTGTCTGTCTTAGCGTTTCTATCGCTGTGAAGAGACACCATGACCATGGCAACGCTTATAACAAAAGCATTTAACTGACGGGGTGGCTTAGTTTCAGAGGTCTAGTCCATTATCATCATGGCAGAGAGCACAGCGGCTGGGAGTGTGCAGTGTGCAGGCAGAATGGTGCTGGAGCTGAGAGCCCTACATCTGGATAGGCAGGCACCAGAAAGTGGTCTGTCTCACTGGGCATAGCTTGAGCGGTTATGAGACTTCAAAGCCCGCCTCTGCAGTGACAACTTCCTCCAACAAGGTCACATCTCCTAATAGTGCCACTTCCTTTGTGGGACATTTTCCTTCAAACCACCAGGGTTCCACCATCAACAGCATCCTGCTTTAACCCAGGCTGACCCTGCCAACAACGTCCTTCTTGCTCTCAATTGTGTCCACGTGGACAACGCCTATTGTCTCCTCAGAACTTGCTCTGGCGTTAACTCTGACTCTCACTCCACACACCAACTCCCAGCACACTTTCCTTCTGCGGAGGAGACTGAATGCAGGCTCTCCCACTGCCGTAGGTGAGGACAACCTCAGCAGGCTCGACTCAAATAGCCAGGAAGGACCAAAACTTCAAGGATGACCATGAAATCTATTTTGTTTTGTTTTGAAGACAGGGTTTCTCTGTATAGCCCTGGCTGTCCTGAAACTAGCTCTATAGACCAGGCTGGCCTCGAACTCAGAGATTTGCCTGCCTCTGCTTCCTGAGTGCTAGGATAACATATATGTGCCACCATGCAGGCAGTTTCCACTGTCCCTTAGGATATTGTATGTCCGGGTCACCAAGGGTTACCCTGGAGCTGTGGGTCTGATATGTGGCCTTGTGTGACCTGGGGAATAGCAAATTAATAAGATACTAGTTAACACGGACCCCACCAATTAGCTAGAGCTGGGGGCCCAGCCCAATGCAGTGGCGGCTGTTCCCAGGCTGAAGAGCAAAGCTGTGCCTTTCTTCACCTGAGTCCACATAATCCTCTCTTCAGGGCTGTTAGCCTGCACAGGAGCGGCATGCCACTGCAGCACGGGCAGGTGACGGAGACTCTGAGGAGGTAAAAGCCCATCTCCACAGCATTGCTAGCACGGGTTTCTCCACTTCTGTGCACTTGCAGCTGCTTAACAGGGCTAGAAAGGTACCCTGGGAGCTTCCCAGGAACCCGTGCTTTTGCTCCCAGGCTTCCTCGCCTCAGTACAGGAAGCTGCAGGCTCTGGCCCTGCTCTCCCTCAGGTGGGGACAACCTCAGCAGGCTCTTCCACCATCTCTTTAGGGGATCTCCAAGGGTATGGGACTTGCATCACAAAAGAATGGGCAGTGGGCTGGGAGTAAGTGGCCCCTGACGCATACTGAGAGAGTCCAGGGCACTGCTGTGGCTGAGGTTCTTCTAACCTTAGGAAAGTCCATACTTAGAACTTGGAACCACAGCCTGGAATGTTCTGGAAATTTCCTGTGCAGGCTCTTTGGATAGTGACTGCTAACATTTGCGGAGCAAAATACAACAGGTTCGGGTGCAGGTTACATGTTCTAAACAGTGTGAGAATAACCCTGTGGCATGGTCAGAATGCCTACTAGCCTTTGACATGCTCAGCGGGGCTCACAGAACCAAGTTCTAGTCTTGTATCTATACAATGAGAAGAACCAAAATGTCAGGTCAGGCCACTTGTCCAAGGTCTCTCAGGAGGGTTGGATGGGAAAACTCTTGGGTTCCAGACATAGAGAGCTTGTTTGCTGGAACCTGGTCTGGGCAGCCTGATGCCAGGCTTCCTGGGAAATGGCTTGAGCGGCTGTTGCTTGGGAAGAATGGTCTTGGTCTCCAAGGCCAAGAGTTCTTCACGGTGGGACAGACCTCCAGCCCTGCTCCAACCCCCGAAACTCCAGACGGCAGGGACACCTGGGGACAGCTCTGAGGTCCCCCCCTCTAACCGGGAGGCCCCACCTCCACTTGCTATATTGCCCCAATCAAATCTCCAGGTCCGAGTGGACTCAGGCTGGGGTACAGGTCTGAGTGGACTCAGGCTGGGGTGCAGCTCAGTGATATATGAGCCTCTGGAAGCTGCCCCAAGCCCTGAAAAATAAATAAATTAGCCAACTAAAATTAAAATTTAAAAGGCATCGCCTCAAGCACGTAGCCAACAGGAGACGGCCACTGTCCAGCCAGTAAAGTACCTAACCTAGGCCACAGTCACAGTCAGGTGGTCTAGGTCCTAGGCTCCCCCCTGGTACTGACCCCAACCAGGAAGTGAGTAGGGTCACTGTGGAGAGCTGTGTCTACCTCAGTGACACAGCACAAGAGGTAAAGCCCAGCCACCCTTCTCCCGGGACCCACTCCCAGCACCTTCCTCTGGTTCCCTAATGGGCCTTCAGAGACACTGCACTGCTACTTCCCCCTCCCCCAGGGAACTCCCAACCGCGTAGTTCAGAGAGGTTGAGGCAGCTGCCCTAAGAGCAACAGTGCACTGGAGAATTTTCTGCTGCCCTTAGGTTAGAAAGGCTGGACATGAAGGCCTGATGGGTAGAATGCTCTCAGGCTAGGCCGACGAGGGGCTCAGAACATGCAGATCAGCAAGAAGGGGCACTCTTCTGTCTGGGCTGGTTTTTTAATGTCAACCTGACACAAGCTAGAGTCATCTGAGAAGAGGGAGCCTCAATTGAGAAAATGCCTCCATAAAATTGGACTGTAGATAAGCCAGTAGGGCATTTTCTCTTTCTTTCCTTTCTTTTCTCTTTTCTGTTTTTGTTTGTTTGGTTGGTTTGTTTTGTTTTCTGAGACAGGGTCTCTCTGTAGCCTTGGCTATCCTGGAACTCACCCTGAAGACCAAGCTGGCCTCACACAAAGAGATCCACCTGCCTCCTGAGTGCTCTTGTTCTGTCTGCTTGTTTGTTTGTATTTTCTTAATTAGTAATTGATGAGGGAGGGTCCAGCCCATTGTGGGTGGGGCCACCCCTGGTGGTGCTGAGTTCTATAATAAAACAGGCTGAGCAAGTCATAGGGAGCAAGCCAGTAAGCAGCACCCCTTCATGGCCTCTGCATCAGCTCCTGCCTCCAAGTTCCTGCCCTGACTTCCTTCAGTGATAGACTACAATGCAGAAGTGGTAGCCAAATGAACCCTTTCCTCCCACAAGCTGTTTTTGGTCATGTTTGTTACAGCAATGATAACCCTAACTAAGACACCTCCCTTGAGCTGTACCTAAGAGGGGGGTTCTGGGTGGGTAGACACTGTTGAAGGAGGCGCATCTTGGCAAGGTCTTAAATGTCACGCTGAGACAAGGGTACTTTATTTTGGGAGCAATGGGGATTTGTGGAGGGTTGCCAACCTACAGGGAATTCCCAAGAGCAGGAACAGCAGGAACTGGTCAGTGACCACCCAGATGCTATTTTGTAAGGAATGCTTGTGCTTGGCAGGAACAAGACAGAAGACATCCCACGGGAGGAGTATGGGTGGCAGGGTACCTACAGAAAGCTTGTCCCATAGTCAGTGCAACAAACCAAACCAAAAAGCAGTGACAGCTAGGTCTATGAAACCAGCAATGTGGCTGTTAACACTCTCTCTTGGTAGGAGGAGGAAGCTTACAGGACCCATATCTGAGATTCCTTTTTCATTTTTAACTATTTACTTATTTGTATTTTATGTACATCAGTGTTTTGCCTGCACGTATGTCTGTGTGAAAGCCCCTGGAAAAGGAGTTACAGACAGTTATGAGCTGCTATGTTGGTTCTGGGAATTGAGCCCAGGTCCTGTGGAAGAGCAGTCAGTGTTCTTAACCGCTGAGCCATCTCTCCAGCCCCCCTTCCTGAGAGTCTACCTACTATATCATCTTGCCATCCAGCTGCATGAGATCTTGGGAGATCAGAGTATACAAGGGGTGGAAGGTTACCTGACAGGGTAGGGACAGGGGTGTGGCTACAGGCAACTTTCTAAAGGTCGTCATTTTGCTGGAGTGGGACCTGGCAGTGACACAGCTTTGGGATTCTGCAGGATCCTATTGCTCCTCACCCACACCAACTGTGGAGGTTTGAATAGGGCTGGCCCCACAGGCTCATAGATGGGAATGCGTGGTCATCAGACATGGCACTACTTGAGAGGGATTAGGAGGTGTAGCCTTGGAATAGGTGTGGCCTTGTTAGAGGAGGAATGTTGCCGGGGGTGGGGCATGGGGGGTAGGGGATGGGCTTTGGGGTTTCAAAAGTTCAAGCCAGGCCCAATGTCTCTCCTTTTTTGCCTGCGGATCTAGCTGCAGAACTCTCAGCTCCTTCTCCAGCACCACATCTGCCATGCATTCCGGCCACAATAATGGACTAAACCTCTGAAACTGTAAGCCAGCCCCAATAAAATTCTTTCTTTCCTTCCTAAGAATTGCTGTGGTCACAGCGGCGTCTCTTCACAGTAATAGAAACACTAAGACACCAATAAACTCACTGGTTCATGAAGCTGGACTTTAATGGAATTGTTTCTTCAATGGTCACAGTGCCCTATCAGGTGCGTGGCCACTACTCCCTAGAGAGAGTCACACAATACCGGAACACAGACAGATACAGTGTAAGACCAGCACAGGAAAGGGGCCAGAACTCAGGAGAGCTTCTCAGTAAGCCGCACTGGACTTCTGCTACACATACATCTTGGGCCAACAGACAGACCAGCTCTTTGGGGAGGTGACTCCCCAGGGTTCCTAGAGTAAGTAGCCAGTCTCAGACCAGAGCTATGTCTATTTGCCTCCTCTGTCCCCAGTGCCCAGTGCCACCAGCCTCCCAGCTGTCCCCATCACAGGCCCCTCTCCCCGCTAGGAACAAGGAGGAGACAGCTGACCAGGAGCTTCCCTGAGGTCACAGCCAGCAGCAGGACTTGACACTCTGAGCATAGCATCACCCTCAGAAATAAAGGCCGCAAGCAGGCAGGTGATGGGCAGTGGGGCTCCAGGCCTTGGCTGGCTCTCCCTGCCACTTTCCAGTCTTATGACCAATGTCGCTCTGGGCTGAGGGAGACAGCTGCACAGCTGACCTCTTAATCCAGCCTTGGAGCCAAGGGTCCAGGCTCTAGAGCTAGCACCCTGAGTCTGAGTTCTGGCTCTGCCTTGCTCTGGCTGTGTGACATTGGACAAGTCATTTACCCTGTTTTTCAGTCTCTCATCTGTGAGATGAAGAGATGTTTCCCAGCTGAACTGTCAGAAGGGTTTGCTGAGAACCTCAACAGGCTCAGTGTCTGCCGTCTGCGCTATGATGGCCCATCCCCATGCTGAAGAGGGGCTTTCGAACAACCTAAACACAACACTCTCCTTTTTCCTGTCCCCCCTCCCATTGCCCTAGCCACGCTTGAAACTCGGGTCTGCCCAGATATCTTTTTTTTAATCACGTTGGCGTCGGGCGTGCCTTTATTTATTTTTTTAAGTTTTATTTTATGTTTAAGATTTATTTATTATGTATATAGCCTGCATCTGAAGAGGACACCAGATCTCATTAGGGATGGTTGTGAGCCGTCACGTGGTTGCTGGGAATTGAACTCAGCAACTCTGGAAGAGCAGCCAGTGCTCTTAACCTCTGAGCCATCTCTCCAGCCCCTTCATTGCTCTTGTTACCCAACCTTCTATCCCCCAAGCCACCACTCGCTAGCCCCAGCTACAAGCCTACTAGACGCACTGACAGCCAATGTGGGTCTCGGCGTGGTTTTCCCACAGGCTTGCCTCTGGAACTCAATGAGGATGGGGCACAACACGTCCAAGGTTGTGGAGCACACACAACAGAGCACAGAGTGGGAGGGGACCAAAAGAGGGCACAATCTACTGAAATCCCAGGGTCCCATTATAGTTTATAGATAACACACATTCATGGCTGTCTGGGTTAGAGATGGGTGTGGAGCCCTCAAACACGCAAGAGAGACGCAGTGCTGACGAGCCACCAGAGATCACTGAATTAACGCGGATACATCTTGTAGACCAGAAGGTTTGCTGTTGTTAGTTTTTTTTCTCCCCCCCCCCACACCCACCACAGTGGGTGGTGGTTGTTGAAGTTGGAGATGAATCAAGCTGAGCAAGTTCAAGCGGTATTTTAAAGGCACTAAGTGGCCTGGGGTGTGGCTCAGTGCAGAAAGCCTGTTAATATGTTTTAGGTCCTGGGTTACTGCCCCAGAATCGCAAATTTGAAAAATATATCAGAGAGCAGCTGCTCTGTCAACTTTCCCTGTCTTACCCTCACTAACTCCTCAAACTTAGGTCTCGCCTTACCTTGCCCTCCGCCTAGAAAGTACCTTTCCTTGTCGGTGCCGGTGCTGCTCCTCAGCTCTAGTGCACCTAAGGAGACCTCCCTGACCTCTATCCAAAGTTGCCAGATGCTTGCACGCCAACGTGCTTGTAAACATCCATTCGTGGGCTTCCTTGGGGATTTTCGTGCACCCAAGAAATGAGAAAACCCAGGTCGGCCTGTGAACTGTACACAGGACCCAGCCTGGCATTCAGAGGATGCTCAGCGTGTCCAGAAACCAAGCCCACCGCAGCCTGGAGAGTTCACCCTAGGTCTGAGGCGCCCTATTGTGCAGTGCGCACGCGCAGAAGCTCCCGGCCAAGTGACCTCCCAGGACTTGCGACCCCACACAGGCCGCGCAGGAGCCCCGGGCCACGCACCTTCGATGTCGGTCAGCAGCGCCGCGTCCAGTTCGCACGGCTCGGCCAGCGCCTGTTCCAGAGCCGCCTCGCCGAAAGGCAGCTCGTCCATGGCGCCGGCACCCGCCAGGCTACGCAGGAGGCCAGCGTTCACGAAAAGTTCCTCGGAAACTAGGGTCCAGGGCGGGGCCACCCAAGCCGATGGGCGGGGCTTTCCGCTATGCCCCGCCCACCAGCCGGAGCCCGCTGGCTCCAGGCAGCTCCTTGGCGGATCAGACTTCCTGCTGGAGCCTAGTTTCCCCGCAGCCTCCCTCCTGTGGCTGCTCGGGAGGGCCTTAGCTTCTTTAGCACCAAGCAAATGGAAGCCACGACCTAGCCCTGGCATCGTTAGACAGAAGGGCTAGGGAGGAGGAACGCTGTCCAAAATATTGTTACAGATCTGTGCTGTGACCTCAACTGTGTACCTCCGTTTTCCACATCTGTAGCAAGGGTCCAGTGATCTATGTATGGGCTGGCTGAGAGGTTAGTGAAGCTGTCTCCGAGAAGAGTCTGTGAGATCTGCCCACCTTCTCAGTATAGGAGCCCAGAAGTGGGCTTCTGGAGAAGAAGGGGACCCTGGGAGATCCTGCAAGAGGAGTCTGAACTTGTGATTCTGTCTTAATCCGTATCAGTCCCACTGTCGGGGTGGGGGGGGAGGGCAGAGAGGACCCGGAGAGCGGGTGGACCTGTACAACTCCTAAAGCAAGACTCGGGTTTCCAGGAAGACCTAGAAAAAGTGTGGATCCCAAAGTCAAGCAGCGATTCTGTAACGGGCCCAGAGGACCTGAGCCCAGCTGCCTAGATCGTGACCTAGGGCCAGACTAGGCCAGCAGCCTGACTGAGGACTGGAAAGTGAGCCCTGGGCCCTGTGATTAAGGGACAGATAAAGCAGGGGAGAGAGGATAGGCCCCTCCGGGGTGGACTGAAATAAACCTTTCTGGTCCACAAGTGTCTACAAGTGGGCAACAGCAGCCTGTAGGAATCAACCGGGAACCCCAGAGAGGTCATGACCCCAGGCCACCTGGAGCTGCCGTCCTCAGACTCTAGATGAGGCTGGGTGGCTGCTCTCACCTCCCATCCACTAGAATTAGTTGTCTTTGGGCAAGCAAACGGGGAGTGTGTGCCTGATTTCCACCAGGACACACTTTGTCCCTCTCCCAGCATGGTTGCTAGAAAATCAAAGCTAAAGGCGGGCAGGTGCTGCAGGGGCTATAAACCACCTCTCCCCTACGTGGAGGCCACGCTGCCATGCCGTAAGACCCAGGCGTTTGATGACTGCCTGAAAACTCAAACACCCCTTTCCAAACAGAAGGGTGCGGGTCTTTAGAGGCGGGGTCACTGATTCTCGGGAGACAGCTTAGTAGCACACTGTAGTGGGCTGGCTCTGCGGGAAAGGGCACGGTGTCTGGAGTCATCACAACAGATCTGCCTTCTGGGAACTGAATAAGAAGTATATATAACTCCGCAAATCCACATTCCGTTGCTGCAAAACTGGGGGAACCAAAGGCAAAGTCAGAGAAAGACCTGTAGCCAGGACTAGAAAAGTCCCCTGTGCAGCAAAGCCCAAGGTGGGAGAGCAGATCAACCACAGAGTGGGTTTACGAGGGCAGCAGCCAAGGGTAAGCTTTTCCCCTGTGGGGAAAGCTTGGAGAACTTCAGAGGCAGTTGGTGGCTTCTGTCTCAAATGTCCGAGACCTCCCACCAAAGATTTCAGGACCCCCTTACTGGGTTCTTTGGCACTCAGAACACAAGCCTGTCCTGGTGAGTCTGGGAGTGGCGGGGTCTCAGCCTAACCAACAGTGACCTGCGTCAGCTGGTTCAGCACTGTGCAGTCATGGGGCATGCTTGTGACAAGCCAAATACTTCTATTGTATTAACTCGGTCAGTCCTTCCAACAGTCTTAGGGAGGCGGCTGTTCACATCCCATTCTACAGATGAGGCAACTGAGTCAGGGGGGCGAAAAGAGCTGCCTAGGACTCCCCAGCGCTGCCCACCGTTGTCCTGCACTGGGGACAGTCGCAGAACAGGGTGGGCAGCGCTGAAACCCCAGATTCCTGTTCGCTGTCGACTGGGGCGGGGCCCCCGAGTGGCGTGACGCGGCGTCAGCGTGCACTCGCGGGACTCGGGCTTTGGTCACATGCTCGGCGCCTGCCGACCCGGGGGCGGGGCTGTAAGACCTGCGGACACCGCTCTCCCTGGTGGAACTGGTCCACTGCAAGCTTGGCTCCCAAAGCCTAGATTCCTGTGCTTACCCTGGCTTGGTTACTTGGGGGACTAGTATGCACCTCCCAGTTAGTCCCCACCCTCTAAGCCCTGGAGACACTGTTGGGGTTCTGAGCCGTGTGGGTCAGGGCCTCTCTGCCTAGCAGTACCCTCAATATTGGGCGCTCGGAGGTGCTGAGTTGCATGGAATGGCAGGCCCTGGGCAGGAAAAATGTTTAAAGAGGCTCTTGAGCCTCCAGGGCTACCTGTCACTCTGTACGACCCCGTTATCCTTCTTGACTTCTGGAGCTGAGCATGGGCATGCCTGGGCAAAGGAAGAGAAGGCCAGGCAGTGGGAACCGACCACTTACTTGGGAGGCCTTAACCTCCCGACTTCGCTTTATACCTGGGACCGCTGTCGTGAGCATTCTGGTCCTAGATGAGGACGGATCACATGGGAGTAGACCTGTCTAGGGAGCCCTCTCTGAGCCTCTGTTTCACCCACTATGGTGGCTGCTTGGCATTATCAGTCCTTAGATCTCCACACAACGGCTGGGTATGCCCAAAGCTCACAAACGGAGGGGCAGGGGAACGCTGGCTACTGAGCAGAGAAGCCAGCTATGTCTTAGTTCCAGAGTACAGCAAAGTGCGTCAATTGATGGCATCACCTGACACCAGTCAAGTTCAGCCCTAAGGGAGTTACAGTTGGAGTCCCAGGTTCTTACTGCATGCTACTCTGCCACAAACTGGGAAACTCGGAGAGGAGCTACCCAGAAGACAAAGGTTTATTCAAGACTCATCTTGAAGGAGACAGAGCAGATTCTCCATCTCCGGGGGTGCAAAGGGTTTTTCTAAAAGGAAAGGGTACAGGATGAACTTAGGAGGGAAGCCCATGGCTAAGCGGCTGCTGCAGCTCACTTGGACCTTGTGGAGTAGAGAAGGCGTGAAACCCCTTCCACAGACCACCAGATGTCCTGGGGACTGACAGTGGGCTGTGTTACCTGCCTAGCTGCACTCTGAGCCATCAGACGGAGAAGCAGGTCTGTGTTTGAGACCAGCCTAGGCAGCTCCCACCTCTAAGGGATTCAGGGAGGCCTCAAAAAACAGAAGGGGTGGGCATGGGAGGTGCGTCGGAATAATCTCTGTAAGGACTGTGAGGTTGGATTTCAGGCCATCCCAGACTTTCTGTCAGGCCGCAGGCTCCTCTTTCCTGTCCTCATCTTCCCCGGGATTACCCCAGCCCATTTCGCTCAGAGATTGATGAGATGGAGAGGTCTCTGTGGGCCAATCCCATCTCACAGAGGAAAAGGGGCACGTGGAGTTCTCTGGAGACACTTCTGCCGTGTGCGGACTGTGTTGCGTGGATAGAGGAGACAGCCCCAGGCAAGAGTCCGCAGGGCTTCCAGAATCATCCGACTCTCCAGAGCTGCCAGCACAGACCTGATTTACCGGGATGTTCAGGACCTAGCCCTAGAGACCTGAACATAGCCTTCCAGAAGCCGTGAAAGAACACACCTGTAGCTTCCTTATTGGAGTACTTTCTGGGTACCATGCTGGTCTGAGGTCTCTCATTCTGTCCCTGCCTAAGATCCAGAAAAGATGTTTTTCTTGGAAAGTAAATGGGTGGTGAAGCTCCCTCCCCATCAAGAGCTTCCGTGGAGGCTGCTAAGTGGGGGCCATCATCAAGACAGGGCCCCAGCTCCTCTCTGAGCTCCAATGACAGGAGGGGAGGCAGTGAGGCCTGAGGAGGAAAAAAAAGGGCCTAGAAAATTTTCTCTTTCCATCTGTACCTCAGGAGCTGGGCCTTCTCCACCCATGCTGTAGACCTTGTGAAGGTTTTACCCTTCGTCTACTGACAGCCAGGGTTTTCAGCCTGAGTTCTTGGTATTTTGTGTAAACTGCTGGGAAGAGCTGTAGCCTGGAGCTGCAGGAAATCTGTAGTTCACTGTGGGGGAGCCAGGCCTGAGGAAGCAGAGCCAAGACAGAGAGGACTTGAGCCCAACCTCATCTATAGGCACCTGGATACAGCTGTTCCTGAAACCCACTCCTGTTTCTGACTTCTTAACCAATTTCTGCGACAACCACCAAAGTCAAAGAAGCTCTTTAAGTGAGGCCCCATCTTGACAAAGAGGTCCTGGTACCCCCTTTCTCCAGCATTTCTTGCATTTGTCTGCTCCCACGGAACCCTTACCTTACAGGAACATCTACTGGTCTATCAGGAAAATGAACTTTGGCAAGTGTCCCTCCTTGAAGATCTGTCAGCTAAACTGGAGCAGCACGACCATCCTGCCCTTCCTTCTGGCCTGGACAGCCTACCCTGCAGCAGCTCCAGAGCTTCCCTCTCTGCAGGTCACTCAGCAGAGGAGGGGCCTTGGTTCTGGGAACTGAACAAGGCTTCACGTTCCCCAAGGGCAGAGCCTGAGCACCAGCCAGGCAGGCTGTAAGGAACACAAGCTAAAAGGAAAAGTGCACACTTGTGAGTCCAGAGCAGACTCGGCCCACAGCTCTCCACAGGGTAGGGATCGGATTCGGGCCTCTTTAACACCGCAGTGCCTGGCACAGAGCTAGGGACAGATGGACTCAGTCTACACTGTCTGCTCAGAAGGATCTGGGCTGTGGGACATGCTCTTCCGTTTTCTCTATTGGGGGCCTGCAATTCACTCACCCTACCTAGTCAGAGTCAGAGCCTCAGCCCCCAGAGCCTAGGGTGACGGTGGTTTTTAGGGTGCTGGCTACTGGCACCTTGGCCTGGGTTGGTGACAGCTGGGGACCCTACCAGCCTGTACCTATGGGTCCTTTCATCTGCTGCCCCTCTATATATAGCCTTCATCCAGCAGACTTCAGTCCCAACTTTACCAGCACAGTGATGGGCTGGCAGATGTTAGCCAGGGTCACACTAATTTCCTATACTTAATGCACCTGATTCTGTCCTCAGTTCCGGGAGGTGAGGGATCTGAAGGGCTTCAAGTCCCTGAACTAAAGGAGGCACAGGCAGCAGGCATCATGTCACACAGCCTACTCCTGTGTCCCCACTTGGTTTTTACCTCAGGGCTGGCTGAGGCCAGTTCCCCAAGGACAATGCATCAGGCAGCCTCCTGGGACAGCTCAGGAGCCCAGAGGAAGGAAAGTGGGTGGGGAGTACAGAGATGAGCTGCTTTGAGGGGACAAAGGTTCTAAGACTGTAACCGTCACACAACCCTGCAACTCTGACTGAAACCACTCAACTGTAGCTGAATCTGCAGTGGGAACTGTGGATTAATAAGTCAGGGAGGGGGAGAGTTCCAGCAGCTGAGGCTCTCACACTCAGTGCTTGGCATGGGCTTTGTGGAAGATTCGGAGGCCTTTTTGGCAGAAACCCAGCTGGGGAGTTGGATGCCTCAGGCCTACCTGCTCTGATCCAGGATAAGTGACCGTGCTCTATCTGCCCGAGAGCCAGGAAGATCCACCACAACTATCCTGTAGCTCTTAGCTAGCCAGAGTACCTACACACCTGCCCTCTCCCCCATGCCTGCCGCACTGCAGGGCACAGCAGTTTCCTCGCCAGGCCTCTGGGACGGGGAATGGAGAAGAGGGTCCGCAGCTGCTCCCTCCAGCATGGCCCCATGCAGGTCTGTTAACAGGTGTGTGGTGCTGGTCTTGGGGAACAGGCTCTGAGTCCCAGTACTTGGGAAGCAGAAGTCAGAGGATCTCTGAGTTTGAGGCCAGCCTGGACTACATAGTAAGACCGTATCTTGAAACACAAAATAAAATGAAAAGGCAGGCGGGTGCTGGAGAGGCGGCTCTGTAGTTAAAGAACACACACTGCTTTTGCAGAGAACTAGGGTCTGGTTCCCAGCACCCACACTGGGTGGCGCACGACCACTTTAACTCCAGTGAATCAAAACGCAGTCTCCTGGCCTCTGTGGGCACCTGAACTAATAAGTGCACATATCTATACTCAGATAACACACATAAACACATAATTTAAGAATATGATTTTTAAAAAAAGTCATGTGGGCCAACTTTCAGGTTATTTGGCTGCTCAGGCTGACTCAGATATCACACAGGAATGGCTGGTTCAACTATTTATTGTGGCGTACTTTACATGCAAGAACACAAATTAGAGAGACAGTATTTGGAAGCAGAACCAGTGGGGTGGGGGACACACTAGTTGTCACATTGAGTCACCCTCCAGAACCAGCTCTACCCACAGAAACACAGGACAGTGACAAGAACCCGACTCATAAGACAACAGAATAACAGACTCAATCCCGTCCGTTTTTTCAGCAGCCCCACGGATCCTCAGATCCTCCAGACAAAGTGCAAACTTTAGGAAGGAACTACCCCTGCTCTCCCAGAGAGCCCAGGGCGAGTATGGCAGGATCAGTCAGAACACAGGGTAGACAATTGTTCTTGGGAACCCAGGGAAGACTAGCCTAGACCTCCATGAAGAAGAAGGGCTGGAGATGGGCATTGAGCTAAGTGGGTGCCACAGGACCATAAAGGGGGGACCTCCAAGAGGAGACATATTCCCCTCCTGGCCTCCTGTGAGGCTGAGCACACAGGGAGACTCCAGTCATCCCAACAGCAGACCACAGAGAGACTGTGGATTGACCAGGCAGGAACAAAGGCTCTCCTGCTGTTCTCTCAGTCACCTAGGACTGACCTGGCCCCAAGAGTGCCTGTGGTCCGCCCTGAGCCATCTGAGACCATCAGTCAGGGGATTGCGAGCAGGAAAGTCTTGTGGTGGAGCAAAGGAACTCACTGCCACCAGGTCACTTAGGGTCCAGCCACCACTTTCCCGGCTGAGCAGTGCCGTGGGTGGCAGCATGGGCCAGGTGGGGAGGACAAGGGCTCACGCCAAGGCACAGTCGCTCACATGAGGGGCTGACAGGAAATGAAAACTAGCTCTGGCCACAGCTACCAAGAAGCCCTTTTGGCTCTGAAACCCCATGTCCCATATTCAGATAACTGAGTTGTTCAGTCACTGCCCAACTCTAGCCTGCCTTCCTGGTACCTGGGCAGGCTCACAGGGTCAACATATACCTAGTGACTTTCCTTTGCTGCTGCCTGATGGCCAAAAAGGTAGGAAAAAGCAGTCTTCATACTTCAGCACACAATGAACAAGAAAAGGTTAAACACATCCTCAAGAAAATATTTTGACAAAATAAATATTTTAACCTATAATCAGGTGTAATTAGTGCTTATGAGTCCCGGCAATAATTTAGTGTAATTAAGTACACACTCTATCTGTGATTTCTAACACTTGTAGAGGCTGCTGGCTTGAGAGGGCCCAGTTTCTAAGGACTTTGCCCACAGATAGTGGGGAACCACAGGCCTCAGGACAGGACAGGACAGGACAGTCCACAGGGTTGAACCCCCTTCAAGACCGCCCCCCAGGCCCAATCTTGCTTCTCGTAAAGGCCTCAGGCACATGTCACTTCAGCCCACAGATAAGGTGGACTACCTCTAGACAAGAGAAACCAGACTACCAGCTGGGCTGCTCCCAGCCAGAAAGACGGTCTCTTAACAGCCTGTGGGAGTCCTTGAGTATAGGCTGCCCCCAGGGCAGCTGTAGTCAGGACAGGGGACATCTGGACACTGGTACTAGAAACAGCCTTGTTGGGAACACCCAAGGTAGGCCTCCACATCCATTTCTCTCCCTGATGGAGGCCCATCTTCTTCTCTGTATCACCCACAAGCAGGGGCATCCTCTGAAATCAGAGGCGCTGGCCTGACTGCCTACTGCCACAGGTCCAGCTCTTTAGACTGTGTACAGCTGATCCTCAGAGACAACCCTTTTAGACTGTGCCAGAGGCTAAGCTTCCAGGTATACTGGGCTCCCTAGCCTCCCCTGGTGTGATAAGCCTTCAGAGGCCTTAATAGTCAGCCTAGCTTAGAGGGCTCTGCCCTTGAGAAACACTGAGAGAGAAGCTCTGCTTGGCCACGGGTCCTGACAGAGTGTGGCAGGTGCTCAAAGAGGGCTAGGCAGTTAGCAGGTCAGCTGACATCCTCCACAGGCCCTGCCAGGTGAACGCTAACCAGAGTCCTGGGGTAGGCCATTTCTGTTCTCACCCAGGGATATGGTCCCACCCTAAGAGCTGCCCAGAGCCTGTGCCCTGATCCCACTGCAGGTGGGACCCAGCCTCCTCTCCCTGCTGGGGCTGGTACTCGGTGGCAACAGGTGTAGCACTGGGCCATTCTAACGGTGGAAAAGGCTGACCACACATTGGGTGGGGAGTATGTGGTGACCTGTACAGTATATAGTAATACAGCTGCAACAGCTTCTTCCTTTCTCTAGGCGACAGCAGCTAGACCAGGATTCAGGGAACACTGGGACATTTGCTCAGAGACAGGAAACAAACCAGCCAAGACAGGGCAGGGACAAGTACCACCAGTTCTCGCTTGCTCAGATCCAGGCTGTCAGGCTTCAGACTGAAACTGCTGGCTAGGGGACATGTGAAGTGGGGGGTAGGTCAAGTGGGGACAGCCATGAAGGCTGAGGCCATGTCAGGGAGGGGAGAAGAGTGGGGAAGAGTGGAGTATGGCTCCAGCCTGATGCGGCCCCTGGTCATCGGGAACCCCCAGGCACAGCACACAGTTAGCTACCTGTTCTGGGCCTGGAGGGAGCCACACGGAGGCTGCTGAAGGCAAAGCTGAGTCACGGGATACATTAAAGTCATGTTGTGTTGGCAAACAACCCTCTCCAGACATCAGGGCTGATGTGAGCGTGAGTGTGCACAGTGTGCATGGAGTAAGCTGTCTACCATCCGCAGGGCATGTGCTGCCCTTGGCTCTTCTCACACCGAGAGCCACAGGTCCCAGGCCTAGCAGCTGATGGATGGAGGAAGGGCCAGCGACAGTACAGACACTAGTGCCACCCAGTCCAGGGAGAGAGACGAAGCCTGTGGTTATGGATACTTGAGCCCTGCTTTCCCAGAGTCCTTGATGGAAGAAGGGGTCCAGGGGAGCAGAGTGTCTCACCTAAGGAAGTCATGGAACTAGGCAGAAGCAGGATGGGGTGGTGAGAGTCAGTTCAGGAGCTCTGCTCATAAAGTGTCAAGGGGCTACCCTGCCTGAGGCTGGACCACTGCTTCTTCCTGGGAAGACCCAAGGCCGAGAGTCCTTGGGGTGAGGGAGGACAGGCCCTCTGGTCAGTGCTGCGGTCACCCAGAGAAAAAGTGGCAAAGCAGGCCCTGACCAGGCAGGCCTGGGAGCAATCAGTGGCATTTCCATGGAGATACAGATGTGCAGGCTGAGGGATTGGGGAGTGGCCAGTGCCCAGTGCCCACTAGGAGAGTCAGCAGTGACCTGTCATGGGGAGGCAAACCACAGGACAGCTCACAGGGCAAAGAGTGCGTCCTCAGACCGCTCTGGCTTCTTCCGGTTGGAAGTATTTGAGGCTGGTGCAGGGGCCTCTGTTGGGGGTGAGGGCAGGTCTGGAACTGTTTCTGCAGCTTTGGCTCGCTCTTCCAGGAACTTATCGAACTCTGCAATACAAACCAAATTGAGGGATAGGCTTGGTGAGGGTCGCTTAGCAGGAGCCCCATACCCTGGTTTCCAGCTCCAGCCATACCATATTGGCCTGGCTACCCTCTGGGAGGAGGTACATGTGCAGGGGATGGGAGGGAGTGGAGGCGGGAGGGGTCCTGACAGGAGAACAACCAGCCAGGTCCAGGGTTATTCTGGGCCCTCCTGGTCTGGGGATCAGCCTAAGGGAAGTCACTGTTCTTGACTCTCCACGGGCAGAGCTGGTGGAAGCTGGATTAGTGGGGAGGACCCAGTATATTGCTGTGGGCCCCATGATGGGTAAAGGGTCTGACAGCCCCCAGTCTCTTCAGAGAGGGCTCTGGAAAAAACAGAGGGTATAGAGCACCTACTCCCCGAGAGCTCAGAGTTCTATCCTCCCCGCCCCCAGATCAGCAGGGCTGAGAGTGGGCCAGGACCTGCTTACACCACAGACCCACCCTCACTGACCCATGCAAGTCCTCGGACTGGTCGCTGTCATAGGGGAGGGGAAGCCTAGGATGAGGTATGGAAGGCAAGATGGAGAGGAGGACGTCAGATGGGAAGAGGGCAGGAGCCTTGCTGGAAAACTAGGCCTGTGTTCCCACCTGACGGATTCCCAAGAGGCCCTCACATTCTGTGCGTTGTGGGATCTGTGTGTGGGGACTTAGGACCTGGGCAGAACCAAGGATAGTAACCTGTGCCCTCCATTCACCCTCTTCCTGACCTTTATAGCTCTTCTCAATCTGTTTCGTCCTAAAGGAGATGAGCGAGACAGCTGTCTCCATCAGCATGAGTCCCCATGAAGGCGAGGGCTCAGGCCCAGCACCACAGGGATCCAATAGCAGAGGCCCTGTGCAGCCCTGAGAGGCAGAAGGCCACTGGCCAGGCCTACCTTCACTTGTGACACCCTCTTCCAGGTCGTCACCCTTCTGTGAATGGAGCAGAGAATAGCGTTAGGGCTCCTTCCTGTCTTGCCCACCCAGCCACCTCTGTCCACCCATGGCTACCCAAGTGAAGTCCTACTTTTCCTAGTTCCTGATTCTCTTCCTCCTATTAGAGAGGCAGAGAGTGTGCTTTAAAAAAATGTTTAAGCCGGGCGGTGGTGGCACACGCCTTTAATCCCAGCACTCGGGAGGCAGAGGCAGGCGGATCTCTGTGAGTTTGAGGCCAGCCTGGTCTACAAGAGCTAGTTCCAGGACAGGCTCCAAAGTTACAGAGAAACCCTGTCTTGAAAAAAACAAAAACAAACAAACAAAAGTTTAAAAAAGCAAAGTGATTTTAGGTTTTGATCTCCTAGAAGGACAAGAAAGAAAAATCCAAAATTAGTGCAGGCTGGTACCTGGGCCAGAGGGGAGAACCCCACCATCACTACCAGGCTCTGGGGAAAGATGCCACTGTTACAAAAGGCTGAGACATGCCAGTGTCGCCAGCACAGGGATCTGGGAAAACGCCATCCACACCAACAGCTGGAATCCACTTGGGGCCTGGAAAGCCTCAGCCTGATCCAGTAGGTCCTTTGGCAGTGGAAACTGTCACCTAGAAACAAGCCCCATGGCCTCCTAGGAGCTATCACTGCCTCCCCCTAGTCCTAAGCTCCCATTTTCCTGCCTAAAAGGGCCATGGAGGCACTGTGCATCTCTAGACATTTAAGTGGCTCACACTTGATTAGAGAGGAGCTCATACATGGGCCTTCCTAGGAAAGGCCCCATGATGGAGTAAAGAGTCACCAGCAGGGCTGAGCAACCTGGGCCTCTGACCTGTCACTGCATTGTGAGAGTCTTGCTAACAAACCCTTTCTGGGTCTCATGTAGCCAGGTTGGCCTTGAGCTCACCATGTAGCTAAAGCTAGCCTTGTGCTTCTGAACTTCCTGCCTCCACTTCCCAGATGCTGGGATTACAGGTGTGTGGCACCATGTAATGTCTGGGACAGGGCCTGCGATTTTCTGTTCCTGCCTCTGTGAGGGACATATTTCTTTCTAGGCATCCCTGGAAAGGTCAGAGGGGAGCTCTTTTAGCCTTCCCTGCCACCCAGGTGGCTGCTTCCTGGGGCTGTATCTTTAGAAGGCCTAGCCTCCTGGGGAAGAGGCAGTGTTGGCCCCTAACTACAACACGCTGCCCTCTTTCACAGGGGAGGTGCCACAGGAAACCTGTAGCCACCACCGAATCCCTCCTACATCCAGCGGCTGTGCATGGCATGCTCTGTAAGGAGAGGGAATTGACTGAGGCCATCTTTAGATGCATGATTTTCTGTCTTTTGCCCATCCCAAAAGATGGGCAAACATTCTTTTGGGGCAGGAGCTCTTTTAAACAAATACGAGAAGACAGTGGGAATGGGATGATGGTAAATTTAAAATCAAGCATCTAACTCATTTATGAAATGAAAAAAGAAAGAAAAAAGAAATGAAAATGTTGGGATGTGGTACTTGCCCATCAGCATGCACAAGGCCATGAATTCAATCCCCAACACGGGGCAAAAAAGAAAGAGAAAAGGAACAAAAACCAAAACACAAAAATATCTGCTTCCCTTAAAATAAAAAGCAAAACGAAACAGAAACAAATAAGCAGAAAAACCACTCAAACACACACTGTTGGCATTTGAGAAAGATGGGGAAGGTTTGGCATGTGTCAGGAGTGGTTCGAGATGGGCTCTCTAATTCCACAGATGTGAGACATCTGTATGGGACTGTGTGGCTGAGAGGCTGTGCCCAGAGCCAGCACCACCAGCGTCCACATGTTGCAAAGAAAGGTGAGCTTGGCTGAGCTGCCCCTCCCTCCTCCAACCCACCATGGTGGAGGGGGGCCCCCGCCACAAGCCCCAAGGTCTGTCCTTAGAACATCTGCCTTGCCACAACCCCTACATGAAATGTAGAAATCAAGTCTCACCAGGTCTGTCCTGAGCCACACCTCAATGTCGTCCATGACAGACGGCTGCGCAACGGGGATCTATGAAGGCAGAGGCGGCAAGCAGCGGGCGGGGTCAGGCAGGCCCCCACACAGCCAGGCAAAAGAAGACAGAACACCAGAACAAAGTAAATCATCAAAAGTAGCTTCCCAACAAAACCAAAATGTACACAGAGCAAAACAACTACATGGCACGCACAGGCAACACAGGCAGCTGCATGTGAAATGGCAGGTGAGGAGGGCAATGAGCTGGGAAATTAGAAGAAGCAGGCTGGTCAGCAGGGGCTGGTGGCAAGAAAGTACGTGTTCTTGATATGGATAACTTTTTGCTTGTGTGTTTTTGCCTTTCCATGCCAGGCTACAGAGCACCTCCTAATCTCAAGAAGGCACAGTCCTGCAGCAGCCATGACAGGAGGATCCGCTGCACTTAGTGAAGAGGCTCTCGGGCCCGAGGGGAAGTTGAGCAGCAGCATGCCTAGAGCAGGCTGCGGGTTCTCAGGAGGGCAGTCCAGCCCTGGGCCTCTGTCTACACCAGCTGAGGTGGCTTTCTGAGAGGGGAAGGAGTCAGAGGCACGGGCTCCCTCGGTCTGCCTGCTTCCAGAAGGCGGGCACACTCCCATTAATGGAGACACAGCTAACAAACGAGGCTTTGATGACAAAAAGGACAGAGGGCTTTAGTCTCTTTCTCTCCTTTGAGGAAAAAAATACCACTCGACAGCCCCGAAAGCCACAGCGTCCTTTAGTCTCATTCTCTCCGCTCTCAGTAGCTGGCTAAGCCTTAGTCACTGAGAAAGGTAATCTACTGCGGGCTGCGGAGCAGGATGCCTAGGATGTGGCTGGGCTCCCCAATAAACCTCATGGGTATTGGAGAAGGTACCATGCCTCGGCCTGAGTCAATGGCCCCAGAGCAGAGACTGAAAAATATGTGCAACTAAAAACATTTACATTGCTATCAGATAAGAGGTAAAGGTGGCCTTTAAACCCCTATAAGTCACGTTAATAAAAGGTTGGCTCCCTGCCTAGACAAATGAGATGATGGCCTTTAGTGAGGGTAACCTGCCTCTTCGCCTGCTCTGGGACTGAGAGGTGCCCCACCTGGGAGGCTTGCTTATTAGCCCCATTATTTCTAGAAAAAAAGGAGTGACAGTCCTGTGTCCAGAGCTGGCTGCATTCTAAAGTCACAGTCTAAAGTAAGAATGAACTTCAAATAGGCAATAAGGAGACCCAGTATAAAAAGTAACAAAAATAACCCACAAAGTCCAGCCTGAAAAGAAAGAGAACAAAGGATTCATATTGCTGGTTCCAGCTTTAGAGGTTGAGATCTGTTGCCAAAAAGGTGTGGCACCCGCACATGCTGAGCAGATGTCAGCAGCACCTCCCATGGCAAGCTGGTGACCCCCGGCTCCGAGAACGTGCTCTGTGCCCATCTTCACCCTGCCAAAGGCAGGCACACAGCGTTTTCAGAACGGCTCACTAATCAATAGGCATTGTCCCTCTGTGTTGCCATTTTAACCCCAGACCCTTCACCTGTCCCACTGGATATTTCAGGGAGTCCTGGTGACAAAGCAGACGATTACTCAGCAATGGCTGTGCCCACAGTGCCCACAGCAGATGCCTGCCTCCCCATCAAAGAAGGCTGGGACACAGAGGGTGCACTGCTATTGTGACCACAGGCAGGCAGGTTTCTACCTTGATGGACTCCTGGAAGGGATGTGCTGCTCTCATAATCGTGACATCTATAAATCACGTCTCACTCGTTGGGGACATGTGCCATGCCTAGCCCCCAGCTCAGAAAGTCAATCATTTCTCCAATGAGAAATGCCAACCACGGCAGCTGCTAGGGTGTACACGAGCACTTTTGCCTTCTCTAGCTCAGTCTACCTGGAAGAAACCAAGAGTCCACAACTGTGAGCTTTCTTCCTGCAGCGCTGGGGAGGAGCACAGGCTCTCCGGCAGGAGGGCTGAACACTTCCACTGTGTTGCTAGTTTTAGAGGGTTACAGGCTAAACAGACATTTCAGGGCTTTTTTCCTTATAATTCTTTTTATTACTGTTAAAAAGTAGAGGGCTAGGCTGGACCTGGTGGCCAGCACACACCTTTAATCCCAACAGTTGGGAGGCAGAGGCAGGCAGATCTCCATGAGTTCGAGGCCACCCTGGTCCACATAATGAGCTCCAGGACAGCCAGAGCTATGAAGCAGTGGTCTAGAGGTGTAATTCAGGAGTACTTGCCTACCATATGTGAAGCTTTGGGTTTAATTCACATCATAAACATCTGCAAACAGCTGAACACATCTCTGCAATGACAGCAAAGCAAGACAAAAATGGGGCTGGGCTCCACCTGGGCCACACTGTCCAGCTGTAGGCCTGGGGCAAGTCACTTCTCTTTGCACCTTTCTTCAAGAGGGGAGCCAGCCTCTTCTGTCTTGGAAGTCTCAGTTATGTGGCAAAATGTGAAGGAGTTGGCCTGGACATTTCAACAAGGCGGGGCCTCCATCTCCTCACCTGTGACAGGGTGACTGCAGTGCGGCATTCTGAGTCTAACACTAACATTCTGAGTCAGGATCCCTCATCGTCCAGGTTTGTGTTTCTATATTCTAATGTAGACACCCAAGGTGGTCTAGTCACTGGAACTGAGTCTCTTGGCCTCCGGGCATATTCTGAGGAGCTAGGGTGATGTTTCTCAGCTAGGCTTATGTGATGGAAGGCAGGTGACTGGATGCAGAAGCATAGCTATGAACCAGGTCTGGGAAGCAGGCAGAGCATCCCTCTCACCGCACAGGAACAGCCAGACCCAAACTTAACACGTACACTGACTGGAAAATAGACCTGCAGAGGCCCAGAAAGAGGGAGAAACAAGTCCCTCTCCTGCTGATAGAGGAAGGGGGCATGGCAGGGAGTCTCGGTGTGTTTCTGTCCTGGGACTTTGGGGTCTAACACCTGTAACGGGTCCCATTAGTGGCTCATCCAGCAGATCCCTGGAAAGCTTTTAGCCATTCTGTGATGGTTTTACCGTCTTCTTGGACAGTGATCCAAGCTGCAGGCTGTTACAGGAGGTTATAAAGAGTGATGAGGGAGGCAGAGGGAGAATGGGTGCGAAGAGAAAGGAATCCACCCAGAACACCCTCCCATCAAAACCAAGCCCAAATGTTGCTGCATGTGAAAAGAGCAGCCAGGCTGGCAGGGCGGAGCCCTGGTAACGATACCCAGCCTAAGTTATGAGTTCAGAGATTCAGGCATCTCTGATGCCAAGGTGGCAGGTTAGGATCTGGGTGGTGGGCAGAAATCCTGTTGCTGGCACCTATTGGTCACTCCACCTTAGGAACAAAAGGAGGGGAGGCACTGACACAGGCTCAGTCAGTCTTTTGTTTGTTTTTAGCTTTGGTGTCCTACATCTGGCAGTCAGCCAGAACTAGAGTGGAGATAACTAGCGTTAGCCCCTGGCAGCAGCAGTAGGGTTCTTTACTAACCTGTTTTTATTTTTCATCTCACGTGTGTGTGTGTGTGTGTGTGTGTGTGTGTGTGTGTATTTGTGTGAGGGGTATGTTCATGTAAGTGCAGGTGCTCATGGAGGCCAGAAGAGGGCACCAGATTCTCTGGAGCTGTAGTTACAGGCCATTGTGAGCTGCCCAATGTGGGTGCTGGCAACTAAACCTGGGTTCTCTACAGGAGCGGTATGTACTTTTAACCACTGAGCCATCTCTCCAGTCCTGTCTTTTATAACCCACTGCTGTTGTTCTTCCTTGTCCTGCACCTCTGGTGTTGGGGATCAACAGAGGACCTCAGGGTCTACTACTTCTGTTCTTGTCACTATTATTGTTGTTGACATGGTTTTATGCAAGTATGTGTGAGACAGGGTCCCATTATTCAGCTTAGGCTGGTCTCTGTGTAGCCCAGGCTGGTTCACACCAGGAGCCTCTTATATCAGCTTGTCCAGTGCTGAGACCAGAGGCATGCTTTCATTCTCTGAATTCCCCTGCTTATACCCTAGAAATGGGAGATTGTCCTAACTGATCACCAGCCAAAAGTAGCAGAAAAGATTGGAGGGCCAGGGAGGGAGAGAAGGGAAGGTCGCTGACCCTGGGCTCAAGTCAGATCTTGCTTACCTTTCCTTGCCAATACACCTGCTGCAGTGGCCTAACTGTGCAGGCTGCCCTCACACCTGAAGTCCCAAGAGAAGAAAGAACGAGTAGACACCCTTCCACAGCTGTCCCCAGCTCCAGGCACACGAAGAGACCTACCTGCCCAATGGTGCAGGTCTGTACAGGGTGCTATCTCTAGAGGATCCGTGAAACTCTCTTTGTGATACTTCACCCAGACCCAATGGGAAAAATATTCTAGAGCCCCTGGTCTCACTCAGTAGTACACAGTTTCCATATGAAGAATTTGTACTTGACAGGTTGGGAAGGGTAGGACTTCCATACTATGGGAAATAAGCAAAGCAGCTAACACACATTGTTTTAAAAGGAAAACAAACCGTAGGCAGGAAGGTGAGATACCAAGTTAGCTGTTAGTTGGGTTTGTTTCTGGGAAACTGAAGACTGACGCTCTACGTGGGGACAGGGAAGAGGAAAGTCGACTTGTGTGGACAAAGACAGGCACCATCACCAGCTGCCCAGGTCACACTCAGGTAGTTTGGAGGGCAGTATCCTTTTTTGCAGGGCTAACAGGCACAGGGCACACAGTTAGAATGTCTCTGTTTGGACAATGGAGATATAGTTTTAGGAAGCCTGCTCTAAGGCCAGGGCCCAGCATGACCTAGAAGAAGAGAATGAAGGGTCTGGCCAGTCCCCACTTGCAAGAACAACTGCTTCTCACTGGGGGCAAGTGTACACTGCTGTGGAAGGGGACAGCTTGGGCACCCGCTGCACTGGTCTCCAGACCCTGTCTGTACCCCTAGCTTAAGCCTTTCTCAAGCAGGTGGCCCCTGTGCTGCGAACAGCTTGTCACTTGAAGTCCTACATGGACACCTGCCATCTGGGCCCCTCTCCTGGCCTGACGTCAAGGACAAGTTCTACATTTGGCTTACTGCATTTATCTGGAGGGCAGAAGTCCACATGTCTATTTCTGTCATTTCTCTGTAGCCTCACCTGCTCCATCCCTACCACACACACCTAGAGGTTTGATTCTGCACTTAAGGATGAAATGGTCCAACTGAGGCAAGCATCTTGGGACCCTCTCTTCATGCACCTATCTCAGGGCCACCTGTACAGAGATGGTGGGAAAGACACTCCCAAGCCACAGAGTGGACTGTAAGCGTGATACAGGTTCTCCTGGCTTGATTTTCTTTGGCTCTGTTACTGTCATCTATACATTTATGCAAGAGGTCCCAGGCCATTTGTGAGGCTCCTATTATAGTACAAAAGCCCACCAAGCCTAGGACTGCCAAATTCCCAGGAATGAGTAAGGGGGAGCCTCTCTGACTGGCCACATGCTGAGCCCTCTCATAATGGTTCCCTCCTAAGCACAAGCCATGCTTACTTATGCTCATCCTGGAAAAACGAATACTGCCGAGAACTCCAGAGTCTGTGAGAGAAGGGAAAGGCCCTCCCCTCATGCCTGCAAACATCCCAGTCCACGAAGATCCGGGAGCACAGGCTCAGCCAGGGAAGGTGTTTCTGGAGCTAGAAGTCTGGGGCCTTACGGAGACTCCGCGTAGACAGGAGGGGAGACTGGCACCCCCAGAACAAGTGAGTGATCTCTGTCCTGTCTCGTCACAAGGACTGGGCAGGTGGCAAGAGGAAGGTGCCGACTGTTACACAGTGAGGGGCTGGGGTGGGCAGCGAGCTCACTCAGGTATGGCTCCTCACCATTCCTTGGGTCATGAGCCAGCTGTCTATGGGCTGCAGGTCACAATCCCCACCTTTCCCTCTCTGCTGGGCCAAGGACAAAAGAGTCCCAAAAAGAAAAGTCACAGCAATACCCACAACAGGAAGTCACAGCACATATTGTAAACAGAAGAGTCATTGTTCAGATTTGGTAGTCTGTCACACAAGGAAACATGCCTGGATGGATGCTTCCCACCGGCCCTAGCATGCCCCCATCCCACCTGCCTGGAAAAGAGAAGGCAATTCCATGCCGGGCGGGATAACAGAATGTTGGACACCAGGCATCGGTAAAGCCTGAGAGGTCATCCAGGCCCAATTCTTTGGATACAGCACAATTGCTTCTATTTTTTTCTAACTTACTCTGCTTTTTTGTTTGTTCTTTTTTCTCCATTCTTTTGTATTTTTTTTTTTTTTGGTCCATGTATCTTTTCTTAGATTCTTGACTTCAATGCTGAACTCAGCAAGTTCTTTACTGCCTTTTTTGTTTGTTTGTTTTTGTTTTTGGAGACAGGATTTCTCTGTGTAGCCCTCTCTGTCTTGGAACTCTCTCTGTAGACCAGGCTGGCCTTAAACTCAGAGATCCACCTGCCTCTGCTTCTGTAGTGCTGGGATTAAAGGCATGCGTCAGCACGCCCAGCTTCAGAATTTCTCTGTGCAATCCTGGCTGCTCCTGGAACTCACTTTGTAGACCAGGCTGGCCTCAAACTCACAGAGACTGGCCTGCCTCTGCTCTGGGATGCTGGAATTAAAGGCGTGCGCCATCACCAGCCCTTTATTGCCTTATGTTTTTGTGTTTGTTTATTCGTGGTGCTGCTGCTGATCCCAGAGCATCATGTACACTAGACAGCTGAGTTAAACCCGCAGACCTCTTGCTTTAAAAATATATTTATTTTATATGTGCATATGTACATGTACATTGGTACATGCATGCCACTATGCAGGTGGAGGTCAGAATGCAACTTGTAGAAATCAGTTCTCTTCCCACCATGTGGTTCTGAGGATGGAACTCAAGTTGTCAGGCTTGGCAATAAGTGCCTTTCCGGGCTGGAGAGATGGCTCAGCGGTTAAGAGCATTGCGTGCTCTTCCAAAGGACCCAAGTTCGATTCCCAGCAACCACATGGTGGCTCACAACCATCTGTAATGAGGTCTGGTGCCCTCTTCTAGCAGGCATATGTGCAAACAGAATATTGTATCCATAATAAATAAATAAATATTTTTAAAAAAAGTGCCTTTCCCTGCTGAGTCATCTAGCCAGCCCCCTCTTACTTCTTCACATCATAAAACTAGAGGTGGGCTCTTACTTGCAGAGGTGTGACTACACAACTTTCTCTCTATTTTCTTCTCAGTTCCAGGACAGTTCATGGCCCATGAAGGGTCAAGGTAGCCTGCAGATGTGTTCACACACAGAGACCATCCCATGTCCTGCCAGTCTTTCTTTTTTTTTAAATTTATTTATTTATTATGTATACAATATTCTGCCTTTATTTATCCCTGTAGATAGAAGTTGGCACCAGATCTTATTACAGGTGGTTGTGAGCCACCATATGGTTGCTGGGAATTGAACTCAGGACCTCTGGAAGAGCAGTCAATGCTCTTAACCACTGAGCCATCTCTCCAGTGCCCTGCCAGTCTTTCTTGCTGAGGCCCCTTGCCCCAGTAACAACAGGAACAGCAATCTGCCTACTATCATTGGTAAATCTGCTGGAATCAGCAAGACCTTTGAAAACAGGGAGCCAGGCCAAGCCACGCATTCAAAGGGTGAGAAGTTGACCACGTCTCCTGGACTTGGACCCAGGCCTGGGCACTGATAATGGCATGAGTGGAGCAGGACACATGCTGGCATGATGGGGCAGGTCCTTGGTCCAGTGTGGAGAGCAAAGAGCCTGGCTGGGGAACAAGGCTGCTCCAGATTGGGGTGAGCCAGGAAGAAGGGTAGTCCTTGTCTTTGCTGGACAGACTGGCAGGTCTCTAATTCCTCTGCTGGGCTCAATGCAGAGATAGTTTAAGTAACAGGAGGCTTAAAGAGCAGAGGCTACTATGGGGATGGCGAGTGTCACTGGAGGCTACTACCACTGTGTAATGGCAGGGTGGCAGTAGATGGGATCTTCTGTACCCCCTGGCAGTAAGTATAGGGGGGCATATGCCAGCTCAGAAAAGGAGTCCCCACCCTCGAGACCAAGCTTTTCCATTAGGCTAGGCAGCTGTTGTGCTGTTCCTCACCAGTCCCTTTGTATACGGCCCACAGGAGGCTAAGATCTGATGTTCAGAAAGCAAAGGGCCCTTCTTTGTCCAGTGGATGGGTGGGCACAGTCCCCTTTCATTCTAGCCCAGGGAGTCCTGGGAGCCCTCTTCCTCCTTGCGAGGCACACAGGCATACATTCCCATACATTTCCTGGTTGGACTCAAAAGGAAAATATCTGCAAAAATGTATTAAATGCATAAGTCCTTCTGAAGTCTTCCATAAGCTGGCAGTAGCCTGGGACTCACGCAGATTTCATCTTTATTTCAAAATGTTCTGACTCCTTGCTTGACTCTTTCCAAGCTCAGAGTGTGACAGGACACTCTCGAAACACTCCACCCCTGGAACTGGTACTACTTGGTTAGGCCGGCAGCCAGGTGGCTTAGTTCAGTATTTACTTCCCTTGAGAGGGTTATCATTTTATCAGTGCACTGCCCGCAACCCAGAGGTGCTCTGTGGTTTCCTCTCCAGGTCTGTCGCTGCCATTTATACAAGTCAACTTCTGCTGAATTATTCAACCAACTTTACTAAACTGCCTACCCTTGTTTCCAGAAGACTGTGGGCACAAAACAGGCTTGAAGACCTACCATTTCTGAGCTCTGTTTCCGATTGTCTAGAGCAGAAGCAAGTCCTCCAACAGCCTGGGGATCCTCATAGGTGACCCTGGAGAAAACAGTGCAAGTGAGCTTTCGCCCAGTGGATGCAGAGGTGTCGTGGTACCTGCCTCGTGTCTGCGGACTCCTGCTGTCTGTCTCCCACCAGCTCACCTCTGGAGTCCTCTGAGACCTGGGTACCACACTTTTCAACAATCCCTGCCTTGAGTACTGAAGCTGAAGAGAAAGATGTCTAAGTGTTCTGGAAGTCCTCAAAGGAAGAAGCTTCAGAAGACCAAGTAATTATTTCACAAGCATCAGCCTCTCTGCTGGGCTGAGTGGATAGAGTGCTAGTTCCAGATGCAGGGGCTATCTGCTTTGGAACCGGCTCCCCCATTTCTGTTTGGCTCATTTTGCCTTCGTCCTGACCTTTTTACTCAATTGGTTAGGCGCTGGGAGTAGGTCTGGTTGCTGTTTGTAGGGGGAGGGGCTGAATGAGACAGGGTCTGCAGTGTGGCAGATAGCTTAGGGAAGCAGGATTTCTACTCAGCCCTGAGCAGGCTGTAGAAAAGAGAGAGCAATCCATGACTGACAGAACAGACAACCCTGGGGCAGAAGAGAAGGGGAGAAGGGACTGGTACTCTCCAGGGCAGAGAACAAATAGAGATGGGGTTGGCACTCATTCAGTTTTAGAAGGTAACAAGTTCTCACCATTATAGTTTTAAGTTTCTAGAAATCTTTTTTTGAGGGGGAGTGTTGAGGCAGGGTATCTCTGTGTAGCCTTGGCTGTCCTGGAACTCACTCTGAAGACCAGGCTGGCCTTAAACTCAGAGATCTATCTGCCTCTGCCTCCTGAGTGCTTGGATTAAAGATATGTGACAATGTTGGCTCCAGAAATTTTTAATTTGGTAAAGAAAAGGTGCCGTCCTCTTTCAGTGTGGCCAGCTGAGGAAACGCTCCCTCACCCCCACCCTATATCTGCAGAAAGCCACTGGAAGCATTCGACATACGTCTTTCGCTGTTCAGCCAAGGAGTTCCCTCTGGTCTGGGCAAACATGTCGAAACCATCATGAGGCTTACACTGTTGCAGTGAGCTGAGGGTGCCACTGACACTCTCAGTTCCCAAGTCTGTGACAGCAAAACAAGAAGCAGGTGAGAACAAACGGGGGCTTTAAAAACCTTGTAAAAATGTCATATTATTGTACTGTATTATTATCATTCTCTCTCTCTCTCTGTACATGTGTGCGTGCATGTGTGTGTGTGTGTGTGTGTGTGTGTGTGTGTGTGTGTGTGTTGCAACTCAGATCATCAGGCTTGTATAGAAACTACCTTTATCCACTGAGCCATCAATCTTATTGGCCCCAAAATATGGGTTCTTAATGGAGTTCCCCGAAAGTCAGGATGAGAGTCTAGTGGGTTAGACACTGTGGAGCTTCATGGCTGTCCTCAGCATTCCCAGTACAGCACACATAAGCGCCAGGGCAAGCTAGGTGGGAAACAGGCTTTGCCCTGAATCTGAAACTGTTCAAGGAGGGAAGGAGGCATCCTAGACAGAAAAGAGACTGCTGGCAGTGAGGAGATGGGGACAAAGGACGGCATGCCCACAGCTATCCACCATGCCCTTCTCAGGTGCCCCCACCACATTTACTCCAAAACAAAGACTAAGGATCTCAGCCACATATTTGATCTAGAAGCTGTTTCCTAGGCACCCAGAGTCAGAGTTCAAGTACATCTGGTGGAATCAACATGGTCCTATGGCCTCAGGAGCTCACATGTGACTGAACAGTTAGGAGGACCAACCCTTGCAACATTTGGCTTTTGATGCTGGGAGAGGCTCAGTGCGGGTCCTTCGAGATGAACAGAGTTGTGCTGCAGAAGGGGAAGAAGTCGGACAAAGGCCATGGTTCAGAGAGCCAGGCTATGGGCAGTGTTAGCCCATGAGAGGGCAGAGTGAAAGGTGTGGCTAGAAAGGGAGACAAGAGGTGACCAGTGAGGTGAAGCAGTGGGTTGAAGAGCATCAGGCCTTTTAAAGAAAACAAAGCAGCAGAATCCACTTTGAACTTTAGCTATTAAATATGGTGACTTGAACCCAGCATGGTGGCTTACACTTGAATTCCTGGCACTTGGGAGACTGAGGCAGGAGGCTTGCTATGAACTCAAAACCAGTTTGGGCTACACATTGAGTTCCAGGCTGGCTCAGAAGGTAAAGGCACTTGTCACCAAGGCTGATGATCTCTGACCAATCACTAAAACTCACATGGTAGAAAGAACCAATGCCCACAAGTTGTCCTTTGAACTCCACATGTGCAACATGACACAAGCGTGCAATGCACACAAACACTAAATAAATCACTGTGATTAAAAACTTTAAAAATATGTGTCATCAGCTATATTGAAGGCAAAGACATCTACTCTATTATGCATATATGGCTACAGAGGAAATTGAGACACCAAAGTCATAACAACTGACAGGCCACTGGGTACGGTTTAATTCAACTGAAGTGAAATGAATATAGAATTATTTGGAAAAAAAAACATAAAATTAAGGTATAGGAAAAAATTCTGAAGGTCATGGTGGTTAGTTATACCAATATCAGAATTTAATTTTGTATAACTTGGTATAACTGAAACATAGAACCATTCATACATTTTCATCATGGAAAAGTGAGAAGTTTCTCCTAAATTTCAGACAATAGAACACTTTAGGTTGATGGTACAGTTTGAGGTAGGCAAATATATCACACTACCACTTTGTTTCCTAGTCCTGTGCAGACATTGCCAATCCATCACAGATTCTTCTTTTAGGGATTTATGTGTAACAGTTAGCTTTAACTGTCAACTTCACATATTCTAGAATCATCTGAATAGAGAATCTCAATGAGGAATTCTCTGGATCAGGCTGGGACTGTGGCGCTTTTGTGGACGGTTGTTTTGATTGCATTAATGGAGACAGGAGGACCCACCCCTCCTGAACAGCGATATTCCCTGGGTTTGGGCTCTGGACTGTCTAAATGCAGAGGGGGGCTGAGCACAAACAAGCATACATGCACTCAATCTGTCTGCTCTTGACTGAGGATGTGACTAGCTGCATCAAGTTCTTGCCTTGACTTCCCTTCAGTGATGGACTGCCACCTGGAATGATAGGCCAAATAAACCTCCCCTACAGGGCTTTTTGTCAGGGTGTTTATTACAATAACAAATGAAATAGAACAATGTGGCTTCAGCTGCCTTTCAAACCTGTGTTCTGAGCAGCCAGTGAGGTGAGACCGACTTGCCACCTTTGGTCTATTCAATAGTTAAAAGAAACCATTTCAAGTACAAAGAATATTCCAGATAAAAACACGGCAGGTTACTTGTCTTTTAAAAAGCAAACAATTTCTACATCCTCAGAACTTCCTCCACCTCTACCTTCCCATAACGGTTTGACTGTAAATTTTAGGAAAGGAGTTAGAAGTTGAAGGTGGGGCAGTTGGCTGGGACTTGGGACACACCTTCACGTGGACTGCTCTAAAGGACTTCTGACATCGAACAAAGACAAAGGTATCCAGGAGGAGGCCAGAAAGAGGGAGACCCTTTCCTCTATTTAGGACACTCACCCAAGCCTGCGAGTTGGGAGGAGAGAGAAGATGGGGGTGCTGTGCTCCCCACCATGGGGCTCACCACAGCAGGGGAGCCGGGGCCCAGGTCTATTAGGTTGTCTTCAGTCACTTCGCTCAGTACCTGTCAGGACACGAGATTGACAGGGAGGTCAGCCATGGGTCAGGCTCCAGTTCCCCCGACATAGATAAGCTCATGCTTATGAGAAAATGCACCGACAATGTCTGGCAAATGAAAGGTGGCTCTCCTTACCTACCCAAAGGGTACACGGTGGGCCCAGGTTATCAGTGAGCCCCATGCCCTGCCCTCCTCTTCTCTCTTCTCACATAGGGTAAACTGAGTCACTAGGATGGTGACTAATTTCTGTGGGTGTCTTCCTTCTGCTTTCCCACCAGTATGCCTGTTAGCTCTCCCCAGGCTCCCTTCAAACAGAATTTGCTCTGCAGTTACTCAAGAATTTGTGTTTAGTCCTACTCAGGAAACCAGAAGCAAGGCCTGAGTAGGTGAGGTGTCTAATGTGTGTACTGGGTAGGTGCCCACCTCAGAAGACGAGGGGGCTCCAAAGGACACTTACTCCATTGCTGGCATTCTGAGCAGATCGGCCAGACCGGTACCTCTCGAACCTAATGGAAAGGAGAGCAGATGTAGGAGAATGTGAGTGAGGCCCAAATGGCTACGCTCATGGTCCTGAGAAGAACAATGTCATGCTTTCCTTGACACGGGGCTCCTGTCTTACAGGTTTAGCTCTACTGTCTCTCCCACAAACACCCTGAGCTGGCATCAGAGACAGGGTATTGGCTGGTTCTTGGAGAAGCCCACTAGAAGCATCCTTAGCCATCTCCTCATACATTTGGCCCCAATGCTTCTGCAGTCCCTGGAGGTATGATTGGGTCATTAGGTCTCCACATGGTCATTTGTGAAGCCTGCAGCAAGAGCAGCCTGATTCTACTCCATAGAGCTCTTCTTGGGGTAATCAGCTTGTGGCTACAATGTCCCAAAGCCAACTTCAGGAAGAGACAGGGGAGCCTGGAGAAGGCCTTGCCAGAAAACATGAGATGGTTTGTGCCAACTTTCTAAGGGCTGCCAGGAAGGCAAGATGGAGTGGGCCCTGCCAGGCATACCCTCTTCCACATCCAGTCAGCACATAGCTATAAATGGAGACAAACATCCCCTATACTGGAAGTTATCCTTCCACCTGGTAGGAGGGGTTGTGGAATATCCACAGTGGGCAACAGATCCTGCTCTGGGCTGACGTCTATACTGAGTGTCACCAGCATCTAGGACGAGGGATCCCGGAAGAACAGTATGACTAAGAAGGTGTGCACTGTAGGGTTTGTTTGTTTCTTTGAGTTTCAGGGAGTTTATTATGGATGCCTAGGTGGGGCTTAAGAGAGCAAAGAATTGTGTGGCAGGAAGGGTGCTTTAGCTAAAGAGTGAAAGCACTAAAGAACCAGAGAAAGCATGCTTTGGCTCTGGCTAGCATCCAAAAAAAAAAAAAAAGAAGACAACGAAAAAGAAGAAGAAGAAGAAGAAGAAGAAGAAGAAGAAGAAGAAGAAGAAGAAGAAGAAGAAGAAGAAGAAGAAGGAAGTCACATCTTTCTGTGTCAATCTCGACTCAGAAAGGTGGGGAGACCTAAGCAAACCATGGCAGCTCACAGACCGTGCCATTAATTAATTAATTAATTAATTAATGCTTTTTGAGAGCTCTGTTAGATAGCCCAGGCTGGCCTGAAACTCACTGTGTAGCCCAGGTTTGCCTTAAGATTTTCTTCTATCTATCTCCTAGGTGCTGGGGTTACAGATCTATGTCATGGTATCTGGCTTCCACTGCAGCTTTAACCCCACTACTCAGGAGGTAGAGGCAGGCAGATCTCTGAGTTTGAGACCAGCCTGGTCTCCAAAGCAAGTTCAAGGACAGCCAGGACAAAGAGAGACCCTATCTCAAAAAACAGGAAAAAAATTAAAAAGAAAGAAAGACTGATTACATGGGCATAGTGGTGTGTAACTGTAATCCGAGAGAAGCTGGGGCAGGAAGATCAAGAGCTTGAGGCCAGTCTGAGATATAGAGAGAAAGCAAGCGAGAGAGAGAGAGAGAGAGAGACAGAGAGAGAGAGAGAGAGAGAGACAGAGACAGAGACAGGCAGAGACAGAAAGACAGAGAGAGACAGAGAGACTGTTCTTTATACCCCCTTGAAACAAAACAAAACAAAAATCTAATCAAAATAAATTAAATAATAAACTAACAAACCAGAAAGACTTGTGTGGTTTTCAATAGCAGTCTGTAGTGCCCCACTGGTGCCTCTGAAGTCTTTCTACCTGCAGACCAGTGGACTTACGGACGACTGTCCCACAGTGGTCCTGCTATTCATCTCCAATGAAGGCTTGAATAGACACAACAGGCTGGGAGTGTTGGGGTCCTCAAACTGGACACACTGCCAGCAAGCCCATACTCCTACAGCAATCTCTGTGTTCATCATAGATGGGCATAGGACCACCCATCCCTACTGCCAGTCAGGAGCTAAACCAGCTCTAGCCGTGATGCAGTGTGGACGTCTGAGCTTTCAAAGCATATGCGAACACAGTGTCTGTCTCCTGTTCCTAATGACGTCAGATCATTGTCCTTCTGATAGTCCTACACAGAAAGCTGTCAGTAGGCAGAGGGAGTGGGCCGCAAGCCTCCCATGGACACACTGCTGTTGGGCTCTCTTAAAGGAAAAGGCTAGCCTAGAGTCAAGGCAAGTCACAACCCTGGGCCAACTGGGAACTGCCCAAATCATGGTCCAGATGGGAGGGAGCTGTTCTTGCCACCACCCACTTAAAGCTAGGTCCAGAAAAGACGCTTTTGACTTAGTCCCGTGGGAGGCTTTGGAGAGAAAAAAAAGGTTCAAGTTTGTCACTTTAAGTGGTTTGGCTGCGGGAAGAACTGAAGGACTGTGTTTCCCCAGAGAAGCAGTGTTCACACGCTGCCTACTTCACTCAATACCCCAGACGTACTGACATTTACAAAGGGAAAGATCTTTTTTCCTTTTTCAAGAACAGAAAGAAAGAGGAAATCCTTCTCTTTTGTAAAGGCTCCCTTCCCCCAGTCCTCTTCACATTCATAGGATCATCAAAGGAGCAGGTGCAGCCCCGCCCCAGCCCTCCTGGGATTCACAGAGAGCAGAGGTGGATTCTGCAGTCAGCTACCTGCTGTCCTGTTCTCTGGAGAACAAGAGCACTGCTTCTGTCATCCAAGAACAAATGAGCATCTCTGATGAGCACTTTCCACCTCGAACACCTCCCAGGCTCTCTCAGCCTCCCTCCCCTGCTTTGTTTATAAAGGAAATTCCTCTGATATGCCAATCATCTTTTTAAGGGAAAAGACCCCAAAGGACTCCGGCCCCACCTCTCATAGCGGAGGAAGACATTGTTGAGGTCATCGTTGACGTGCAGCAGCTCCTCGGTGACCTCCTCGTTGGACACTCGGGAGATGAGTTCCACTATGCGGTGCTGCATGGCCCGGCAGGTCCTGTTCAGTTCCTAGGAAACACATGCACCTCTGGCAGAGCCTACTGGGAATGCCTTCCTCACATTCTACTGCCTCTGAAAGGATGTGTACTGACTCCTGAAAGTCAGGGAGGAGTACATGCTTGTTCATAAAACCAGACGTGCACAGAATGGGAAGTAACAGCTCCCTGCTCTCCTGCCTCAGAGGAAGCAAGTACTTCTTCAGTAGATGGAGGGTGTGCGTGCGTGCGTGCGTGTGTGTGCGTGTGTGTGTGTATGTGTACACGTATAAGTCATTTTTTAAAAGAATATGTTTGTGTAAATAAATTTGAAATCTATATGGAATACCTCTAAGGACACAATTTAATAAAGTTATTCTAGCAGACATATTCCTATAATGCCACTAAAAACAAAATAAATAATTAAATCCATCACATACAGAAAAAAGCTTTGGTACAGTTTTATGACATTATGAGTACATTCTACCTATAACAAATCTGGGTGGCTAAAATAATCCCATAATGCTCATTTGCTTTGCCTCTTGCCACTAAAGTACTCACCTATGTTTGACTTGGGTTCCAAAGTTAAGCCATCACTCTCTAGTGTTAAGGCTGCACCACATACTGTCCTGGCTCCTCAGGTGCCAGCTGACTTCAACAGCTAACTACAAATCATTTTAAAAGATTTTTATTTTATGTGTGTGTACCTGAGAGCATGCATGTGCCCCACATGACTGCAGGTGCCAGAAGACTGTGCCGATCCCAGAAGAACTAGAGTTAGAGGCAGCTGTGAACTGCCCAATGTGGGAGCTGGCAATCGAACCCAAGTCCTCTGCAAGAGCAGCCAGTAGGTCCTACTGCTGAGCTACCTCTTGGGCCCAATAAAAATCATTTTTAGTAGAAAGACATAATTCTTTGTGCCTTGCTTCTTCTCAACAAAAGTGGCTCTTTTGTCCACTGCTTTGTACAGACCAACTCATTCCTCTGCTGTATGTCACCCTGTCCAGAGCTCACTGTCCTGATGCTGTTGGACAAGTGGCTTGTGATATCTCTGTTTTTGGCCAACCCAAACAATAAAGCAGCTAACACACATACTCATTCTTACACACTTGGGCAAGCACTTCTGCAGCGTGAGGTCCTCAGTCACCATAGTAGCCCTCTCAACCTTTTAAAGCAAGAGCCCCTTAAGACAGACTCTGTACCTTACAGAGTGGTTTAGAGGAGACACCTTGCCCCACAGCAAGCTGCTAGCTAGGCTCTTGTTTGCAGAGATCCGCTAGGCCCCTGCCTTCTTGAATGTGCCAGACCGAGGATGAGGAAACATGGCAGGTTTGTCAGGCTGGCCCCATGGGTCACCAGGGCCATGGCAGAAGTGAAATACTGCTCCTGGACACTGGGGGGCACTAATAATCCAGTCAGCTAGGGGCAGAGACACTAGAGATGGCCCACCTTTCTCAGAGCTCCACCGCAGGACTACCTCAGACTGAAGGCAGTCTAAAGAGTACATCTGGTCAGCCGGCACGGGCAATCTTTGCTTCTCTTTGTGCCATCAACCCACTGTCCTGGCTAGAAGATCTCTTTTCCCATTTCCCAGCACCAAGGCTGACACATGGGGTACACCTTCCAAAGTTCCTAAGAGAATGAACAGACAAGGCAGGTAGCATTCCTCCACCCCCTCAGTGCTTCAACTCCCAGTGCTGTGGGATTTGTATGACCTAGGCCTGGCTGTGCCCTGCTTCCCATAGTGCTCAGCCTTTGGGCTCCCTAGCACCCATCAGGGAACAAGTCCTGGCCCAAGTGGATCAGCCTGGAATCACTCAAATGCAGCTGTATTTATCAAACTATAAGAGACCTGGACTCAGGAAGCTGAGTGCATACAAGTCTGGTGTTTACCTGAACAAAAAGAGTCCTTGAGATTCCTCCTCCCTGGATCTGGCCACCTTGCAGGACCTGCCATCCTCTGTCTAGCCAGAATAACTCTATCAGTTTCTTGGTCACCACATAAAAAAGCCCAATGTCTGTACCTCCAGATGTTTCTCTGAACAGACCCCTCCATGCGGCTCTCCTAGGTTTGGAGAAGGGAGTATGATCCCTGGAATAGACCCTACCACACAGGTACAGGGGAAGAAAGCATGGCCCCGTCTAGTACTTATGGCTAAGCAGCAATCCTTGGCTGTGCTTGGTTAGGGAAAGATAAGGAAGAGTCAGTCAGCTCTCCTTCAAACTGTAGGCCAATAGTAAGGTAGAAGACCAGCATGTCAGGGAGGGCCATGGGCATGTTAGAAACGGTTCCAAGGCTCTCAGAGCCCATGGCATGGGTCATCTCCAAACATACCTCAGACTTTCAAGGATGGTGGCCTCACACACTGACCACACAGTTCAGGAACCATGAGGAGCTGACCCTATGCCCAACAATGTTCTTTCTTTTCTGTTAAACACCTACTTTTTCTTTAAGACCTAAGGGTGTTTCTCTATCCCTGTAGGTCATCATACAAATTTTCAAAAATATAGCAAAGTATCAGGCATGGCACATGCCTTTACAGCATTCAGAGGCAGGCGGATCTCTCTGAGTTTGAGGCCAGCATGTTCTATATAGCAAGTTCCAGGACAGTTAGAGCTACATAGAGAGGCCCTGTCTAAAAAAACAAGTACACAGGCGCTGGAGAGGTGACTCAGCAGTGAAGAGCACTTGCTGTTCTTGTAGAGGACCTGGGTTCAGTTCTCAGAACTCACATGGCAGCACACAATCATTTGGCATTCATATAGTATATACAAATACATGCAGGAAAAAACAGTCACACACATAATATACATATAATATATATAATATATATTATATGTGCGTGCGTGCACATATATGTATAATTAAAGTACTGCCACCTATATATATATATATTCTACAGTGTCAGCTTTGCCTTGTAGCTCTCATATTTATCCCCCACCCAACCGGGATGTTTTCAGAGACTCTGAGAGACCCTCCTCTATAGTAATCACACAGCATTCCAGACTCTACAGGGCTCAGTGGAGGCAGGGTTCTGTTATTTTCAAAGCCATTAGGAAAGTGCTAGAGGACTTCTGAAGAACAAGACCAAAGGCACAGACAGGGCTCACAGACGGCAGCACCAGAAGCACTGTTCTGACCTCTCTAGGTTGTGGCAAAGAAGGGTCTCTCTTTTCAGAGTCTCAAAGGCACCATTGTGGAAGATGCCTCCAGGGCTATCATAAGCACTCTGCCTAGAGACAGGCTCCCCCTGGCTCCCCAGCCTTCTGACTCGGGGTCTCTGCATATCTCCTGACTTCAACTTTCAAATCACTATATCAAAAAAGGGTAAAAAAAAGAGAGAGAGAGATAAAATCCCATATATGTAAAATGAAATCATTTCAAAGAATACACTAATAATCTAAAATTCATGTGTTATTAATCAATAGCACATCTGTCTAATTCTAATGTATAATGTGCACTTATTTATGGCTCGCAACTGCCTGTAACTTCAGTTCCAAGGCATTGGAATGCCCACTCTTCTGAGACCAGGCACACACATAAGACACAGACAGACATGCAGGTAAAACACTTACACACATAAAATAAATAATCTTTATGGAGGGTTGGGTTAGAAAGATGGTTCAATGGTTAAAAATGTGTACTAGCCGGGCGGTGGTGGCGCATGCCTTTAATCCCAGCACTTGGGAGGCAGAGGCAGGCGGATCTCTGTGAGTTCGAGACCAGCCTGGTCTACAAGAGCTAGTTCCAGGACAGGCTCTCTAAAGCTGCAGAGAAACCCTGTCTCGAAAAGACAAAAAAAAAAAAAATGTGTACTGCTCTTGCAGGGGACCTGAGTAGAGTTCCTAGCATACACATAGAATAGTTCATAACCACATAATTCCCAACTCCAGGAGATATGATGTCCTCTCCTGGTCTCTTTGGGCGCCTGCATTCACATGCAGACACATAATTAAAAATAAAAAGTTAATCATTTTTAAAAAGAAAAAAAAGAGATGGACCAGAACCTTGGGGTTTCCGCCACCAGTGTCCACTGGCCATCCGCATGGTCTCCCTGGTGTCATTCACAGCCACCACAGCGGGCTGGGTTCCCCTCCATTCCAAACCATACAGAGGGACTGCTTCTCCTCTGGGCCAGAGGCCCTTAAGCCAGCAACTTGCGCAGCCCCCGCCTCTTCCACTCTGCAGACTCTGGGCCAGGAATTCCTTCAATGCCAAAGACTTCTGCTTTGGCATCTTCCTATCTCTGATTCTCAGCAACCAGTCACTTGTGCAAATGCCTGCCGTCAGTCAGAACACTGTATCAAAAATCCTCTTCGCTGCCTCGTTAACCCTGATGCCGTTATCTTCCCTTCAAGAGACAGTTCATCCCTACCTCACAAAACAATCCTTTTATCCTCTAAACCCTTTTCAAGTCAAAGGAGCAGAGAATCCAGTCTTGAAGGTTTGTGCTGTTGCAGCGGTGAAGGAGAAGGGAAGGAGGGAGGGCGCGCTGATGAGAGAGGGTGAGCGTGAAGCTAGACATTTGGAATACGCCAGACTGTTCCAGAGAAAAATAATACCTTGGCCACTTTTTTCCTTTTTTTGAAAAGAGATGCAAAAAGATGCAAAAAGCAAGTTTAAGCTACTTAAACGAACAGCACAGAGAAGGGTTCTCTTTTCATTTGATAAAGACCTATAAAATAACTATCCCTGCATAAGTTATTATTAATTGAAGATAACTTCAAGGGCTCAATTAGATCCCAATAAAATGTATTTAGTTTCAGCTAAGGGCACACATTTTAGAAAGGACAATGATAGTTTTGCAATGTTGTTCAACCCATGTGTGGGATGAAATGGCACGGCATGCCAGTGGTGGCACCCACCTTTAGTACTAATACTTGAGAGGCAGAATCAGGCATGTCTGTGAGTTTGAGGCAAGCCTAATCTACATAGAGCATTCCAGGCCAGCCAGGGTCACCTGGTAAGACCGTCTCAAAACAAAGAACAAAAAGAAGGTGCAAGATGGCAATGGGGGACACCTGACTCTTGGGGATAGGCTGTCTGTTTCTATACAAGCGAGGTGTCAACAACATGGCCCTCAGATAGTCTGTAGGCTTTACAGCAATCATTGGATACTTAAGGCTCTATCCATGTGGGAAAGGAATTTTCTCTGTGCTTTTGTCTAGTACAGACCAAATTAAAGCTACAGGAAACAGATGAGTTCAATGTGCAGAAGGCTTTTCAGCAGTGGTTACAGAAGCTATGATTTATAGAGGACATGCTCTGCGACAGTCACTCTCAGGGTAAGCAAGCACTTCAGGCATAGAGGAAGGCAAAACAGGCATAGGAAGGATCTGTGCTTTACGTGGAGTCCTCCAGACGTGCGTGCAGTCATTTGTAAGTTGTGTGCCCTACCCTGCTGTGCTCAGAGGCTAATCTAGATGCCTGTTTGAAACAAACAGAGCTTTTATGACAGCCAGAACAGCTTGTCACTGGATGTGAAGAAAAGTGATCCAAGACTCTGGAGAGGAAATCTGGGCATAGGTGTTGAGTTGGACTGGCTATCTGGAAGATATTGCTCAACTCAGAAAATGGAGGATCTGACACCCACCCTGAGTGATGCTGAGAGTCCCCTCCCAGCGTCTTACCTCTTTGGGGCCTCCAACAAAGCTGATGGCACTAAGTGTTACTGGTCTTGACCTTTCCTCAAAGACAGTCACTTTCTCAGGAATCCTCAGACAAGCAGTTCACAAGTTTCCCTATTGCTCTCATGGTTGTGGGAGGACATGCCCGGAAGAGCTTGGCCATAAGCAGGAAGCAACTGGAATGCAGCCTTCCCATAAGCACAGTTAGCCACAGGTGCATCTGCAGCCAGACCCTCAAGGCCCTCTTCTCCCTGTCTGCACCTCCAGTCATCCTTACACTCATGTCAAAAGCAGCTTGTATCCGTTGGTGGGAACATCTGGGCTGGTGACAAACGTGCTTATTTCCAGGGCCCTGGCAGCATTCTGAGTGCTGATCTACTTCTGCCCTGAGCATTCTGGCTGTCTTCCATCTTCCCCTACAAGTCTTGGGGACAGATTCTGACCCCACCATGTTCCAAGAGGACAGTGGCATTTTCCCATATGGAAGGCTCGCTATTCTGTGGGAGCCACTGGCTGCTGGCTGCTGATTGCTGGGGCAGAAGAAGGGGGACATAAGGTAGTGGCCTCCAGCCAGGAAAAGTGAGTCTGTTCACACAGCTACCCGTTCCTGCCTCTTCTACACTGAAATGACAGCCTCCCGCAGGCACCCAGACACGGTCTTTTTCTGTTTGATTTATATGACAGCAGTGGGGACCAGTAGGCTCTAAGTTGGAACAAAACAGAATGAAGGAAAATGTCATTGGAAGCAACCTATTTTTGAAAACTGAGCTGATGCCAGGAGACTAGGTTCTGTTATTCTTGGCTGATGGGCTTGTTTAAACAAACAAACAAAATACTCTACAACCACACACACACACACACACACACACACACACACACACGCATGCATGCACACACACAAAATCACACAATTTCTTCTGTCTGTTATGGCTGTCTGGAACCATCTTGGTATTGTTCAACCCACCGCCTACTGTCAGGAGCTCAGTTCTGTCCAGAGCAACAGCCCCCACCCGGCAGAAGGACCTCCAACACTGGCACAGCACAGTACCACCACACCATCCTGGATTGGCCTCAGACTCTTGTGCACCATGGGATACCTAGCAGAGTCCTCCTGCAGGCTAGGGGAGAGGCCAGTGTGGTCTATCAGAGGGAGGCAGACCCATGGAGTATAACATATAGCTACCACCTGATGATCAGGAACCTGGTTTGCTGCAGGTGTCAGGAAGAAGTCTGGGAACCAGAGTGGGGTGCTCAGTGCTCCACAATGAGTCAGGCTAAAAGCACTCATCTCAGCTTCAAGAGCAGCCTGATGTCCAGGTCCCTTGGAAGTAAGCAGTTTCCTTGCCTGTCTCTGTACTTAGCTGGGAGCTCCCTAGATCAGGAGCCATGTCTTTTATTGTTTGTCACCCTCAGACTGTACTGCGTGTGGGACCAGGAGAAGGCCTCTACCCAGGCTTGTCCCATAGGCACTAAGGACTTGGAGTGGGGAGTGGGAACTCTAAGTAACAGAACTACTAGGCATGCATATTACCAAAGTGCAGGACCATCCAGAGCCTAGTTTCCCAGGTGGCCAGTGTGTGCATACAGCAGTGGGCGGACAAAACCTCCAGAGAGAAATAGCAACGGTAGTAGCAGGTGTATCATGAGGCACTCAGGCCAGGCCATCAAGCCAGTATGACTCCTGATCTTTCACGCATTCATCTTCCTCTTGGAGGAGGAGCTGGTGCTTGTAGTGCACAGGATCCTTTCTCTACCCTTCCAGAAAGTCACTGCTCTGAAGAGCAGTGCCACCACCACTTTCTATACGGCGGTCATTGCAGGCTAATGCGGCAGAGCTCTGCCCCTGGCTCTGAGCCTCACAGGCTCTCAGCTAAATAAAGGGTCAGACTGCAGCCTGGCTCGCCCCTGCCATTGTCAAAGGTGTGGCTCAGTCGGGGAATATGCAGGCCCTGTGTCCCATCTCCAGCATCACCAACTACAGTGCCCAGAGCAGAGGCAGGGGCTGGCGGAGTTGCTTCTCGGGAACCACAGTGTTCACACCCAGCCTGAGTGGTCTCAGCAGTGAGGCAGAGAACAGCAATTCTGAATTTATCTCAGAATCTCCTATTTTGGTTGAGAGCCTAGCAGGCTTTCTCCATGCCATTGAGGCCCAAGGATTCTTGTTCCAGGATGTTTATGACATGATAAGAAGGGAGCAAAGCCACACACAAGACTGTATACACAACATGACTCCACCTCAATGTAAAAATAAATGAATACAACAAAAAGTCTAATTTAAAATACATCAAATGTAACTCCACTTATTGCAGATGGCTAAAAGCTAAGGAAATTTATTTTTTTGCTTTGATGGGCACTGGTACTTTATAGTCAAGAAAAAGTTATTAAAGTAAAAGTTTAAAATACAGAGAGCAACACTGTCTCATCTCTTAGAAGTAAGGCAGAACATGAGCCAACACAGACTTAAACCCTCTCCACCACAGGGCCACCAGACTTGTCAACATGGTTGTGTGCCCAAGTAGGGTCCTATCACAGTGCACAGTAGTGGCACTGCCAGGGCCCAGCCAGGTACTCAGCCCACACTACTAAGCTAAAGATATCCTCACCTGGAGCAGTTCCAGATCAGAAGAATCCTCCTGCCCGGGGACCATTTCTGTTAACATCTCAGACATGACTTTTGTGTTTCCCCGAACAATGTCCAGCTCACTGCGCAGCCTAGCAATCTGTAGATCAAGGAAAAGGCAGGAAGAAGGCCAGTCAGTCAGAGGGTCAGAACCAGCCAGTCCACGGCCTGAGACATCCTGGGATCAACATCAACACGCACCACAGGAGTGGACTTCTTATCTCCCTTGCTCTGCCTATCGAGGGCTGGCAGTACGGTGAGAGCTGCATGAGAGAGTCAGGTCACTAGCGCTCTGGTCACTAACAGTCTGTGTGGGTACCTCCCTGTCCTTGACAGCATATGAATAACAATGTGCAGTGAATAACACCAGGAAAGAAGGGAGCTGAGAACTTTAACTTAACTAGGTTTCTATTTCTTCTCTCTGAAATCACTGTATGGTAGGTAGTGCAGGTGCTCCAAGATCCCTTTAGGGTGGAGTCCCTATTCTACATGACCCTCATGCTCACAGACTATCTCTGTCAGTGCCATACCCTAAGAGAAGCTGGCCAGTGCTCACAGCATTCTTCTGATAAGAAAAGAATAGGTGAGGAGTGGGAGCAGACTTAAAAGCTCCCCACCCTGCCCAGTTGTCAGCATCCACAAAGCCTGACCGTTCTCTCCTGCAGCTGGCACACTGTACGTTGACTCCCTTGGTCCAGTCCTGAGCTTTTGGTTATCTCCAGGGAGCTCTAATTCTTTCAAGACATTAGTGGAAGCCACAGGGACCTTTCTGTCCACAGTGAGGCTTGTAAAAGTTGTATAGAAATGCCATCATTTTCTGGCAGGAGACCAATGAACACTTGACAAAGTTACAAGCTGCCTTGAGATATGCTCAGAGCCCTAGAAGACGCGGTGAGGAAAGGATACTATAGCAGCACCAATGTCCAGAGATGGACCAGCCCCTTCCAAGCCTATCCCCTCACCCATGGGAAGGGGGTGGTAACTCCACACAGGCTGCTGTGAGACCTAACTTGTGCCTGGTACACCTGGTTCAGTGCATGCAGCTGGCCACAGGCATGGCCTGTTCCTGTGGAGTCCCAGAGCTGGACAGAGTGGGCACTTTTCCTGCAGGAGGCCTATTCCAGACCCATACCTCCCTCTGGTAGAAAGGCCTTCAACTTTACCTGGCTTGCCTGAGTACACACATCCACTACCAGTCTCTCATAGCCTCTCCTGTGCTGCAGGATTCTCTCAGCAGACTCTTAGTTCTTCAGGGAAGGAACTGGAAAGAGACCCACCTTTACAGTCACCTGGGAGATAGTTTGGGCTCCAAAAGGCTCTTGCCAGCCTCTACCTCACTTGGTGAGGGGTGGGGTGTCCCCAGGGTCTCTTCAACATCTTGATTAAGGAGTTTCTACCACTGAAGCAGGCCAGGCTGGACAATGGCCTACATGCTTTAGCTTCTGTTTTCCTCTTGAGGCAGGAGCCACAGTTCTGGGGGTTCCTATACTCCTTACCACTCAGGACCTCCTCTTGGCTGGTCCAGCTGTTGAAGGGCCCTTCTCGAAACCCATCACATTGCAGTAAGCCAATGCAAGGGCTCCTCTGCCATCCAGTTTGATACTTTTTGCTTCCTCTCAGGGAAAATCTGGAGCTCTGCCCAAGAAAGTAGGGCCCAGAGCCAAGACTCTACCCACAGCTCCCCTTTACAAGGCTCTGGCCCTGGGGATGTAGAGGGGCAGCATTCAGTGACCCAAGTCCCACTGAGAGCACTGACTCCACATTTTAGCAGTGGTATTAGACCAGGCTCCAGGATTTGGTAGCCACATGGGACCATCTTTCTTCTGTGGCCTACTGAATTTAGCTATTCTCCTGAGGTCTTACATGGAGCAGCAGAATGTAGCTCACGCCCTGGCCTGTGGGACTCCTTGCTTGCATTCTGCTTGCACCACATGCTTTCCCAGCACTGGCAGAAGGACATAGCCCTAGCACAACACTACTGTCACTATAAACAATTGCCTGAACCCCTGTTTTACAAGGTTCCGTAGCAACGGCTCTGAAATAAATAGGAACTATACTGAGGAACGTTTTCCCCCATTCTAAAATTTTAACTAATAGAAATTCTATGGATTCAACTAAAAATAGTCTCCATAATTTCTCTAAAAATAAGGTTTAGGAAATTTACACTGGCTTATCAGGAAGTAGCCCTCAGACAGGGGCAATATCTAGACTGAGTTAGGAAGAGGCTTCTGGAAGGCTTCCCTGCTCTAGCTGCTGCCTTCAGGGCACCTCATTAAGTATGAACTGTGAGGGCTGGCATATCTCATGGATCTGTGCTTACTTCCCCAAGTGCTGAATACCTATTCTCAGCTCAGCTGTGTGCCTCTGCTCTGGACCTTGCTTTCTGTCACTCCTTCCTGCCCAGCCTACATGTTAGCCTGCCCTGCAGACGGGCCACTGAGTGCTCCCTGGTATGCCACACCTCTGTGCTGTCTATGTTGATGACAAAACCCCAGGCCTACTCCAGAGCCCTCAGTGTCATAGGTCCCAGCTGTCTTCCATGCCGTGCTCAATCCTGGCTCACAGGATGCTCAGCTCTGCTTCCTATCACAGCAAGACCACGCACTACTGCAATGCCCTCCAATCTGTCTACTCCTGAGACTAGGCCCTTTCAGCTTTGTGTCTCCACACCTAGCACAGTACCTGGAAGTCCAGGGAGACGTCCCTGGAAAGGTATAAAGGGGCAGTTGGCTGGCTTGGTATGGCCTGGAAGCATACAAATACCTGTTCAGAATTGGCTGTGATGGGGCCAGTCACACTCAGGGCTGGGGCCTGCAGCGTAGAGTAGGAGGCTGGAGAAGGTGAGGGGTAGGTGCCGGCACTTGTCCGGGGCTGCGACTGGGACCTGGGCACGGTGGCAGCTGGATCCATTTCTGGGACACTCTGGCATGACAATAACAGCATTTGTTGGTTCACATGGGTGCCTAAGTGACTTAGCCTGATACTGCCCCCAAAACAGGTGGTGCTTTCAGTTAGAATCCACAGACCCTCAGCATGTCTCTCCGCCAGGACAGAAGAGCCGTCACTGTCTCTGTCTTCTCCCCCCCCTCTTCTTCCTATCTACCCCCCAAAGAATATGCTGCAGGCAAACAATGCAACCCAAAAGGCCCCATTGAAAGCACTCTGGGGGCATTCCAGTCACTGGTTGTCATTAAGGCCACCTCTAGATCAGAGTCCTTACTAAGTTTTGCTAATCAAGGATCCTTATTTGATACAAGACAATATTGTGTGGCCTTTACAAGAAGACTAATATAAATAGCAACCACGCAATTTACTGAATGTTCTTGTACAATAACACTTCCTTCTGTGCCATTAACAGAAGAATAAAATGGGTTATATTTCTACTAAAAAGCATAGTAATCAGTTAAGAGGGATCATAACAAGAATAATGCTTTGGAAAATGTGATTCTTCATGCCTTCTACGCATTTAGTATCTCAGATATCCTCACCAGCATTAGCACGTGTGTTCACACAAATGTGTAAGGCACACTGCCATCCGTGAGGTCCCATGTAAGAGACAGGCAGATGGAGAGCGGTAAGGCTATGTGAGCTGTCGCTGGTACCTCTTCAGACTGGGCTATCCTGCTTCTGCCCCCTGGACTGGGAGCTGCTACATAGCCAGTACAGGAGCTAATTTTCCAGGAACCATGATTGCCACTGCCAGCGTTCATCTAATCTGAGACACGGCCACTGTCAGCACTGAAAGAGGTTGGTTCTTCAGGATGCTTTAACACAGGCCTCTTCTGGGTTTTGTGTCCCAAAGCTGACAGAATTCAAGAATGCCTGGACTGATGCTGAATATCCATAGATCAAAATACAGTTTAAATCCTTGTGACTGGGCTGAAATGTGGCTTAGTAATAGAATGTGTTCTTAACATGCATGAGGTCCTGGCTCTACCTCCAACACCATATTAAAAGCAAAAAAAAAAATTATCCACCTGATATATAGACTGTACAGTATACTGAGAACTGCTCTTTGCCTCTGCTGAGTAAACATCAACCCTAGTACACAGGAAATGAGGACAGATTCTCGCACATGTTCTGCAGTCATCTGTAAAGCAGGTGCTAATGACCCTTACAGGATGGTTCAGCCAAAGCAGCCATTTCCATGAAAACCACTGAACTGAACCTTCGATCATATCCCCCTACTGTCGGTGTGAAACTGGGAGAGATACTGCTGCCACTCAATCACCAGTCACCCAGCTGCCTCCATCTGCATCCCCCTTGTTATGAAAAAGAAATGCCCTGGAGCTTTAAGAACACATGACAAGCTGAATAATGCAAAGGCATCAGCAAAAGGCTGGTACAATGCTTGGCTGTTCTGCAGACAGCCTTTCTAGAAAACACTAGCTGGAAGCTTACCCGCTGGGGTGTGTGGATAGGAGACAGAGCGTCCAAGTCTGCCATGGGAAATTCAACTCCCTTCCTCTTCAGTTCTTCATATATGTGCACAACGCCAGTGAGGTCAGGACTGCTCCTAAAGGCATCTGCCCACGCCTGAGAGGAGAGAGGAAGGCCTGTCAAGAAGTGGAAGTGGACTTTCCATGGGGTGGCAAGGGGCCGGAAAGTCAGCCCAGCCCTCTCTGGGGCTGGTGCTGTAACTACATGCCCACGCAAGGCACACTGGCAAATCCTATTCCGCGCCTCTCCTGCAATCATTGCTGTGATACAGCTGTTGAAGCCCTGGCTTTCAGTGATGCTGTTGAATGTGAACAAACTCATAAAACTTAATTCAGCATGTCCCTTCTTAGAGAAGTGGGAGAGAAATAACACCTAAGTACCTTGCATACTCTGTGATGCAGGCATTTGTCTCGTCTCAAGGGAATCAATTGCCAGAGCTGTTGAACTGAAGGACGTGGAAGACTTAGTTTTCAATGCCTCACAGTTCAGTTGGGTGTGTGCATGCACACACACACACACACACACACACACACACACACACACACACACACAAAGTAGGAGCCATAGGCAAACTGAACAGAAAGAAAAGGAGAAACTGATGTGTGATGAGAAATCAAGACTGAATCCAGTTTTCCTCAGCAGATCAGTCAGTGGTCCAGTCTTGTCACTAACAGGCGAGATGATTTCAGGCTAGGGGCACAAGAGTCCATGGGGAGCCAGACCATGGCCAGTGGCTGGGGCTCCCAGCCAGGAGTCCTGTATCAACCTGGTGTTTTTCTACTAAGTTGTGTAGCTGACAGTTCCAACACACGTCTGCCCACACATGGAAATGAAATGGGAAGAACCACCAGCAGGTTCTCTGACTGAAAAGAGTACAAAAAGGAACAACAGAATTGTGAATAGGTTGCCATTTCTGGTGACACATCAACTTCTTAATAATTACAAAATAAAATCTGTTTTCTGGAAGTTATTGAAGAATCAAATCCAGAAATTATCCAACAGGCTCTTCAGAAATAGGGTCCCCAGTGCCACCCCTTTACTACACATCTGTACCCAATGGAGGGGATGCGACCTTTTAGAGTATGTCACCGTCGCAGCATTTAATGGTCTATAGCCACGAGCTCCAACTAATCCTGAGGCAACCACAGAAATTCTATCTCTAACCACCAGAGCCACTAGAAGTTAAAAGGCCATTTTCCTTAAAGCTTCCTTAATCATATGCAATGCATCTCATGCACTACAAACAACACCGTCAGCCTGGCTGTCTCTCCTTGATGCACTTATTTAACATGCACACTTGGGCATTTTACATCACCCTGGCACCAGGACAGCCTATCTCTGCCAATCCTTTCTTCTATATCTGAAGGTACCTACAGACGCTGTCAGCAAGACCCAGCTGGAGACCCATGCAGCCTCACCGCCTTGGTCTGTCCTATTCCTCCAGCACATGAAGTCCATTTCCACCAACTGCTCTTGCTCCACCCTACTCAAAATCCAGCTGAGTCTTGTGATTCTAGACTTTCAGTTTAGGGATCAAACTTCAGAGTCTGGGGGCCAGTGGTACAGCACTTGCCTAGTGTGCATCAGCCCCAGGTTCTATGCCCAGCCTGATAATAAGAAATAATAAAAATAAATAACTTGAGGGCTGGAGAGATGGCTCAGTGGTTAAGAGCATTGCCTGCTCTTCCAAAGGTCCTGAGTTCAATTCCCGGCAACCACATAGTGGCTCACAACCTTCTGTAATGAGACCTGGTGCCCTCTTCTGGCCTGCAGACTTACACACAGACAGAATATTGTATACATAATGAGTAAATAAATAAATATTTTTTTAAAAAAAACTTGGGCAGGGGGTGGGGGTGGTGTACACCTTTAATCCCAGCATTTGGAGGCAGAAATGGGTAGATCTGTGAGTTCAAGACCAACCTGGTCTAGAGAGCAAGTTCCAGGATGCCCAAGAATACACCAAGAAACCCTTTCTTAAAAAATCAAAATAAATAAATAAAAACAGAAATAAATACATAACTAAACTTAAGGGGTATAAAAACTATCCTCACTGTCTACTGGGAGGGCTTGGTAGCTTTTCTTGGTGCCACTTTCTGCCTCTGTTCTCACGGAGAAACAAATGGGTCTGGGGACCTCCTTACTGTTCCCTTGCTCCAACCCATACCCAAGTTTGAGAGGATGAGAAAAAGATCACAAAACCACGCTGTTCTCTCTAGGTAGACACTCCTCAGGACTCCTCCCAGATTCAGACACACTCAGGAGCTGTGGCCGCTCTCGGGGTCACATCCCAAGGTGGGACTATCAGATTCTCCTCCTGCCAAGAGCTCAGCCCTGGACATAACAGGGAGGGTCCTTCTCTTTGTTTAAGACGACTGTCCCCTGTAGTAAGGAGCTGTGGGCAGGCATGCTTTTCGTCCTGCCTGGCTCCCGCATGGCTAGCTTAAAACCCGAAATAACAACACACAAACTGTATTCATTTAAACACTGCCTGGCCCATTATATCTAGCCTATTCATGGCTAACTCTCATATTTTGATTAACCCATTTCTATTAATGTGTGTAGCACCACGAGGTGGAGGCTAACCAGGAAGGATCTTAGCCTACATCCATCTCGGAGAAGAGTCATGGCATCTGTCTCTTGTGACTGACTGAAGCGTCTCACTAACTTCTCTTCTTCCCAGGATTCTGTTCTGTCTACTCCACCTATCTAAATCCTGCCCTATCAAAAAGCCAAGGCAGTTTCTTTATTAGCCAATGAGAGTCCTCCATCAGTTCCCTGAGAACGTACGCCTGGCAGGAGACTCAGGACCAGGGGACAAGAACAGCTCGCATTCTGGAAGGAGCAGTTGCTATGCAGAGTGGTGTGCAGAGATGTAAAGGTTTCCTGACCCTTCTGTCACTTCCCAGGTCCAGTCACACCCTGGCCAGGGTGACCTGGGCTTCTAGGAGGGCCTGCTTTGTCATGACAAACTCTCCTGGGTAGCTAGGAGAGCAGAGTTGGCATTAATTTGCAGACAAGAAGCCTTGGTTAATAACCCTCTTCCCACCTGCCACAATGCCAGCTCCTGTCTAGGACCCCTGGGCAGCCTGGGCCAGGCTGCTGCAAACAAAGCATCTGCTCACAACAGTCATCTCCCTTGAATAAGAGTCTGATGCCAACAGAGGGACCAACAGGGAGAAGGGACACATTTTAAAGGAACAGTTATATGTGAGGACATGCAGATGGGAGAAATTATAGCTGTTACATGTTCCAGAACCTTCTGGGGACACGCCTGAATAACTGCTCTCGTCCCCCTGACCAGGTCAGACATCTTTAAAGGCACACACAGGTCTCTTGCCCGTGTACAGACAAAGCTGTCAGTCAATAGCTGTCAGGCTAAACTTAATTGAGTTCTCACATTCACTAACCGTCCTTATTTTCCTACTTCAGAGAACAGAGGGAAGATGGCCACGGAGGCTGTCAGAACATGCCCATGATAAAGTAGGGCCCCTGCTGCAGGCAGAACCGAAGAATCTTCCTTGGGGAGCTGAGGCTAGTTTTAGGAGGTCTTGGTTACTCTGAACCCCTAAGCTGAGGCCCACGATCAGTAGAGAGGGTAGAAGCGGGATGATTCCCATGTGACCGACTTCTCAGGAAGAAGGCTCCTGGGAGATGTAGTTCCGGCATTCTCTCAGGTTCTCTGTCACCAGTGCTCTTTAGTCAATGGCATGGTGGTCACTCCACTAGAAGCCAAGCTCTCTATGTAATTCCCTTTTCCTGTCTGTGGCTTCAGAATTTAGAGGCTGAAAGACCCAAAGGCGGGCGGGACCCATGGGAAGACAAAAGTCAATTTGTGCTTTAACTTTGTGTGTCTAACTGTAGACACAACATGACTACATTCTGTCCAAGGTGTTTTGAGTAGCAACTTTCAGAGCAAGACATATAAACACCGGTTTGAACCATGGGTCTTGGGATACCTCTGGGCAAAAGGAGGCTCTGTCCTCTTCTGCTCATGCCTCCAGCATACGCTTTCTGTTCCCACCACACCTGGCTATACTGTTTACTTTTTAAAAGTTGTTCCTAGTATCGACAAGGGATTGGTTCCAGGATCCATCAGGATATCAAAGTCTGTGGATATACTGTCCCTGTATGAGCTAGCTCAGTGTCTGTACACAGCATATGCATATACTCTTGCATGTTTTAAGTAATCTCTAGACATTTTATTTAGGGGTTTATTCATACTGCCAATAAAGTGTCAGTGTTATAGGAACAGCTTAAGGAGCAACGGCACAGGAAGATCTGTGCATGCTTGGTACAGAAGCTCTGTTTTCTTCCATGTAGTTTCTGACGAAGGTTGGCTAAGATCACAGTTAACCCATGAACACTGCGGGTCATCTATATTGTCAACATGTAAATAAGATGATTAAAGATGGTGTGGTAAAGCACCTCCCCAAGCTCATCAGACAGGTTGCAATGACAGAAAGTCGCATGTTGGTGAGGCTGTGAGACAGCTAGAAGTGTTGGCACCTCCTGACCCAGCACCTTCTCTCATAGCATTGAAGTGAAACTGCCAGTGTCACACACTCAATACATACCTAATAAAAACAGATGCATATGCTCCCCAAAGACACACACTGGAGGCCTATGGCAGCAACTCCAAACACAAATGCACCCATGCACCTTAGGAAGGTTAACAAACTACCTCACTTACACCATTAGACCCTAGGCTAGTGTACATTGCTGCCGCTTAGCCAGGAGAAAGAGGGCTGGGGAGACAGGTGGACCCCAGTGCTACATGTCTAAGAACAGGAAGGCAGAAACCAAGCTCTCATTTTATAGGTTGGGTAGACGCCCAGAAGTTACTGCACCAGCCCAAGGTTAGAAATAGTGTAGCAGGACCTGGGGGAACTAGAGTTAGAGTAGTGAGCTGATGGGAAAGCTATCAGGTCAGGGCAGGCATGAAGAAACAGGCATCTCTGAACAGAGAACTGTGGGACCCAGCTAGTGAAGAGGGTTCTGTCTGCCCTCAGCAGATCATACCAAGCTAGCTGTGTTTGCCCTGGAGCCTGGCCAGGCCTCAGGTGAGCAAGCTCTCTCACTGAAGATACCTCCTTCCAGTTCTGTAGCCAGTGTAGACTTTGTAAAGACCAGACATCAAATAAAGAGTTTTAGCTGCAGTGTCCCATCTTTGTAAGAAAAGCTACCATTCATTTTCCTGGAAGTCTCTAGTCCCAGGAGAGGTTATGGGAGTCGATGTGGAACTGCAGGTCTGGAGGGGATGCAGAATGGGTGCACAGGGAGGGGATGTAGACTGCAGGTCTGGGGATGGGGTGCAGAATCAAGGAAGCCTGAGAGAGGACTCTGTTACCCAGACTCTTGCCTGTTCTCTCAGCCCAGTGAGCTATATTTATCCACTAATCTAAAAAAAAAATTCAATACTGACAATCATCTGGTCTAGATCCTCGGGACACAGCATTTTAGGGCTCTCAAGGAACCAACTGAGTTGAAGAGAAAAGATAGCACAGCTGCACTTGAGGTCACAAGGGGATGTGAACAAGACAGCCAACATGTGGGTTTCAGGATGGGTGCTAAGAGTCTCTGGGGCACATCTGAACAGCTAGGAGGAGTAACTGCTCTAGGAGCTGGGGAAACTCTCTAGACAGCGCAACAAGCTCCACTCCAGTCTCATATACAGCTCCCGGGCCATTCCCTGCCTACTCTGCTTGTCTACCAGAACTTCAAGCCAGGCTATGAGCCACTGCCCCTGTTGGAGTCATGTCCTATTCTGACTTGGTCTCCCTCTCTTCTTGGCTCTTGCAGACATGCATTAGTCATCCATACTGAATGTACTTATGGATCCAGATGTCATGCCAGTGGGGTGCTTTGTTCTGTGTACGACCCAGAACAGACACTTTCAATGGCTCCCCCATTACCTCTAAGGACCAAATCCAAGGCCCTCAGCACACACAACCTACAAGCCTTATCTATCTTTTGGCCTCATTTCCTGCCTATCCGTTCCCCTTAAGCACAGCCCTGGATATTCTAAACTACACCCTGTTCTCCAAACACACAATATTCAAAATATGCTCACATATTAATTCCCCAATTCTTGCAGCTTAACCTGGTGACTCCTTTCAAAAAAACAGAATGACAGAAAAGGTAATGTGTAACTTCTATGTGTTGAGAAACACAGGTCTCTTGTCATACCATCAAGGAACCGAAGCTTCCTCCCACCAGCCATGTTAGGGCACCATCTTGGAAATGGAGTACTCAGCCCAGTAGTGCCTTCAAAGGGTACATTTATAATCTCCCAATCAGACTGCACCTGAGTGCCTGCTCTACAGAAACCAGGGAAAGGTACCATTCTTGTTATAAGATGTTAGACTTTGGCTGATTTGTACGAAGTCTATAATATCAAATATTTGGGTATATCTCAAGTATGGATAACTATAATGATATTTTTGTTTAAGATCTAACAAAATAAGGCTTGCCTGAAGATCAGCGTGCAGAGCTTAGCCACTAGTTAGCCATAGAGGCCAGGCGGTGGTGGCTCACACCTTTAATCCCAGCACTTGGGAGGTGGAGACAGGCTGGGTGGGAGGAGACAGGAGCTTAGATGCAGTCTGAGGCAGAATCGCCGCCTTGGTCTGAGCATTGGTAGAGGTAAGAACTCTAGTGGCTGGCCGCTCTGCTTCTCTGATCTCTCAGTATTAATCCCCATATCTGACTCCAGGATTTTATTATTAAGAGCAATTAGAATTTGTGCTACAGATAACTGTTGTCTGATGCTTCCGGGATTTGGCGCAGATATCTCCTTCCTGAGATGCTTCCTACACTCTGTCCTTTCCAGCAAACTCCTCCCCGCTTTTCAGGGTCAGGCAGAAATGACACCTCTTCAGTGAAACATCCCTTAACAACATTTCTACTCCAGAGCTGGTTCTTGCTCTGTGACCTGACTAACCTGGTACATGACTCTAACATGACCCTGCCTACTCTACTTATCTCCACTGTACCCCATGACCTCAGAGGCCTGTTGAAGCCCTCTCTGTGCCCACTTGTCTGGGCAACAGAAGGCTGGGTACTCAGAAATTTCCTGGAGACTCCGTCAAATATCAAGAGATCCATTGCTCAGGATTTCCAGTAAGATGATGATAAGGAAAGTAAGCATTTTGTAACAAATATTTAAACCTCCAATCTGTGTCTTTTCCTCCAAAATAGTGGGAACACATGAACATGATCACAGTCCCCATCTTACACACAACAAAATGGGTGAGGGAAGCCAGCTCACCTGGATTAGAGCAAGCACTTTATCCTGGACGATGGTGGGAGGATTATTCTTGGGAGAGATAATTTTGACCAGAACGCTGTCGATGAAGTCTCGGTTGGCTACGAGGAGGTGAAAGCGGTGGCCACAGTTCTTCACACAAGTCTCCAGCACCTGAAGTTGTGGGGGTTGGGGGGAAGTCACCACACTGGGAAAGCAGAAGGGTAGCTGAGTTCCCCCGTCAGTCATGCTTCCAGATCAGCTTCCTGTTACATCCCTCTAAGCCAACCCTCACACATCTCTACACTAATTCAGTCGGACCCCCGTCCCTTGAGAACAACAGTGCTGTGATGACTGAAAGCTCCTGTCCCTGCACAGTACTCAGGCAATCAGTTGGTAACTGAAACATGGGTTGTGCATGAGAAGGATATTGGTCTTCTAATGGTATCAAAATGACTGAGAGGTTCCTGAAAATTAACATTTTAATTATTCTCTCTAGGCCTGGGTGTGAGATCTTAGCCAACGAGATATAGTTTCTGTCAAAGGGGAAGTTGCTAGGAGCTCGAATTGCCTGGTAAATGTGAGGAAGCAAACACACATCCATAACAAACTCCTGTTCTGCAAAAAAATCAGCAATGACAATGGACTGGAACCCTTGACAAATGTGGGCCTCAGCTGCCATCCTTCTTCAGTGAGAAACCTGCTCACTCCTCTCATATCTGGGGAGGTCAGTTGCTTTGAAAGGCTGACAGGTCTGATCAGGTGGCAGTGGGAGTTAGACTTAGCTTTGTGATGTAGGAGTGTCTTATATCTATCTGTTGTTTCATTGGTTAATTAATAAACTGCTTGGCCTGATAGGTCAGAACATAGGTGGGTGGAGTAGACAGAACAGAATTCTGGGAAGAAGGGAAGTTAGTCAATCGCCATGCCTCTCCTCTCTGAGATGGATGCAGGCTAGAATCTTCCCGGTAAGCCACCACCTCGTGGTGCTACACAGATTACTAAATATGGGTTAGTCAAGATGTGAGAGTTAGCCAGTAAGAGGCTAGAAACTAATGGGCCAGGCAGTATTTAAATGAATACAATTTGTGTGTTGTTATTTTGGGTGTAAAGCTAGTCATGTACGAGCCGGACGGGATGAAAAGCAGGCCTGCCCAGCAGCCCCCTCACTACAGCTTTGCTACTTCCTCCCTGATAGTCCGGGACAAGTTTCTCTCAGTCTCTGAGTCCTCATCAGGAAAGTGGAAGCAATGAGCTCTTCCTTGCAGGGAAGATTAAGGAGGACATACGCCAGCCAACCACTTTGGCATCCTACACAGGGTAAGTAACCACTAGGATGCTACTTCAGCAGCTGCTGTATCCATAGCTTCTTGCATGTCCCCAGGAGAGTACTGGGAGTACTGGGAGAGCCTCTCCAACATCAAACACAAGTCTCTTACTTGGTCCCTCCCGAAAACAGCCCACAGGGTCATCTGACCCTTCCCAAGGCTCCTCCTCCAGAGTCTGCTAATGAATGCCTTTTACAAGGATAGTGGCAGTAACTGGGGACACCTCTAACTACCTCGTTGTTCCCATGTGACCATGAATTAGCTCCCTAAGTGGTTCCTACCATAGGCTTTTGCCTTGAAAATGTGCAGACAAAAAGGTTCACAATTAACGACATAGACTTCGTGCCAGCTACATACCAAGTACAGTGAGATCCCTGCATGCTCATGTAATTTCATTCTACTCTCACAACTACTATGATTCTTTCAAGTACACCTGCTGCCTTATTTTTCAAAGCAAAGAGGCTTAGGAAGGAAGAAGTGGCCCAGAGGCAGGATGGGAACTCTTTTCCTTCTTTTGCAATGCAAGAGAGATTGAACCCATGGTCTTGTGCATGGTAGGCAAGCACTCTACCACTAAGTTACGCCCCGAGCCCAGGACAGGAACTCCGGTTCACCTTTTTTTTTAAAAAAAATATTTATTTATTTATTATGTATACAATATTCTGTCTGTGTATGTGCCTGCAGGCCAGAAGAGGGCACCAGACCCCATTACAGATGGTTGTGAGCCACCATGTGGTTGCTGGGAATTGAACTCAGGACCTTTGGAAGAGCAAGCAGTGCTCTTAACCTCTGAGCCATCTCTCCAGCCCCTCTGATTCACCTTCTTAGGAGCCCTGATCTTCTGACCTACCTGAGGACACCAAGGCACCCCTCCTTTGAGTTCTCTTCCAAGCAGTCACATCAGCTGTGAGGCCCTCGGGCACAAGAACTGTGTTCTGAATTATTTGTCCTTCTCTTGTTCCTTGAGCTAACTCTGGAAGAAGGCATCAAGCCATTTTGAGATGTCAGAGCCAAAGCTCTGCAGTATTGTGGAACTTCACCTAGGAGACCCAGCAGCTCTGCCACCCCAAGTCACCCTTTCCTTCTTTTTCTTGCTGTACTTCTGGAGGCTCCATGTTCTACTTGCTGCACCCAGGAACTGTTCTAAACTCATAATCCTTGGGGCTTCTGCACACTGTTAGTTATTTTTATCTCGTGTGTGGGTGTTTTGCCTGCATGCATGTCTGTGCACCAAGTGTGTGCAGTGCTCATGGGGCCAGAAGAAGACACTGAATTCTCTGAAGTTGGAGTTACAAATGGTGGTTAGCCACTATGAGGATGCTGGGGACCAAATTCAGGTCCTCCCTAAGAGCAGTCGGTACTCTTAACTGCTGAGCCATCTCTCCAGCCCCACAACCACAAATTGTATTCAGCTGAAGGGAATTTCCCTTTCTTAATTTCTGATTGCGTCTGATTCTGGGTGACCACAAGGTAAAAGCTCTCACTCTCAGGGACCCAGGGGACAAGTAAGAGGAACTAAAGGGGTTCTTTCTGTCTCCAGGCATGTTGCAGGGGACCTTCTTCTCTAGGATTCTCCACTCACTCTCTGGACTCTGGCAATGGCTGCTGGGCTGCTGAGCCCTTCTTTTCCGAGGGGCAGGTGAGGACCAGCAGAGTCAGAGACTCAGGAAGCTGGCCTGGGTGAAAGTAACTAGAAACAGAGGAACAGGCTGAAGTCAACCCTGGGCTCTGGTTCTGTTTTCAGGGAGACCATAAACGGAATACTCATCTCTCCTTCAGTTTTCCCATACAGCAGACCTTAAGGTCAGGGTGTCCTGTCCCAGCCTCCAAAAATGCCCAAAGCTTCTATATGTAGGAGGCACAGAAATTCCTCTCTGTCAAGGCAACTTCAGGCCACCCTTCCAAAAAGGCTCTTGGCAAACCTGACTTTGTGGGTTTTGGGGAATGAAACACAGTGGCAACTTTCTGAGATACAGCCAAAACCCATGGAATAAGCAAAGGGGGCCTCCCAGCAATGAGAAGCAGATGTTAGGAACACACATGTGAAGGCTCAAGCAGAGAGGGCCTTGGGATCTCTAACTCCACTGGATAAATACTAGCAGCTAGGCAGGGACAGATGTGCAGCTGCAAAAGGGCCACAAGGAAGGAACAGGGCTGACAGCAACTAACAAGTGAAGCCATCACGGCAAACATAAAACCATGCCAGTGTGCCAGGCAGGGACCTAGGTACAAGGACAACAGCTCTGCATGTCCACAGGATTTCCAAGGGGTTTGCAGAAAAGACTGGCCATCAGGAAGACCAAATGATGGCTGCCAAGCAATGCATAAGGAGGCAAGGAAACATAATCACTCTAAAAAGCTTCCCACCAGCCAGGCAGAGGTCGTGCACTTAGGGGGCAGTGACAGGCAAACAGCTGTGAGTTTGAGGCCAGCCTGGTCTACAAAGTGAGTTCTAGGACAATCAGAGTTGTCTTGCAACCTGAGAAACTCTGTCTTGAAAAACAACAACAAAAAAAGAAAAGAAAAGAAAAGAAAAGAAAGAAAGAGAGAAAGAGAGAAAGAGAGAAAGAGAGAAAGAGAGAAAGAGAGAAAGAGAGAAAGAGAGAAAGAGAGAAAGAGAGAAAGAGAGAAAGAAAGAAAGAAAGAAAGAAAGAAAGAAGCTTCTCATGGTTACCATGAAACTGTCATGAAGAGGGACAAATGCCAAAGCTGGCTCCCCAGTGACACATTCTTGGCTCCATCAATGTTGAGGTTTAAAAAAAAAAAATTTCACCTATTTCTGAACTGACATTTTCTTCTTTGCTATGTAAGCCCCTAAGCCCCAGCCCTGGCGGAGAAAGTGTTCCCATTAAGTGTTGGACTTTGTTTGGGGGCAGACAAGGATCACAACAGCTCTTCTGCTTCACAACAAAACATGTTATTTGGGGTAAATAACCCACTTTCCCCACATATAGGAGCTGACATGGTGACTTGTTACAGTTTCTAATCAAAAGTCACTGTGGCCCAGATTTTAAGGCATCTGAGAAACTGTGAGCTTTCAAGACAGAAATAGCACCTGAAATACCCTTTTTAGTTCTCTGTATCTTAAGGAGGGGCACAGTTCTTGTCTATCTGCCCTGAAAGGAGTCACTTGGCTGACTTTTTCAAGACCCTTTGTATTATTTTCATTTTTATCCCAAACAAAAGACCATTCTAGGATGGCACACCACAGCTGTGAAGGTAAAACTCAAAGGCCTCTCAGAGCCCAGTCTCCTCCACTGTGAGAGTAAAGAACCCACTTTAGAAGGGGGCTGCAAGCATCTCATCAACGTTCTAAAAGCTCCATCCTGGGCAGGTGGTGGGCAGATAAGAGTGAACATCTGTATAAAGGGGAAACTGACTCCCAGCATCTCAAACAGGCTGACAGTAGGAACAAGGCCTGCCCTGGTCTTCTATTCACTGTTTCTGGGTACAACCATGCTATCCACACCTTATATTCTCCTGGTATACAATGGCCTGTTTACACTCACCTCCTGCATCAGAGGTAGGCAGGGGAATCCCAAGGATCCCTTGGGAGATGCTGCTGAACCAGACAATGCGGGCTACATGCTGGAAGTCCGTCTGAGTGGGCGGGGGTTGGGGGCCCTAGGAAGAGTGAAGCCTGTGTATACGTGTCCTAAGCTTCTCTCCCAGGAGACAATACTCACCGTCAGGGCCAACATCACTTCTCTGTAGTTCCGGTTTCCGCTGAGCCGCTTCTTTAGTGCTCGAATGGCATCCTTTGGCCTGGTGAAAAGGACAGACATACTATGTTCCACAAGCCTCGTGGGGCACTAGTGCAGTGCAAACCAGCAGAGGTAGCAAGGTTGTTCACGGCAGCATGTTTGTAAATGGAAAAGGCTGTAGAAAAACAAGTGTCTCCAAAAGGAAACGGGGCTAATTACATCATAGCTTTAATGCAGCTGCAAAAAAGAATAAAGAAACTTCTTGTATATTTTTATGGACCAAACTCAAAAGACATATGCATAAGAATAAATGGAATCAAGGACAAAAATCACATGATTGTCTCAATGGATGAAAAAAAAAAAGCCTTTGACAGAAATTTAGCATCTTTGTGTGGAAAAAGCTCTGAAGAAGCAGGAATAGAGGGATCATATCTCAATAAAATAAAGGCTGTATATGTAATAAATGTACACACAACATCATACTGAACAGGGAAAACCAGAAAGCATTTCTTCTAAAATCAGCATTGAGACAAAGATGTCTACACTCTCTGGACTCATTCTGTATAGTACCTGGAGTCTCAAAGAGAAACAAACTAGATACAAACAGGAAAGGAGTAAGTCAGATTATCTTATTTGTAGATGATATGATCTTATATATAAAATCCTGGGCCAGGTGTGGTGGAACACACCTTTATCCCAGCAACTGGGAAGCAGAGGCAGGTGGATCTCAGTCAGTTGGAGGCTATCCTGGTTTACACAGTGAGTTCTAAGCCAGCCTGGGATACGTAGCGAGACCCTGTCTCAAAAACTAAGAGAACCCTGAAGACTGCCAGAAAACTCTTAGATCTGATAACACTTTTAGTAAAGCATCAGCTACAAAATTAATATTTAAAAAATTGTGGTAAAGCAATGATGAACATGCTAAAAAGAAATAGGACAATTCTACTCCCAGTAACAGAAATAGTTCTAGCAAATGCACAAGATCTCTATAACAAAAATACTGAAGGGAGAAAAAGTAAAGAAGACAACAAAAGATGGAAAGAACTCCCATGTTCAATTACTGTCAGAATTAAAATTGTAAGAAAGGTTATATTGTCTAATATAATCTATAAATTCAATGTAATCCTGATCAAAATTCCAATAATATTCTCTGCAGAAACAGAAAAAATGACCTTAATAAGCCGTGGGTAGTCAAAGCAATCCTGAGGAAAGAAAAGCTAGACAGTGCTGGAGGTGCCAGCATGACACTGTAGAGCCTGAGCAGAGCTCTATCAGAGCAGCACTGTGCCGGCCCCACACACTGACGGAATACCGAAATAACCCCACCAAATACAGCACCTGAGACTTTTTATTTTCTCTCAAGACAGGGTTATTGTGTAGACCTGGCTGTCCTGGAACTTGCTGTGTGTACCAGACTGGCCTCAAATTCAGAGATCTGCCTGCCTCTGCCTCCCGAGTGCTGGGATTAAAGGTGTGCGCCTCCACCGCCCAGCCAACCAGCATTTTCAATAAACAAGCTGGGGAAATTGGCTATCCACATGTAGAAGAATGAAACTCTATCTTTCACCCTGCACAAAAATCAGTTCAAAACAGATCAGAGACCTTAAAGTAAGATCTGAAACAAAGAAACTGCTAGTGAATAGCTTAGCAGGCATACTTCAAGACAGTCACAGGCAAGTATTTACAAATGAGATTGCACGAAATTTAAAACATTTCTGCACAGCAAATGAAACAATAATCAGAGCAAAGAGACAGCCCCCAGAATGGGAGAAAATCTTTGTCAACTATATACACCTTATAGGGAATTAATTAATCTTGAATAGACAAATAATTAAACAACAAAGGGACAAATCATCCAAATGACATGAATGAAGAGTTCTTAAAGAAAAACTTTAAGCAACCAATAATCACATGAATAAATGTTTGACATATTTAACTGCGAGAGAAACAAATTAAAACTCACTGAGATTCCATCTCACCTGAGTCAGAATGACTATTGTTGAGAAAATAAACAGGCCCAATGAGATGGCTCCATGTGTAAAGGCACCTGTGCACACTGGCAAATTAAGTTCAATTCCTGGGACCCACATAAAGGAGCAAAGGGAGAACACACTCCACAAAGTTGTGCTTTAATTTCCACAGGCTCACTGTGGAATGTGTGTGTGCATCACACACAATACTGATAAAATTTAAAATTAAAAGAAACAAAAATGCTACAAAGGTTGGGATGGTAGTTCCTCACTATCAGAGACTAGAACGTCCACATGACTCAGCCCTCTGACATCACAGTGGCTCCAGCCACCAAAGGGTGGCTGGTCTTAGTCTTCCCTTAGGCAAATGTTTGGAAGTCAGGGGTTCTCACTCCTGTGGTTCTAACAAGTCTCACACATGAAAATACCCTGTCAAACATGCATGAAGAAGTCGAGGCAGAGGATAGCCACTCTGATAATCAGCCTCATCTAGAAAGCCACAGACTTCTGGAGGAGAGCTGTGAAGAAATGACTTGGGCTAGAGTTAAAGAGAGGCTCCACTGTTCTTGCGGAGACCGGGGTAGGGTTACCAGTACCTACATCTGGTGGGCACCGAGTACTCAGTAAGCAGCTAACAACCACTTGTAACTCTAGCTCCAGAGGATCCAGCTCTTCTGGACTCCCCACACTTTTATCCAATGACCACACAGAGATACAATACATATACATACACATAATGGAAAAAAAAACTTAAAGACTCAAACCTTTTATTTCCTATCTCCAACTCGAAACACAGTTGCTCTACCTGAATTCTTGGCTCCTGAGCCAAAGGACTGAGGAGACAGGAATGGGCCCCAAACCAGGGGTTATACAGTAAATTGGCGATACAAGCTAGAGTCACCAGAGAGGAAGAAGCCTCAGTTGAAAAAATGCCTCCATAAGATCTAGCTGTAAGGCATTTTCTCACTTAGTGATCAATGTGGGAGGGTTCAGTCATGGTGAGTGGGGCCATGCCTGGACTGGTGGTCCTTGGTTAACAAAGCAGGCTGAGTAAGCCAGTAAGCAGCATTTCTCCATTGCCTCTACATCAGCTCCTGCCTCCAGGGTCCTTCCCTGTTTGAGTTCCTACCCTGGCTTCCTTCAGTGATGAACAGCAATGTGGAAGTGTAAGCCAAATAAACTCTTTCCTCCCCAGCTTGACCTTTGATCATGGCATTTTGTTGCAGCACTAGAAACCCTAACTAAGACATATAATATGTGCAATTTCCAACATGGATGCAGACTTTATAAATACAGCATTTGAGCAGCTATCTGCTTGGATAGGCTGGGCTCAAGAAAGTAGGCAACTTAATGGCTAGACAAGACTGATTTCCTCTCTGCAAGGTCTGCTCTTTGTCATCCCAGGCTGACAAGCTGTACCTTCTCTCTGCGTACTCTCTTTGATCTTGTCTTGGATTTCCATGATGAGAAAAACAGGCACTGCCCTGGAGGATGGTGTATTTCTGCCTGACAGAATGTTACAGCATTCCCAGATTATGGGTGGAGGGCAATCAGATAATAGGCAGGCTCTGGTTAAACTGAAAATCCCTTCCCAAGAGCTATGCTTCATGAAATGCTACCTGAGAACAAAAGAGAAGCCTTGCGCTCTGCTGGTCTGAGGGAGAAGCGTCAGAGTAAAGAATCACTGTCAGGTTGGAGGAACCACAAAATTTAAAGGAGCCACCAAAGGCTGAAGGAACAACTACTAAGTCAAAGGCCACAATCAGGGAGGCAGGATCAAGGGAAACATGGGTGTGAGAGGTACCAAGCTCCAGGAGCTCTCAGTAGAAAGGTGGGGCCCCACGGGGCAGTCTCAAGGCCACCCACACCCTTCTTTCCAACAGTGGTGAGCTCTTCAGTGGTTCTCAAACAGCTGGGAATTATGTCTCCAGCTACAGCTGTTCTCCTAAACACATACCCTTGGCAACCATTACTACTGACTGCATTTACTAGATCACCAATGTTTCTCTAGCTTAGAGGCTGCAGCATAAGGACTCAGTGAGCCAGGAACGGTCAAAAGGAGTTGTGCAATGATCAGATCACTGGATCCTCATCAGAGTCTGCCTACTGATTGCTCTACACTACATCCACTATAATGAATTATTTATTCCTCTAATCTTTACTATAACTTTATGAGATGGGCATTATTGGCAAATCATTTTTATATGTGATAAAACTGAGGTACACTGAGATGAAACACACTCAGAGCTGTATAAATGTGTCGTGACAGAAGCTGCTAGCCCAGGTAGATGGCACCAGGCTTCACAGCCCTTAATCCACACTGCCATGCTTCCTGTGCACCTAATACGCATGCTGTTTTCCAGCCCAGAGGTTCTACCTTTCTCCCTGCCATCCACCTGCCTCATCTTGCTAAAATCCATGTAGACTGTAAGAGTCTATTGAAGTGTCACCTCCTTCAAAAAGGCTTTGCTTCAGACAGCCCCCAGGCTGGCTGGGAGTCACAGCACATGTCTGTCTCTGTAGCTATATGCAGTTTCTCTTGCTGTTTCTCTGTCTCAGTCCTTGTCATGCTGTGTTATGATTATATTTACATACTTGCATTCCTCATCAGACTGCCTTGGGGACTTCATTAATTCTTTACACACCTTAAAATATTTATTAAGAGCTGATTATGGAGCTGAGATGTGGCTCAATTGGTAGAGTGCTTACCTAGCATACATGAAGCCCTGGGTTTGATCCCCACCACTGCATAAACCAGGTGGGATGGTGCACACTTGTAATCCCAAAAATCAGGAGGTAATGCAGGAGGATCAGAAATTAAAGGTCTATATAGCAGATTTGAGGTCAGCCTCAGATACATGAGACCACACACACACACACACACACACACACACTCACACACACACAAAGAAAGACAGAGAGACAGGAGAATGGGAGGGAGGGAGGAAAGGAGGGAGGGAGGGAGAGGGAGAAAGGGAGAAAGAGATTTATGTATAAGCTGTGTTGTGGGAGAGATAAAATAGTGAGTGTAACAGATGGAATTCCTGTCCTCATGAAGTGTAGACTAGTAGGTTGTGGGGCAAGACAGACACTAAAAGACATCACAAAGTATAATGCCGCATAATATGACAAGTCAAGAAGAAAGGGGTCAGAGGAGGGAAAGTTATGTTGAGACCCAGTAACTGATGGGAATCACTTAGTAACAGGGAGACTGGCTGAAGAAACATAAGGAGCAATATTGAGAAGCCCTCAGCCAGGAGCAGGAATGAGAGAGAGAGAGAGGAGAGAGGAGAGAGGAGAGAGGAGAGAGGAGAGAGAGAGAGAGAGAGAGAGAGAGAGAGAGAGAGAGAGAGAGAGAGAGAGAGAGAGAGAGAGAGAACATGTATGTTTTGTTTTATCTTTCCTCCAGGTGGGAGATTTCAGCAGACATATTACAATAGAGGCAAGCATAGAAACTCTTTAAGAATCACCAGACTGCCATTCCAACACACGTGAACAAGAGGTTAGACCACGGAAACACGCAACCTGGTCTTCTGTGAGCTGTGACTGAGAAAGCAGGTCCCCGGCCTCTCACACTGTGAAAGGGACTTTAATTTTTTGGAAGGAAGAAGACCCCAGGGTTCTTGGACTTTCTGCCCTCAGTGAACATCAGATATTTGACTGGAGACAGAAATGTTGAGAATTCAAGGAGCTAAAAGAAAAATTAACTTCAGGCTGAAGGGCCTGAAGAAGGGCTGCAAAAGTGTGTGATTAAAGGTTTTATGCTAAAAATTTAAGAATGCTCTGGAAGGCTTGCTAGCGAGCAAGTCACTTGCTGAAACCTGTGTCAGGAACTGCATGGGAGGTGGAGGGAAGAAGCAAATGCATTTTGCAGGGAACAATGCAGAAGAGAAGCCAACCTGAGCCATTCTTCGAGCCTGCTTCCTACACTTCCTCTGCACCATGTGACCCAGGCCACCTGGATTCCTTCTCATGCTAGCCTGAGTCCAAGTCAGTCCAGAAGCCAAGCTCAAAGCTGACCCTCTAGAAGGTGTCCACAGCACTTCTTCCTCAGAGACGGCCATACTGTGCACAGGCCGGCCGTAGCCCCCAGCAACCATAGATGAGCCCTAGTGGGTGGGTGACATGTTTGTCTAAGCTCAGATCTAGATCTGTTCTCTGCCTCTTCCACCTCAGCTCCACGCTTCTGCTTATAGGGCCCAAACCTTGGTGCTATCCTTAACATTTTGCTCACATCCCACATCAGCAAATTCTGTTAGCTTTAATTCTGAATCTCACCAGGATCTAATGACGCCTCCCTCATATTTTCTACCATTCCAGTCCAACTTACCATCAATCCACAACAGGGTGACTGTAAGAAACCCCTACTGGTTGATCTGCTCTCTCTCTGGCCTGCCCTAGTGAGCACACTCTGAACATGGGATGACCACAATTAATGCCAGATCCTCCCCACAGTGCTCAGCCCACCTCATCAGCTCGGCAGCTCCCCATGGGAGGAATTGTGTCTTGCTCACCGTTGTGCCCTCCTTACTTACAACTGTGTCTGCAGAAGGCAGGCACCCTGTAAGGATCTGCCGAATGAAAGCTGGACTGACTGAGAGGATTAGAGAGTAGATAACAGCACCGACACACTGCCTAGGCTGCCTGAATCCCAGCTGTTCTCCTGATACTCTGGAGTTGAAAAGAGCATAAAGAAAGCAAATGGTGTGGACAAAACCCTAAATCAGACGAGCCTGGAAGAAGTACAAATAGAGTGGAGCTACAGAGAAGGAAGATACAGGACACGATAATACCAACGCCCAGCGCATCAGTGCAGAAAGGTAAGAGGCCAGGCTGCAGGTTAAGTCTACCCACGCTAGACATGCTCAGCTACTCTGAGCCATGGGTGCCCCTCTGCTACTGCTTTGTCTGATTACACAATGGGCCTTCTTCCATGATGCCCTAGAATGCAACCCAGGGCATGGACAGTCCTCGTGTCTACAACATGAAAGCAGGGTCTTAGGAGGAGTGGAGAGAGGTAATGATTAATACAGGTAGCCAAGCAGCTCCACTTCTACCCATGACCTGAAGCAGAGGATAGAGAGACGTCACTTCTCTAAGTGGAGCACTCCCACTGGGGATGTGGGGGAGGGTTGAGTGGGAAGGGAAAAGACAAATCACTGAATTTCAGTTTATTAAGGCCAAATTAAACATATTGAAAATAATAGTAATAATTAAAACAAAACAAACAAACCTACCAGAGTTGAACCCACCACACTGAACCCTGGCAAGCTGTGTATGACATCCTGCCCAAACTGAGAAGCTCTCCAGGAAAACATACCCTTCTTCTGTCTCATTGATGATGTCACAGATCTCCATGTTGAGTGTCCAGTCCTCGCTCTGCAGAGAGCCATCCGTGGCCTTTTCTGTGAAATCAGAAAGACACTGCTTTATATTTCTCCTAGAATAGGGAGCCCTCACAGGAAAAGGAAAGAGACTAGAAACATCACCTCTAGGGCTGCTGCTTTCACAAGAGAACATCCAGGAGCACCCTGAGCCTAGGCACCAAGGTTGTCTAGTCTCCAGATCCCGTATCTAGGAGTCCTGAGCCACTAAAGCCCACAGATTCCAGAGTCAAACCACTGAGCTAGAATACCTGAATGTGCCAAACCTAGTTAAAACTTTAGCATACAGCCTATCAGAATGGCTTAATATGTGTAAACCCTTAGAATACAGCTTGGCACACAGCCGGTTCTCTATAGATATCTGCTACTATAATTATGAAAAGTCAACTGCAGTGGTTAAAACTGCATCTCAGAAGAGAAGAAAGAAGGGAGAATTCAGTAAGCTGCTGTGGGTATAACATCATAGTTTGGATCTTAATCCCCCCCCCTTCCCTCCATCCAAAAAACCTGAGGCTAAGAGCTTAGCTGCCAGTCTCTGGAGCCACTGGGAGGTGGTGGAGCCTGTAGGAGGCTGAGCTGTGTAACGGGTAGTTAGGTCATTAGGAACATGCTCTTGGAGAGGATTTGGGGAACTCTTAGCTTTCTGGATGCCATAGGGAGCAGTTTTGCTCACCCCCGTATTTCCCACCAACAAAGCCAACTGACCTTGAACTGACACCATTTGTTACAATGATGCAAAGCTCGCTAACTGAAACACATGGTGTTGAGTCCCTGACATGTGACGACCTTTTGATCATTTAATGGAGAAAGAACGATCCTGGTATTGAAAGAATGGCTCTTGGGGCTGAAGGGATAGTGGTTAAAAGCACTGGCTGCTCTTCCAGAGAACCCGGTTCCATTCCCAACATCCTCATGGCACATCACGAACATCTGCAACTCCAGTTCCAGTAAATCAGATGGCCTCCTCTGACTGCCTGGGCATGAGGCAAGCACATGGTACACAGACACGCATGCAGGCAAAACACAGTAAAGTAATTGTTTTAAAAATGGCTTTCCATATGCAAAAACATACTTTTCTTTCTTTTTTTTAAAAATAGGTTTATTTATTTTCTGTATGAGTGCCCTATTTACATGCCTGTATGCCAGAAGAAGGAATCAGATCACACTAGAGATGGTTGTGAGCCACTTGGTGGTTGCTGGGAATGGGACTCAGGATGGCTGGAAGAGCAGCCAGTGCTCTTAATCACTGAGTCATCTCTCCAGTCCCCATACGTTTCTTCTACTACATTAACTCTAAACTTATTAAAGATGTGAACACGAGTGTTGAAAACTGCACAACTCTTAGAAGAAAGTAGGGGAAAATGCCATGACACATAACTTGACAATAATTTCATGGATCTAGCACTAATGGCACAGGCAACAAAATAAAAAATAAAGAAAGTAGACTGATAAATATTAAAACTTCTGGGGTAGAGGTGTAGCTGTGGCAGAGCCCCGTGGCAGGTAACCACCTTCCACAGGCTCTGGCTTTGATCTCAGCACAGCAAACCCTGCCTCCCCCGTGCATCAAAGACAAGCAACAGAGTGAAAAGGCGACCTATGGAGTGGGAGAAAGTCTTCGAAAAAATCATACATATAATAAAATATAGTTGCTCCGAATATATGGGAGCCTATAACTAATAACATTACTACATAAATTTGGAGAAAAGTGCCAGACATGATAGCATATGCCTATTATCCTAAGGAGGCTGAGGCAGGAGGATCATGAGTTTGAAGCCAGCTTAGGATATAGAATCTCAAACAAATAACAACAAGAACAACAAAAATTGAGTGAAGAATCCAAATTGGCACTTCTCCAAAGAAATAATATTAGGGAAATACAGCTCAAAACTGCAATAAGTCAGTTGTGGTAAATATTGATGAAGATGAGGTAACAAGATTATGAGTTAGAGACTGTCCTGAGCTGTCTATCATTGGACTAGAGACACAGTTCATGATTAAAAAAAAAAAAAGCTTGCCTATTGTTTTGTGAGGCTTTGGGTCTAGTCCCTAAGACTGCTACAACAACAAAAACCTCTACAATGAGATATCATTTCATATTCATAGGGGAACAATTTTTTTAGGTTTTATCTTATTTTTTTGTTTCTTAGTACTTTGCCTACATGAATGTCTTTGTACCAAATGCATGCAGTGCCTGAGCATCAGATGCCCTGCAACTAGAGTTACAGATGGTTGATAGGTACCATATGGGTGCTGGGAATTGAGCCCTGGTCCTCTGGAGGTACAGTCTGTGTTCTTAACAACCACTGGGTCATCTCTTCATCCTGATTAATATTTTAAAAATATAAAATACTAAGTATTTGTAAATATGTGGAGAAATTGGAACCCTTCTCTATTGAGAATGTAAAATAGTACAGATATTATAAATAAAGTATTGTGAATCCTCAAAAATCTAAGTATAAAACCCATAAATTTTGTTTTGGGTACTTCCTTTCACAGAGGCATGTGTATACTCATGTTCACAGCAGAATTACCTCAACGTTCTAAAGGTGAAAGCTCACTAGGTGCCCACCCACATGCTAATGAACAAACAAAATACACACACAATGGACTCATCAACCTCACAGAGGAAGGAAACTCTGGTGCTACAACATCAGTGAGCCTTGAAGACATTGTTCTGAGGGAAAGAAGCCAGGTTCAAAGGACAAATGATGTAAGATTCCACTCCTGTGAGGGATCTAGGGTAGTCACCATCACAGTCAGAAAACAGAGTGGGCCTGCTAGGGACTGAGGAAAGACGGGGAATTGTGTTCAGTAAGTACAGAGTTTCTGTTTGGGAAGAGTTTTGAGATGGATGGTGGTGGTGGTTGCACAACGGCATGCACTTAATGCCATAGAACTGTATGCTCAAAATGGTACATTTTGTTACACACACAGGTAAAACAACTTTTAAAAAGTCACTCAAGCTGGGCACTGGTGACACACACCTTTATCTCAGCACTCAAGAGGCAGGGGCAGGTAGATTTCCGAGTTTGAGGCCAGCCTGGTCTATAGAGAGAGAGTTCCAGGACAGTCAGGGACACAGAGAGACCCTGTCCTGAAAAAAACAGGAAAAAAGAATCATCCAGGGGCTGTAGAAAGGGCTCAGTGGTTAAGAGCATGTGGTGGTTTGAGTAAGAGTGCTTAGTCACAGGGGGTAGCAGTGTTTCAGAAGGATTTGGAGGTGTGACCTTGTTGGAGGAAGTATGTCACTGGGGGTGGCTTTGAGGTTTCACAGGCCCCTCCAGGGACAGGATCTCTCTGTAGGTTTGTGAATCAGAACGCGGCTCTCTGCTACTATTCCAGCAACATATGTGCCACTATGCTACCCACCATGATAATGGTCTACACCTCCAAAATTGTAAGCAAGGGCACAGTTAGATGTTTTCTTTGCCAAGAGTTGTCTTGGTCATGCTGTCTCTTCACAACAATAGAACATTTGCTGCTCTTCCAGAGGACCCAAGTTTGGTTCTCAATACCCAGGTCAGGCAGCTCACAACTCCCACTTCAGAGAATCCAACGCTCTCTTCTGTCCTCCATGGGCACTGGCATTCACATGCACATAATCGTAAAACCCCCACATACACACTCATTTTAAAACACCCAGAAAGGAAGAAAGTAAAGATAGATCAATAGACTCTCTCTCTGGTTGGAGAGAATAGAGGAAAGTAAAGATCCCTGGGGTCTGTTAAAAGGGAACATAAGACTCAGAAGACTCGAGCTGAGGAAGAGAACCAGACCCTAGGTTATTTGATGCCTTTTTTCCTCTGGGCTGTGAGCCCCATGATGGCAAGGAATACTCTTTCACCTTAGTTAGACAGACTCCCAGGTAGGCAGACAGGGAGAGGGGTCATGGCTAGGTAATAAAGGTAGAGAATTTCCAAGAGCTCCTACCTCATCCTTCTGACTTAGGACAAAAACCTGGCAGCTTTTGTCTCTCACCAGCAGGCCCCTGCTGATACAGCCTTCAGGAGGTGGTGGCTCACCCCTTTAATCCCAGCACTCAGGAAGCAAAGGCAGGCAGGTCTCTGTGAGTTCGAGGCCAGCCTGGTCTATAGAGCAAGATACTGAAGAATCCCTTTCTCATAAATAAATAAATAAATAAATAAATAAATAAATAAATAAATAAATAATTCAGCCCTTAAAAAGAGACTGAATTTTCGGCTTTCCAAGTCCCCCTGTGCTGCGCAGGGGGTCTTTCACTCTCTGTAGTGTGTGTTGGCTACACGTGTGTTTCCTCACCCACAATAAATGCTCCCTTTAAATGCTGGTTCTGCTCACAGTGCTTGAGATTTCTCTACTGATACCTTTTGCACCTGGGATTTTTCCTGCCGTTTAATTCTTTAGCTGGCAGAGAAAACAAACCTGATCAAGACGCCTAGACTGTAAAATTACCGCATCACCAGAGTCTAGCATTTGGGAGCTACACGACACATTTATGTCTGATGAAGGCCTAGAGTCACACTCCCTTCTCCAAGTTAGTAGTCCTCAGCAATGTTTATACATGAGACCTCTCTGGGAGTATCTAGAACACACATACCCACAGGTTCTGGTCTGATTGGTGGAGGTACCCAGCCACCATTCTGGAAAGCCTCATGATGAAGGCTAAGGAACCCTGTTGTGGACAGCACCCTCCACTGGTGCTCTCTAGCGGGGCAGTCAGAAGCAGACTCCCTGCCCTGTATGCAGAGACTGTCACTGTGTGGTGAGGGACATTTGCATCCTCCTCGAAAGCTCTTTGGCACTAGGGTACAGGTATCAAACCATCCAGAGTGAGTGGCCACCCTCTGTTAGCACCCAGACTGTCAATGTAGGTGTCTTAAAACCATTTCCTTCTCCTTAGCTTCCAAAATGGTGTGTGGCACACTTCAGGCCCTTGCCAATCTCGAGAAAATGGCATTCGGGCCATGTGGTTTTACTTTGCCTTCAAGTGCAGGAAGGACTATGAGCAGCCTGGTCAGAGAGTGCTTTCTGAACCTTCTGCTGGCTCTGCTGTCTTCCTTTTGTCTTTGTTTTTGCTTTGTTGGTTTTTCAAAACAGGGTTTCTCTGTGTAGCCCTAGCTGTCCTGGAACTCACTTTGTAGACCATGTTGGGCTCCAACTCAGAAATCCACCTACCTCCCCCATCCCAAGTACTGGGACTAAAGGTGTGTACCACCTCGCTTGGTTGCTGCCTTCCTTTTAAGGGAAGGGTACAGACAGAGGCTGTAGAAAGGCATAACCCATAAGGTAGGGCCAAAGAGTTAAGTTCGTCCTTTTGTCTCTTCAGTGGAAATGGAACTCCTATAGTTAACATTCACAGAGAATGTCAGGAAGCTGAAGCAGGAGCAACAGCAACTGTGTGAAACACCTGCTTTACAGAGGCTACTCCTACCTCACTGATAATCCAGAAAGTTCACTGCATATTACTGGACCTATTACCCACTGCACTTTCTACCCATCGACACTCCATTTTCTTCTTTCTCCAAGCTGGCCTGGAGTGCCCTGAAGGCTACTTCTTTGTTCTGATCACTCTGGGCTACTGCCCACACTTGCTGACTGGAGAGATAATTTGGCTGTTTTCTTCCCCAGTCTCACCAAAAGAATGTCGCTGAATACAAAATGCTAAACCAGTATTCCTTTGCCTTCTAGTGTTGGCGCCTCTGCAGTCTGTATATATAGCATCCAAGTGTAGATATGGCAGCCAAGAAACCAACCCACTGTGAGAGCCTCAGCAGGGCTGGCTGCCTTAGGACTGGATGTATGGGAGGGGTTGGTAGGCAAGAAAGCCATGCTCCAGAGAGTATGAACACTGCTGTCAGGGGCGGGGCTTGAGGGAATCCTGGCCCAGGTCCTTCCTGGCTGAAGGTAGTCTTTTCTGAATGAAGCAAATGCTACAGCAACAATATTAGGATGATATGGTGGAATATGTATCTGATTGCCTTATTCTGTTCATTCCAGCTCCTGGCCATTAGCATAGCACTGGGAAATTCAACATTTTGCAACCACAGTCACTGTTGTATGAGTCTCTATCCATCCTAGCTCACGGCTGGCAAGAAGATTTGCCCGTTGCTCCCTGGAGCACTGGGTTTCTACCACAGTATCAAGTTTTATTTTTAGGATTTGAAAATTTATGTGTCAAAAGAAATGAACTTTGCTTCCCTCTGGCTTGGAGACCAGATTAAATAAGGGAGGCCCCATTGAGTGGCCTCAGTCCCAGAATCAATCAGATACAACTTTGTTCCCATGTGATGGAAATTCTTTCATGAAAAGAAAAATAAGAATTGATTGAGCTGCTTTGTCAGCCTTGATTCCCTCGTGGCTTCAGCAGGTGTGGCTTTCCGGAGAAGCAAGAATAAAGAAGTATAATTTTGGGTTGGTTCCTTATAATCAAAGTATCATTTCGCTGGAAAACTCAAAATTCCAGTAATTGAAATAAACGTGCTGACCCTGAGAATAAGCTGCCATGCCTTTGAACTCCTTGCTGGTATTATTAGAGGAAGGGAGAGGGTGAAGATAAGGTTAATGGATTCTGCCACTAAACCAAACTTAGAAATGATGTTTCATTGATTTAGTATTTCCTCTATAATGCCTCCCACTCTGTGTCCCTTGTGGCTTTACCAAAGGGTAACCTTGGTGTGTATAGCCCAAGTTCTGTGAAGCGCTGAAATGGCCCCGCCCAGGTAGCCACTCTCCTGGCCAGCAGGCTTGGAAAGGTGAAAAGTACAGTCTCACAGTCAGGTCCCTTGCTTCCGGAAGAGCCTCCTGCTGAGGCAGCTGTAAGGGTAAAGCCACAGCTGTGCCTCTTCTGTGCGTGACCCCAGAGTGAGGTGCTGGGACACCTCGGGGAAAACTTGTACGTTCACATATTTCATGGTGAGGCTTTACAAATTGACATTGCCCTGCCTCTGAGGAGCCCTGGGGTGCAGTATCCTGTTGTCCCAGAACTACCTAGGAACTGAGGTCTCTATGTCTCCAGAGCCTCTGCCCTCACTGTCTTCTCTAGCTCAGAAGGATGGGGGGCCTCGGACTACTCTTTCTGGTGCCAGTTTACCTGTCTTCACCAGCTCCTTCCTACAAGGCTCTGATTTCCTTGCCAGGCTCCCTTGACTGCTTCTGGGCCTTCAACTCTCTTTCCCACACATATGATATGGGTAGAGCAGGGCAGGCAGGGCACCACAGGGGCCCATCTGACTCTTAATCTTACTGATGCTAAAGTACTTTTTCATCCATTCCTCATCTTATATACAAGGCTCTAACACTGGCTGCCACACTTGTGCTGTCTGTTGACCCTGGTTAAGACTGCCCCAAGTGCCTATGTGGTTCTGTCCTCATAGAAGGGTAGGCTTTTACTATCTGTGAGTGGCTGAGCTTTGTCTGGTGGTGAAGGGTTTATTGGTACCCTGAATGATGAAAAGATGGAGACATTCTTTTTTGTTTGTTTGTTTTTTGGTTTTTTTTTTGGGGGGGGGGGCATGTTTCAAGACAGAGTTTCTCTCTGTTGCTCTGGCTGTCCTAAAACTCGCTCTGCGGATGAGGCTGGCCTCAAACTCACAGAGATCCACCTGCCTCTGTCTCCTGAATGCTGGGAGTAAAGGAGTGAGTCACCACTGCCCAGTGGAGAGACTCTTTTTTGGAGAAAAGAAAATTAGTAATAACCGAAACTGCTGCAGGAGCACATTCTGCTCCTTCAGCCAATAGCCTTTAAGATACCAGCCCACTGGGGCGCAGCGGGAACCATGCTGGTGCGCTTTCTCTCACGCTTCTGGCTCTCATTCTGGCTGCTAGCTAGACTCTCTGTTTCATCTGCTATGAGAGGACTGCTGTTTGGGACGGTGATCTGTAAGTTTTTCCCCTTAAATAAATAACCCTTTTTATTACCCATAATTCTTAACTGGTGTGGGATTGTTTTGCAGCTTCACAAAACAATTTCTCTTTGTAGCCCAGTGAATACAGCTGTGCAAATGTTTTAGGAACAGGCAAATATATCTGTGCCAATGTGCTTTCACTGCTAGTAAGTGCACCTTTGACTTTGACGTGAGAATTCTAACACTATATAAAAAACAAGGCCACTTCCTATTTACACAGGGGCCACTTATCTATCATTTGAGTACCAGTACATATCTTAGTTTGATTTCTTTTGCTGAGATAAAACAGTGACCAACACCAACTTGGGGGAAAAAAGGTTTATTTTAGCTTATATCTTTCAGGTCACACTCCACCACTGAGGGAAGTCGGGACAGGAACTCGAGGCAGGAACCTAGAAGCAGGAGCTGAAGCAGAAGCCATGGAAGAACACTGATTACTGGTTTGTTCCTCATGGCTTGCTCAGCCTGCTTTCTTATACCCAGGCCCACCTGCCCAGGTGTGGTACCACCCACAGTGAAGTGGGCCCTCCCTCATCAATCATTAATTAAGAAAATGCCTGATCTGTGGGTTCCCTCTCCTATTTGTGTCAAACTGACCAAGAAACTAGCACGGTGGGTGTGGATTAAAGGAAAGTTTTGTTTAAAAGGTAAAAACTGAGGTAGTCGTCTAAGATGAACAACACCACCTCCAACCTGGGTTTTGTTGGCAGGTGGACAACACAGAGTAAGCACCAGGCCTCTGAAGCAGAATGAGATGGGCCCTGCAGTCCTAGCAAATGTGAAGTAGAATCCTGAGTTTAGATTTGCATTTCCCTGGCAATTTGTGATGTTGAACATCTGTTGGTGTAAACACAGTTACCAGCCATTTGTGCATCTTCTTTGGAGAGGCGTCTATTAAAGTTCTTTGCCCATTTCTTTTAATTGTGTAGTTTGGTGGTTTTCTGTGGTTCAGTTTTGGAGTTTCTTTACATATTCTAAATATTAATTCATTATCAGATATATTCCTTCCAAATATTGCCTCCAATTTTGAAGGCTGTCTTTTCATTCTTTTGAAAATGTTCTTTAACACACAAAAGGTTTTGTTTTTGTTTTTTGAGATAGGATCTCACTGTATAGCATAGGCTGGCCTAGAACTTGGGATCCCCTTACCCTTACCTCTGAGTGCTAGGATTGTAATTGTACACCACCACCCATAATCAAAAAATTTTTCATTTTGATGAAGTCACATTTATTTACTTTTTTTCTTTTGTTGCTTGAATTCTTGGTGTCATACCCAAGAAATACTTGTTAAATCAATATGATTTTTCTCCTGTATTCTTCTAAGACTTACAATTTAAACTCTTTTGGGGTGGGGGATATTTGGTTTTATTTGTTTGTTTTTATTTTTACTTTATTTTTTTATAAAAATATTTTTTGTTTTTTTCAAGACAGGGTCTCACTGTGTAGCTCTGGCTATCTTGGAACTAGCTCTGTAGACCAGGCTAGCCTCAAACTCAGAGACTGCCAACCTCTGTCTCCCGAGTGTTGGGATTAAAGGTGTGCTCTGGCTCAATTTATATATTCTTTTGTTTAGGAATTTGATCTATCTGGAGTTAATTTCTGTATATGGTATAAGATAAAGGCCAACTTTATTATTATGTGTGTATCCATTTTTCCCCAGTACCATTAAAAAACATGGTTCTTTCCCCATTAAATTATTTTGGTATCTTTGCTGAAAATATATTGACCATAATTATGAGAGGAATTGTTTCTGGGCTTCACTTAGCCATTTGTCTATGCTATTTTGATTATCTTAGTTTTTTAGTAATTTTGGAATCACAAAATGTGCATCTTCCAACTTGGTTCTTTTCCAGGTTGTTTTGTCTATTTGTTGGTTCCTTCAGATTTCGTGGGAATTTTAGGTTAGATTTTTTTCTATTTTTACAGAAAATGTGAGTGGCATTTAATAGATATTTCACCACCTTTATAGACCTTTTGGGGCAGCATGAATACTCTGTAGAGCCCTGGATATACTGGAACTTGCTCTGTAGACCAGACTGGCCTTGAACTCAGAGATCTGCTGGCCTCTGCCTCCTGAGTACTGGGATTAAAGGCATGTGCCATCACCACCAGACTCATTAATATCTTTATATTGTCTTCCCTCCGTTTAATAAAAATTATCTGTCCATTTATTTTTGTCTTTAATATCTTTCAACAGTGTGTGTCTATGTATGTGTAGTCTGGACATTCAGAGACAGTCTTGATATGCTGCCCAAGCATATCCAGGCAACTCCATAAAGAGCTCCCTTAGCAGGAAGAAGTCCCTAAACTTGGCTTGGTTCTCCTTAGAGTAAAGGAGCAACAACAGCACATTTTTTTAATGAATCTAAATAGTTAAACCCCTAGAGCAGAGGTTCTGAACATGTGGGTCGCAAGCCCTTTAGGGGAGACAGATGACCCTTACACAGGAATCACATATCAGATTTCCTGCATATCAGATATTTATATTACAATTCATAACAGTAGCAAAATAACAATTATGAAGTAGCAATGAAAATAATTTTATGGTTGGGGTCACCACAACATGAAGAACTGGGTTAAAGGGCTGCAGCACCGCTCTATAGAATTTAGGACCGCTAGTAAAAGCAGCTGTTCCTCTTGGCCCTTGGAAGTGGACAAGAGAGGTGGGAGAGGTGGCACAGTGCTATTGTTAGTCCCCACAGCAGCCTCTTGCCCTCAAAGCTACTGATCTCAAATCTTCAGAGAACACACACTCATCCCTTTAAGTAGAAAAACAGACGAGAATGAAAATTATTTCTTACCAAGCACACAACCTTCATTTTGACTCAAGCAATTCTCCCATAGCCTCTTGAGTATTTGTGCACATAACCATGCCTGGTTCTTACAGCAATATTTTGTAGTTCACAGCATACAAATCCCCACACCCCCACAAAGTCTCATTTTGGGGTTAACACTCCTACAACAGGATGGAGGGCAGACACAGAGGAGCGGGCAGAAATGCAGAGGCTTTCAGGTCAGCTGGTCTGGAGTAGTCAGCATGACAGAAACACGGGAGACTGCCTCAACAAGATGGAAGAAGAAAACCAGCTCCTGAAAATGGTCCTCTGACCTCTACACACACAGTGTGGCACACACATTCCCATGTTCACACACAGAGTGTACGTACATACATGCACACACATTTCAAAAACTCTCTTTATATAAAAATAGCCCCCAAGGATATTGAAGCAGCTGTCAGAGGGAGGGAAAATGTTTGACAGTGTACTTTCCTTTAATATATGCGACAGAGGGCTGGTGATATGGCTCACTAAGTAAAGGTGCTTGCGTCCAAGCTTGAAGAACTAATTGATCCCTGGGACCCACATGGTAGACAGAACAGACTCCTAGAAGCTATCCTCTGCCACCAAACACAAATAAACCAACATAATACAAATAAAATTTAAAAATATGCGACAGAATAAAATCCAATTTACTAGCTTCGACAGTTCAAAAAATGTCAGTATTGTCTTGAGATGTAAAAGTTCACTGCTGAGGTGTTTTCCAACGGCAAGCCAAGCACTACTTGGTTAAAAGCCTCCTTGTAGACTCATCTAATTGTAAAGAACCGCCACTGCTGGGAAAATCCTGCTCTCTCCCAAGAAAAGAAATGTGAAGGCTGGGCTGAGGCTCTTCACAATTCACCTTCCTCCAGCTGTCAACAATTTCACTATCCCTGTCATCCTTGGGCTCTCTAGCAGAGATGACAAGAAAGGTCCTGTGTCCCATGGGTGCTATGGACCACTCTGATGTCCCCTCAGAAAAAAGAAAAGAGGCTAGTCTTAAACTACCAGGACCCTTGAAAGTGAAGTGTGCACTGCAACTTCTGCAGAGGCCCCAGGTGGCGGGTCCTGGGTGGCCAGCAGGCACTAGGTAGTTCAGGGCAGAAGAAATGCACTCGTTTGTGCATCACAGTGTCAGCCTTGAATAGTAGTGAACTCAGACTCTGCAGGCTTGGTCCTTCCCATGACAGGACACCCCAGGGTAGTCAGTCACAAGACCTTTCTTTCCTGCATCTGTGAAACGCAGTAACAACAGATTTCTTTCACAGGGTTGCCTGAAGGGAAATGAAATACCATAGAGAAAACACCTGTCAGACCCCCCCACACACACACCAGAACCCCTCCTCCACGGGCATACCATGGGCCTGTTATTATGGTTACTTTTCTGAAAGAGTCAGTCCCTCGATACCTCCTTCAGCACTCATGTGTCACCACTGCCACCTACAGGTAAACAGTTCACCAGATTCAAGCACCTCGAAGCTCCCAAATAAATGTCTTTAGCCCTTTCATATTTCAGGTTTTCTGAGCAGGAAGGGCTCATGATGCAAAACATATAAAGAGCTCCCTTAGCAAGAAGAAGCCTCAAAACTTGGCTTGTTTCATCTTTAGGGTGAAGGAGCAACCACAGCACAATATCGAAAATGGATCTAAATATTTAAAGCCCTAAAGCATTTAGAACCTGCTAGTAAAAAGAGCTGTATCACAAGCCTTGGAAGTGGTCAGGAGGTGGGAGAGGAGGAGCAGTGTTGCTTCTAGTTCCCACAGATGGACCGCCCCCCGCCTCCCCCATCCCTGTCCCAGGAAGCCTCTCGCCCTCAAAGCTACTGATCTAAATCTTCAAGGAATGCACACTCATCCCTTCACACAGAGAAACAGGAGGATGAAAACTGCTGCTGATCAAGCACACACTTCAGTCTGGGATACTGGGATGTCACCTGGTACATGACCCATGCTGAGCAACTGTGTGACCACTGGGCTCATCCTCAGCTCTCTCATCAGCTGTCCACATCCATTAGGTGTTTACTCTCCCTTACTTCTAGTCAGGTTTGCAACCTCTAACAAGTGAAGAAAAGGAAACCTACGAAGTCACCAGTCTCATGGTGCACAGCAGAAGATAGGAGCTTCCGGTAGCCACAGGATCCTCATCCTTCTGGTGGGCCTGGCCTTGTAATGCAACCTGTCCCCAAACAAAGAACAGCAGGGGCAAAAAAGCAGAACTGCCTGGACCCTTGGCCTACAGCAGCCTTCCTAATTCTGCAGGTGAGGGCTCAAGATCACATATAAGAAGTGCAGAGGGCATACTGGACTGCCCTGTCCTTTCTTCTTTAGTAATAAATAACCTTTCTACTTTGAAGAAATATCTGACTTATTGAAAAGTTGTACCAACTGCCCTGAATTCCCATCTCAGTTTCCTCCCACGTTGGCATGTTATATAACCACTGTGCATCTGTCAGAACTCCCAAGGGAACACAGTGTAGTACTATTAGCTAAACTCCAGACACTACCCAGATATCTTCAGCCTTTGCTCTGTGTCCTTTCTGTGCTGCATCCAACCCAGAATACAATACTCCAGTCAGTTTTCACCCTTTTAACACTGTTCTGTGTTCTTTAAAGCCTGACAAACCCACAAACTCACCAACTTGCTTTCCTGCCTGGAGAGTTCCATCCCGCAGGCTGCTGTGTGAGAGCCAGGATTCCACAGGGCCTCATTAGGGCATCACATCCACCCCTACCCCAAACAAAGAGGCCCTTCAGGCCAGCCCAACAACAGAGAAAATAGGAGCTTGTTAGCCACACAGGCCCAAGGCTGCTGACCCAAGTTCCTTTTTAACTGAAATTCCCTTAAGGAGAATCCACAGATTTAAAATGCATGTGGGGTATGTTCTCCAGGTGCAGTCACTAGTCTGATGTGCTCCCTTCTTTGTACTTAATGGAATATGTTATGTGTGGAGTAAAGGAGAACAGAAGGGAGCTGGGGAGGGCTGGGATAGAAACATGCTGTGGCCACCACCACTGCCACCAACTACCACCAGGAGAAGGGGCCGCTGGAAGAAGGTTGATGGTTTGTCCCAGCCAAATAGGCTGCTCTCTCCCGTTGACTGAGAAATAAAAGTCCTCTGGGACCCTGTACTTTTTTTTTTTTTTTTACAGTTTAACAACAATGAGCTCTGGCTTGATGTGGGAATGGGAGACATCCCAGACATCTTTTCTGCTTCTCTTTCCTCTGCAGGCTGCTTGGCTACCAATTTTTTCTTCAGAGTGTCTCTCAGGCCTAGATACCTCACCTGCGTGCCTCCAGTGGGCACAGCTCTTTAAGGGAAGACACCAGATATCCTAATCACAGTCTCCATTCAGGGGACTCAGGAATACTAGTCCTTGGGGAAGGAAAGTACGAAAGGCCACCTAGATACTTTTCTGGTTTACATAAAAAACATGAGCTGAAGGGCTAGTGCAGAGCCCAGGGCAGAATGCTTGCCTGACATACAGACAGCCTAGGTTCAGCCCAGCAACACACAACAAACCAACAAAATATATGAAACCAAGAGGCCTCTTCCTGCCAGACACTATTAGGCTGTGATGGGAATAGCAAGATGGAGCCTTTGCCCTCAGGGAGTTTAGCAGACCACAGACCTGCAAGCAGAGAGCTGGGATATGAGGGACAGGTGTCAGCATGGGGTGTGCACAAGAGTAGACTAGCAATACAAAAGACAGGGATGATCAGCAGTGACAACAGAGGGGGAGGAGGTGCACATAAAGGTGGAAGAGCAGGAGTTTAGAGGACGGGTAGTGGGGAGCAGAGCAGTCAGGGAGTTTTTTCACTTTCTGCACTCTGGGGTTTTCAATAGGATTGCCTGTGGCAAACCACTCTGGGAACAGCCTGGAGGCTGTACCAAACAGACTGTAAGTAGGAAGTGTTACTGGAGTGAGGGTCAGAGCGGGACCCCGCAGCCCCATCAAGCCAGGCTCATCTAGCAATCCTCAATGGGTCAATTATAGAGATCAATAATAGTGAAAAGCAGAAAAGGGAGAGTTATTCAGTGTGGGCGCACTGGGAAGAGGGACCAATAAAGAGATCCAGCTGCACAGTCCTACCGTGAGTTTGGGTTTAAACAGAGCAGAGGCATATCCAGTTAAGCAGTCCTTATCAAGGGTGATCTGGCCATTGTGTCTTGGCTTCTTTTCTGCAAAGTGGTCTGACAAGTTATCAGCAATGTGTCCAGTTCTTCCTCTAGCTGCACAGGTAAGCCTTTTCTTTCTCCAGCTTGCTATTCCTGATAGCCAAAGGGAGAGGTACAAATGTCTCTTGAGAATACTTTTGTTCCTTTCAGGACAAGTACAGAAGCAGGGACAGGTCACTGTGACTGCTCAGTGAAGTAAAGGGCCAGGACAGCACACGGGTAGAGGGTGTGCTTTCTAATGGGATAGACTCAGACCGTTGGGCTCACTGTGACGCACTTCACACGCTCGCCAAAACAGTTTAGTCATTGAAAAGTGGGAACAATAGGAACACCTCCTCAGGGCACACTAAGTGGGAACAATAGCAACACCTCCTCGGGCACACTAAGTGGGAACAATAGGAACACCTCCTCAGGGCACACTAAGCAAACTAGTGACACAAACATGAAACAATATAGTAGGATACAATAAATATGAACCACAATTTTTGGTTGTGAGCCTAGCCTTTAATGACTGAGCCATCTCTCCAGCCCATGAACCACAATTTGTGTGTGTGTGTGTGTGTGTGTGTGTGTGGCGATCACTGAGCCTTAGTCCCAAATATTCCATCATATGGAGATATATCAGTTTTTTAACTATTACAGATGTTTTGAACACAGATTGATATGTGTGTGTGTGTGTGTGTGTGTGTGTGCGCGCGTGCGCGCACGCACGTGTGCACACATGCTTCACTGGGGATTAAAGTCAAAGCACTGAGTGTCTTAGACAAGCACCCTGCAACTGAGCTAAATACTCAGCTCCTATGAACCACATTTTATGTGTATTTAGGGACTGGATTTGAGGAAAAATGGAATTCAAGAGAAAAAGGTCTTGATGTCTCCAAGGCTTTCTGCGAAGCCTCCAAGTAAAAGAACAGAGTAGCTGCCCTGACTCCCACCTAGGGAGTGGGCAGAGAAGCCTTAACTCTGCTGGCCAGGGACCAACCAACACTATGAGACAGCCAGGGGCCACAAACATTGCCATGAACAAAACTGAAAAGGAAAGTTTACTTTCTGCCTCATAGAGCCATTATGAAATTCCAAGCCAGGAGGAAGCCTTCCAGAAGTTACCAGGGGTTAATGCCTGCTGTGCTCACCAGAGCCAGAGTGCTTTAACTCCTACAAAGAGTTGCTCTTCAGAACTGGGTGCCACTGTCACCGCATCAGCAACACTCCAAGGTACCTGTGCCATCATCAGGGGAAGAAACAGATATCAGCTCAAATGTTATTCATCTATAGAGGCCTCATCTACAGAAGAAAATCAGTCAGCAACAAAAAAAAATCTAAGTCAAAACAGTGAAATTAAACCTTATATTGAAATTAGCATGTATCTTCAACAGAATACTGCCCATGTCTGGGCAGGTCACAGTGAACCATATTATGCTTTGTTAAGGTGACAAGAATTTCACAACTCTGAAAAACAATTTGGGCAACAGGTACCAAGGGTATGACAGAAAAGGAGGTGGGTTTTGTTTTTAAATAAATTAATACATAAAAATATTTGAGGCCATAAAAGGCTCTTATTGTTAGACTTAATAATCTCTTTAAGACTCAAAATAGAAATAAATACATTAATGTAGTGAGGAGCAGACGGGCTGCGTTCCCGCCGCCCTGCTTTCGGCCTCCTGACTAGCTTATGCCCCAAAATAATTACACAGAAACTGTATTCTTTTAAACACTGCCTGGCCCATTATTTTCAGCCTCTTTCTCACATCTTGACTAACCCATATCTAATAATGTATGTAACACCACGAATGGTGTCTTATCAGGAAAGATTCAGCATGTCTGACCTGGCGGCTGGCTTCATTGCATCTCTCCATGAGGACAGGCATGGCAGTCTGCTCAGAGAGGCAAGGCGGGGCAATTGTCTGAGCCATCTACCTCACTTCCTTTTTCCTGTTCTGTCTACTCCACCTATCTAAATTTTGCCCTATCAAAAAGCCAAGGCAGTTTGTTTATTAGTCAATGGTCTAAATTTTGCCCTATCAAAAAGCCAAGGCAGTTTGTTTATTAGTCAATGGTCTAAATTTTGCCCTATCAAAAAGCCAAGGCAGTTTGTTTATTAGTCAATGAGAATCCTCCATCACATTAAAGAAAAAGGCCAAGCATAGTTCTACAATCCTACTCTTAATGATGCACACAAGGGAAATGAAGGCATTTTCTATACACAAACTAGCTCATCAGTGTTCATGGTGGCTGTGCTGGCTAATTTTATGTCAACTTGACAAAGACTAGAGTCATCTGAGAAAAAGGAACTCCAATTGAGGCAATGCCTTCATAAGATCAGGCTGTAGGAAAGCCTGTGGGGCATTTTCTTAATTGGTGATTGATGGGGGGAGGGCCCAGTCCATTGTGGGTGATGCCATCCCTTGGCAGGTGATCCTGGGTTCTATAAGAAAACAGGCTGAGGAAGCCATGGGGAACAAGTAAGCAGCACACCTCCATGACTTCTGCATCAGCTCCTGCCTCCAGGTTTTTGCCTTGTCTGAGTTCCTGCCCTGATATCCTTTGATGATGAACTGTAATGTGGAGGCATAAGCGAAATAAATCATTTCCTCCCCATCTTGCTTTTGGTCATGGTGTTTCATCACAGCAATAACAACTCTAAGACAGTGGTATCTGTCACAATTGCCAGAAAGTATAAACCCCGATGTCCACTGCATGGGCAGAACAGAAACAAATATGGTACATCTATACAAAATAATCTCCTTAAGCACTAAAAAGACATAGAAGCCAGGTGTAGTGGTGCACACCTGTAATCCGAGCACTCAGAAGGTTAGCTCAGGAAGACCACAAGCTTCAGACCATCCTGAGCTACATAGTGAGACCCTGCCCCCAAAAGATCTCATTGTGATTTGTGCTATACCATGGCTGATCCTTGAAGACATTTTGCTAAGTAAAATGACTCAGTCACGAAAGGACAAATACTGTGCGGATGCAGTTATAAGGAGTGGCTAGGACTGTCAGCTGCACAGCAGGAAAGGAGAATACTGGTTACCAGGAACTCAGGAGAAAATGGAGGAGACTGTAAGTTCAGAAAGATGAGTTATGAAGACGTATGGTGGTGGCGGTTGCACAAGGATATAAACGGTACATACACTTAAAAATGCTAAATGCGGTTGAGATCACTTTCGCTCTTGCAGAGGACGCAGATTCAGCTCTCAGCCCCCTGTAACTCCAGTTCCAGGAGACTCTAATTCCAGTTCTTTTTCTGTCCCCCATGAGTACTTTATCCTGAGTGCTGAGACTAAAGGCATGTTGTCATTACACCTGGCTTCAGTTTTAAATTTGTAACCACAGGTATATCTACAGAGGCAGAAAGCAAGTCACCAATTGCCTAGGATTGTGAAAGTTGGAGAAAGTGGGGAGTGGGTGCTAACGGCCATCAATGATGGAAATGTTCTCAATGACTCTAGTAATAATTGCACTCACTGAACCCTACACTTAGTGAATAAGAATTATATCTTAGCTCAGCATGGTGGCCCACACCTTTAATCCCTGTACTCCAGAGGTAGATCTCTAAATTCAAGGCCAACCTGGTCTATAGAGTGAGTTCCAGGGCAGTCAGGGATACACAGAGAAACCCTGTCTCGAAAAACAAAACAAACAAAAAGAATAAGAAATAAAATGGCAAAACTTATATGGAAAGGCAGAGCTGGTACTGGGGCAGGGCAAGCAGGACATATGCATTTGGTAGTAATCATACCTAGGGCCTCCTGTGAAAAAAACAATCATTTAATTTTTCTATCAAAAATAGCAAGGCCGATGAAGGCTGAAAAAGCTAATTCATTTTTGCAGGCAAATGGATGGAGCTAGAAAACATCATCGTGAGTGAGGTAACCCAGACCCAGAAAGACAATTATCACATGAACTCACTCATAAGTAGTTTTTAAACATAAAGCAAAAACAAAAAACAAAAAAAAAACCAGCCTACAAATTACAGAGAACCTATACAACAATGACAACTCTAAGAGAAACATACATGGATCTAATCTACATGGGAAGTAGAAAAAGACAAGATCTCCTAAGTAAATTGGGAGCATGGGGACCATGGGAGAGGGTTAAAGGGGAGGGGAGGGAGAAGTAGGGAGGGAAGCAGAGAAAAATGTAGAGCTCAATAAAAATCAGTAAAATGTAAGAAAAACCTAATTCATACCAATTATTTAGAATAGTTATAGCAGAACCTTCTTATATTTGTGATGCTCCAAGAAGTAGAACGGTTTTATTTATTTTTATGTATTGCAAATAAAGTTCTCGAAAGAAAGAAAAGAAAACAAAGCAGCAAGTCCCTAGGCTGTCCTGAGCACAAGCAAACTTGTTATTGAATGTATTGATTCTCTTAAGGATAAAGCTGCTGCCCACAGTTATCTCTCAAAGGCACTTCATCCTAACCAGCCTCCCCCTAACACTCCTTGTCCCAGAGGAGGTCACTCAGGACGCTGTTAACTATTAGTTAATCCAGGAGGCGCAAACTGAGAATCAGTCAGAGATGGCAAATACACAGGGTTCTGAATCATTTAGGAAGCTGTTCCTATCCATCACCACTGAAAAATCAGAAATACCAACACAGAAAAAACAGGAGAGACTGTACTTAAATGCAACCACATTTAAATATTAAGAGACTCCCTGCAAGCATGCATTTCCGTGTAATGTATACAGAGCTAGTAGACTAATCCCATACAGGTTGTGTAACTTACTGAGGCCAGCATGACTTTAAACACTAGTTCTAACTGGGTCACCTTGAACAATGTGGAACAAAGCTTGCCAAGAGAAACATGCAAACAGAAAGACCAAATACAGTAGGGAGTAGACATTTTCCTAGCTTTCTGGAATTTTTACTGTAGAAAGAGAAATGTAATACCTATGTAGCTTTTCACAGTGCTGAAGAAGGCAGCATGAGGCTGCTTGATTTAGTGGGGTGGGCTCAAGGGGAGAGGCCACACACTGCTTTACCCCCCCCCCCACACACACATTGTCAGTTCAAGCTGGGATGTGCAAAGGGTGGTACAGCCAAGTTTCCCACAGGAGTACAGTACAGTACCTCTCTCCTCCTCCTCCCCTCCATTCCTTTGGAGGTCAGGCCCTGCAGGCAGGCAGATCCTTTCTTGACTTAAAAAAAAAAAAATCCAACCATTAACTGATAGGTCAAGCAAAACTTCCCTGGCAAACACCCTGGAACAAAAAGCAATTTGGCCTCATGAGAGCGACCAAAGAAACACTGGGAACCTGTCAGCTTTCATTTGGATGACTAGGTATTTTCTATTAGGAATCAATTATGATAGACTGGAGATATAGCTTAGTGGGTGAAGCTTAGTGTGGATGAGGACTATAAAAAAATGAAGCGTTAGGACTAATTTATTTTTGGCGTGATAATAACCATGAACTGATTATTTTGAGGCCCCATGACTAATATGTGGGAATCACTATACTTGTCATTTTCTTTTTGTGTATATTTGGAATTTTCCATAATGAAAAAATATTAAGGAGAAAGAAAAAAGTCATTCATAACTTTAACCCAGCCATGGATTCCTAAGGAACAAAGGAAGGAAGGAAAGAGGGAGAGGAAGAGCCAACTGCAAGGATTTGTAATTCAAAAAAGCTCTGCTTTTCCCAACAAATGAGAGAACAGCTATGCAATGAGGGTGCATCAATAAGGCAGAAATGCTGTGCCGCTTTTAAAAATGATAAATACTTTGGCCTAGTTGCTAAGTGGGAATCAGCAGAGGAATGCTAAACAGAAAGGCAGCAGCATGAAATATTGTGTGCATACTAATAACAAGGTAAAAATGCATGCTGCCATAATGGAAAGGGTCAGAAGAGACTGCAGAAGCCACATCCTCCCTTTAACATCCAGCTCAGTGGCCTTTTACTAGTGAGGGCCACCCCCACAGGTCCACTTGCTGAATTAATTGTGCCCCTCTGGGATCTCGCTGATGGGCTTGCTTATTCTCTACAGTTTACGGAATGTCTTTGCATAGACCTGCCTTCCCTGATGACAGTGAGTTCTACCTGCACGCAGTAGGCAGTTAATGATGTCTGATCAGAATAGACCATAGATAGCTACTGTCTCTGTCTGAGGACATTGTTCCTGCAGAGCTACTCACACCCACAGGAACCACTCGGGAAAGGCATTCTTTGGTGGTAACCAGAGAACAATGCTTCCAATTCTGAGTCACAAAGCGCGGCTGCAACTGTGGGTTTGTGAAGGCAGTAAGAAGAAACAAAATCAGGCAGACTTCCTGTCAGACCCCCGCTGAGCCATGGAGGAAAAAAGAATCTCATTTTGCAAGCAAACAAATCTCACTGCCTTGACTCCAAATACTTGTTCCTCAAGTGCAATGGGGACCAGGCCTTTCCTCAGCTGACACAGTGGTGAAAAGCAGGGGCAAGAGGGAGCCAGGCCACTAGCCACTGACTATCTCTAGGCAGGGAGGAAGCTAGACTGCACTGGAGCCTGAGGGGCTTATGTGGCCAACAGCAGAACAGTCTGGGACCTTAGTCCCCTACTCTTAGCTGTCCTATCCAAATATCTCTCCACCCCTTCTTTGAGCAACAGGCTTGGGGAGAGGGATGAGAGGAACTTTAGGATGCCAGGAAGAAACTCATAAACAGTCATTTTTCAGAGCAGTAGTGCTTAACTCTTCTTTTTTTTTTTCTTTGTTTTTCTTTTTTTTTTTTGGTTTTTCGAGACAGGGTTTCCCTGTAGTTTCTAGAGCCTGTCCTGGAACTAGTTCTTGTAGACCAGGCTGGCCTCGAACTCAGAAATCCGCCTGCCTCTGCCTCCCGAGTGCTGGGATGAAAGGCATGCGCCACCACCGCCCAGCTGCTTAACTCTTCTTAAATAAGATGTCTGAGAATCTGGCAAGACTTTGCCAGAAAAGCTCTCTCACACAATTCCATACATCTTCTCGACAGGTTCTTCACCCAAACCAAACCGCTGTAGCTACTAAAATAAATATTAAAAGCAATAAGGAAGTCCACAAACAGCAGGACAGTAGCCCAGCATGAGGTAAAGTTTTTACCTTGAGGTGCAGCAGCTTGCTAGGGTAAGCTTGGTCTGCATTTGTGAAGACCTCCAGCACAGAGTCCATGCCTGTACACCCAGGGAGGCAGGAGAGTGGGTCTCACTTAGAGGCTCTGATATGAGGCCCTGTCAGACAAAACTGCTACCATTCTGCCCAACATGCAGTCATTCTGATGAGCTGCCTTCAATGCACCAATCTGTGGACATACAAGCTTTATTTAGTTTATTTGCCTAACAAGCCCCCTCCTCAGATTGGCTGAGGTGGTGCTAGGGAACCACCAGATGAAAGACTCACAAAACAGATCAAAAGGGGAGTCCAGGTATATAGAGACATGACATCAAACTTGGCAGGGGGAAGAAAACGATAAGATCACCCCCTCCTGCCAACATATACTCATCATGCCCTTTACAACATTACTCAAAGGCTCAACTGACTCTATCACTAGTACAACACCTTTCTCAATATTCTCTTGCAAGGAGCTCCTCAACGCGCAGGAAAATATTCTGAAGCAGGCGCTGCTGCGCCACTGCTCTGTCCCCACCCCGCCTCTCTCTGTGATGGTGCATGGGTGTGTCTTACTGCCAGAGAAGAACTTAGGGTTGCTTTGAATAATCATTTATTTCTAATGAAAAAAATAAAAAGGACTTTAAGCCATGTGAAACAAAAGAAGAAACTTCTTCTCAAGAACCATCGTGTAAGCCGGGAGATGGTGGTGCACGTCTTTAATCCCAGCGTTCGGGAGGCAGAAGCAGGCAGATCTCTGTGAGTTCGAGGCCAGCCTGGTCTACAAGAGCTAGTTCCAGGACAGGCTCCAAAGATACAGAGAAACCCTGTCTCAAAAAAAAAGAAAACCATCAACCAGGACAGTTACTACAGTTGGTTTAAATTAGGCTTCCCGGTAGCCTAACGGGAAAGACAATGAGTTTCAAAACCCTTACTTTCTAATTAATGGAAGAATAAAAGGCATCCCATTAATACTCAGGAAGTTCCTTTTCCTAACACTGCAATTTCCTGTAGTCATTCACATACATACAAATAATTTTATCTTTTGAAGTAAGATGTGTAGCCCAAGGTAGTGTGCAACTAAAGATCCTCTTCCCTCAGCCTCCTGAGGACTGGAATAATTACAGTTATTCTGTTTTGTTTTTGAGACAGGGTTTCACTATGTAACTCTGGCTGCCCTGGAACTCACAATGTAGACCACGTTAGCCTCAAACTCATAGAGATCTACCTGCCTCTGCCTCCCAAGTGCGGAGATTAGAGGTGTGCACAACCACGCCTGGCTTTCAGTCATTTGTCTATCAAGGAATAATAAGTGAACAGCACAATATATAAAAGGTTCAGCTTGGCCAGGTAGTCTCTGCCTTTCACAATCTATCCCAGTTACTTTCACAGTCTCTTTTCCTACCCCATCCCCACAAGGAGCTACCCAGTCAATCAAAGCACAATCCTCGCTCCCAGCATGCATCCGACCTTCTCCTTATTCATCTTCACTTGCCCCACCGCGTCCAGATTTACCCTAACTTCTTTAAATGCTGTTTCTTCTACAGAGATTTCTACCAAGTCTCTCAATCAAACAAGGCCTCCTAGCTGGCCATGGTTGTTTGCATCTGTAATCTGAGCACTCAGGAGGCTGAAGAAGAAGGACTACCAGTTTCAGGCTAGCCTGGAAACCCTTTCTCAAGACGCCTCCTCCAACGTGCTTCACTTGACCTGCTACACTCACACAGGGCTGGGTGCAGCTGAAGCAGTCACACAGGGCTGGGTCAAAAGCTTTGGCATCAGACAGGTCTGAGCTCCAACCTGATTATGCTGTGAGATAAAGTACTAAATTTCTCTGAGCCTTGATTTCCGCAGCTATAGAACAGAAACAATAACACAACTTACAAAGCTATTATAAGAAGTAAATGAATTAATCTGGCATAGTTGATGCATAGTTGTAATCTCAAGCACAGAGAGGAAGGAGGATTCCAAGTTTGAGGCAACAAAACAAATAAAATAAAGGCCTGTCATGGAGCCTTGAAAATGGGAGCCCCTTGTACATGACAAAAGCTACCACTGGAGACAGGAATCTACCTTCTCTCCCTGCCCACAAAGGACCTACTTAAAAGTCAACATAATGAAGACTGAATGCATAAGGGGACCTCAATAATGGAGCTTTAGAGTTGTCTGAATGGGGAAGGACACCAGAGATCCTGAAGCACGGTGGACTCACACCACATTCAGCTATGGAATACCAAGTCCCTAACTCCAGAACTACACTCTACCCACATATCACCAGCCCCTCAAGGGCCTCCACTATCTCCTATTTCAGAGAATCAAAGTTCCTTCTTCCTGTTAGAAGACTGTTTTTGACAGATTTAACGCAATGCCCATCAAAATCCCAGAAAAATTTTTCAAAGACCTCGAAAGAACGGTACTCAACTTCATTTGGAAAAGCAAAAAACTCAGAATAGCCAAAACAATCCTGTACAATAAAAGAACTTCTGGAGGCATCACAATCCCTGACTTTAAACTCTACTATAGAGCTACAGTACTGAAAACAGCCTGGTACTGGCATAAGAACAGACAGGAGGACCAATGGAACCAAATAGAAGACCCACATATAAATCCACACATCTTCAAACACTTGATCTTTGATAAAGCAGCAAAAAATATCAAATGGAAAAAAGAAATCATATTTAACAAGTGGTGCTGGGATAACTGGATATCAACATGTAGAAGAATGAAAATAGACCCATATCTATCACCATACACAAAACTCAAGTCCAAATGGATCAAAGACCTCAACATAAAGCCAGCCACACTGAACCTTATTGAAGAGAAAGTGGGAAGTACACTTCAACGCATTGGCACAGGGAACCACTTCCTAAATATAATCCCAGCAGCACAGACACTGAGAGAAACAATTAATAAATGGGACCTCCTGAAACTGAAAAGCTTCTGTAAAGCAAAGGACACAGTCAACAAGACACAACAACAACCTACAGAACGGGAAAAGATCTTCACTAATCTCACATCAGACAGAGGTCTGATCTCCAAAATATACAAAGAACTCAAGAAATTGGACACCAAAAGATCACATAATCCAATAAAAAAAAATGGAGTACATACCTAAACAGAGAACTCTCAACAGAGGAATCTAAAATGGCTGAAAGACACTTAAGGATGTGTTCAACATCCTTAGCCAGCAGAGAAATGCAAATCAAAACAACTCTGAGATTCCATCTTACACCTGAAAGAATGGCCAAGATCAAAAACACTGATGACAACTTGTGTTGGAGAGGTTGTGGGGAAAAGGGAACATTTCTGCATTGCTGGTGGGAATGCAAGCTGGTACAACCCCTTTGGATGTCAGTGTGGTGATTTCTCAGAAAATTAGGAAACAACCTTCCTCAAGACCCAGTAATACCACTTTTGGGTATATATCCAAAGGAGCTCAATCGTGCCACAAGGATATGTGCTCAACTATGTTCATAGCAGCTTTGTTTGTCATAGCCAGAACCTGGAAACAACTTAAATGCCCCTCAATCAAAGAATGGATAAGAAAATTGTGGTACATTTACACAATGGAGTACTGCACAGCAGAAAAAAATAACGACAGCTTGAATTTTTCAGGAAAATGGATGGAGCTAGAAAACATTATTTTGAGCAAGGTAACCCAGACCCAGAAAGACAATTATCACATGTACTCACTCATAGGTAGCTTTTAAACACAAAGCAAAGAAAGCCAGCCTACAAACCACAATCCCAGAGAACTTAGACAACAATGCAGACACTAAGAGAGACTTACATAGATCTAATCTACATGGAAAGTAGAAAATAGAAAAAGACAGGATCTCCTGAGTAAATTGGGAGCATGGGGACCTTGGGAGAGGATTGAAGGGAGAAGGGGAGAGGTAGGGAGGGGTGCAGAGAAAAATGTAGAGCTCAATAAATATCAATAAAAATATATATAAAAGACTGTTTTGTCATACAGATCTCCCAAACTCACATACATCAAATTATTACAACCTGAGGCAGCTACCTTACTCCCAAGAGCCCTTTCAAAAGCATTAGTGTTGGGGTATGATGGTGCACACCTTTAACCTCAGCACAGGGGAAGCAGAGGAAGGGGGATCTCTGAGAGTTCGAGGACAGCATAGTCTATATAGTGGGTTCCAGGACAGCCAGGACTAAAAGAGAGACCCTGCCTCAAAAAAACAAAGGAAGAAGAAAAAAATTTTGAGAGATGGCTCGGCTGTCGAGTCTTATATTCTGATCTTCCAGAGGACTTGAGTTCATTCCCCAGCACCCTATCAGGTAGCTCACAGGCACCTGTAATTCCAGCTCCAGGTGCATTTGATACCCACAGCCTCTATAAAAATAACAAAAATATTTTTACTGGTGTGTTATTATGACTGTATTGCTACCACTATCTTGATGAATGATAGATAAAAGACTGTGATTATCTTTCATGGGTAAGACACTATAGTAATTTTTTTTTTTTTAGTTTTTTCAAGACAGGGTTTCTCTGCAGCTTTAGAGCCTGTCCTGGAGCTAGCCCTTGTAGACCAGGCTGGTCTCGAACTCACAGAGATCCGCCTGCCTCTGCCTCCCGAGTACTGGGATTAAAGGCGTGCACCACCACCGCCCGGCCACTATAGTAATTTTTAAGGGACTAAATCCTAGAAAGCCTACAGAGAAAACAAAATTTCAGTGAATTTTGTTTTGAGAGTAGAAAAGGAAACCCAGAACTTAAGAGAACACACGTTCATACCCGGGTGAGACGGCAGTGCCCGCTGTCCTGTTCATCCCTTGGTGTCGCTGTCCTTGTTTATCTCCTGGGTGATGTTGTCTTTGTACAGTGGTGTCAAACTTGCACAGACAGAGGACCTTCTATTTTGGAGGATTCTTTTGGAAGTTGTTTGGCTGTGCTGAGCAGAAAGTCAGGTCTCCTTGAACCTCAAACCTCACTTAAAATGACTGGGGTACTGATTACAGGGAGGGTGGCTCAGTGATAGTACCAATGCCTAGCATGCCCAAAACCCTGGGTTTCATCCTTGTGTACTAGAATTGCCTGGAGAGTTTGTTTAAAATGTAGATATTTGCATCCTGAACCCAAAGAGTCTATTTCAGTGCATCTGATGTGGGGCACAGAAATCTGTGGGGATTTAAATTATTTTTCATTTTTAATTACACAATATGTAAATATATTTCTCCCTTGTAAAATATTAAAACATTACCTTATCAGTTATGATTGCATTCAGCTGCAAGCAATTAAAAACTAACATTTGCTTAAGCAGATGGAGGTTTATTTTTCTCACGGAAGAAGAAATCTTGAAGCAGGTAGCATGAAGCCGTAGTGTCTTGAGAACTATGTGACTGATGTCACTGGCCTGAGGCTGCATGACAGTTGCTGCTACCTGAAAGCCCATGGAGCAGGTAGAGAGATGATACAAAGGCCAGAGGAATGTCCATTTGTGAAGGAGTGTTTCCTCAGGAGCTTACAGACCAGGGCTTATAGGTAGCCACTCCTAGCTACAAGGGAACCCAGAGAAGGGAATACTTTAGCTGGGCAACAGCTACTCCAAACAAAGTCAAGGTTCTATCAGTAAGTGTACTGGCTAGTGGCTGACACACACTAGAGTCACCTGGGAAGAAGGGGCCTTAACTGAGGATTTTTTCCATCAGCTTGGTCTGTGGGCATTCTGTCGGGCACGTCGCTGGAACATTTTCTTGATTGCTAATTGATATGAGAGGGCCCACCCCACTTGGGCAGTGCTATCCCTGGGCAGGTGGGTCTGGGATATATATAAGAAGGTAGCTGAGCAAGCCAGATCAAGCAAGTCAGTAAGTAGCCTTCCTCTGTGGTTCCTGCGATAGAAAGCAAACTAGGGCAGTACGGAATAAATGAGGAACCGTAACTGGGTACCTACTGAGCAATTTCACTTCAATTACAGAGAAAGACTACATTCTCTATGGTGCTCCCTCTCCATCAATCCTGGCTTCATGTACATCTTAAAGAAACTCCTCGGGAGATTCTGATGCCCACTTAAGCACCATTTTGAGAACTACTGCCATACTTACGCCGAGGCTTCTACGAAGCCCTAGAGTTCAGCTTAGTGTAGCTGTAACTCATAGTAAGTAACTCATGAATATTTACTCTCCTCTTCTTTCCTTTCCCTAGAAAACCTAATCTGCTGTTACAGTCATATCTCAAGTTGGGCTGCAACTGGGAGACAACAATGGGATGTGGAAAATGATCGGCTCATTTTAGAAATCAAATCCATCTCTCAGAGAGTGATGAGCCGAGTACTTAAGGAACATGACCCGGGCCCAAAGCATGACTAAAGCATGAGACTCTGATGACTCTGAGTCACCAGCATCAGCCACAGGTGACTTGCTGCCTGGAGTGCTATGTCATTCTAGACATATGTGACTACTGAGCCAGGGGTAGGGGAGTTAAGAGTAGACAGGTGTGCATGAAATAAAAAATAGTTCAAAGAGTTTAGTATATGCAATGTATATCGGTGCAAAGAAGAAAGCCTGGAAGGCAACCCCAAAATGTGCTAAAATCTTAGCGGTATAAGCACCTTATGCCTGATTCTGCTTTTTTATGCCTGATTCTGTTTTTTTATGCCTGATTCTGCTTTTTTTTCTTAAAACAAGATTTACTTATTTTATTTTTATGTGTATGAGTGTTTGTCTTCTATATGTATATCTACCATATGCATGCTTGGTGCCCATGGAGGCCAGAAACGGGTATTAGTTCCCCTGGAACTGGAGTTACAGATGGTTGTGAGCCGACATGTGGGTATTGAAAACAGAACCCAGGTCCTCTGCAAGAGCAACAAGCCCTCTTAACACTGAACCATCCCTGCAGCTGCCTATTTGTTTTGGTGTGTATGTGTGTGTGTGTGTGTGTGTGTGTGTGCGCGCGCGCGCGCGTGCGCGCGCACGCTCATATGGTGCAAATAATGTCTAACAAAAGGGTACTTCTTAGCTTGGCACACGGGCATGCACCTGTAAGCCCAGCTATTGGGATTTGAGGTAGGTTGATCATTTGAGCCAGTAACTAGAGACCAGTGAGGAGAGGTAATAAAATTTCATCTCCAAAGAGAAAAAATGGTATATTTTCAAGATATTTCATGATTTTTTACAGTTATTTATTTAGCCTACATGTATATCTGTGCAGGCAGTGCCCAAAGAGGCCAGAAGAGGATTTTGAATCCCCTGGAACTGGAGTTACAGGGAATTGTGAACCGCTCTGTAAATTCTGGGAATCAAACTATGGACCTCTTGGAGTCAACTCTTCAGCCCCCATATCTATGATTTTTTTTTTAAAAAATTGCTAACATATATAGTCATCAGGAGTAACAGAATAGTTTTTAAAAGGCTTTTGGTGGGTCAATTCATCCAGTTCTATGTCATAGCCTACGTCTGGCCTTTGTGTAAAATGAAATAGCAAAAAAGGTTGCAATGAAACAAATACATGACTATGTATATAGGCCACCATGCAAGGCTGCTGACATCTCAAATGATTGTGACTTAACAAGGAGAAACCATCCAGAATGAAACAGTCTCAAGGTTCCCATGGTTTCCTGATGGACATGCCGTAAAGGGCCAGTGGATTTATTGCTTGGCCACAGTGCTGCACTCAGCTGCCAATCTATCCTGCACACAGCAATTAGGGTGGAATTCAGAATACTATATGCACTGCACATAAAGCCTTCTGAGAGAAACCAAACTGCACAAAGCCCCACAGCATGGCAAGCAGACAAGTATTAAGAACAGTTTTCCAGTGTGTGAGGGATGGCTCAACAGTTAGGAACACAGGCAGCTCTTGTAAAGGGCTGGGTTTCAGTGCTCAATGTCAACATGGCAGCTAATGTAACTCCATCTGTAACTCCAGTTACAGAGAAGCCAATGCTCTCTTCTGGCTCCTGCAGGTACTACACACATGCAGTGCACAGACAAAACACCCACATTCATGAAATAAAAATAAATAAATATAAACAAAGAGAAAGAAAAGATTTTCTAGTTAGGACAGTCTCAGCAAGTCCCTGTCTGAAAATACCTGAGGAAGCCATGGAAGCTATCTAGCAAACTACTAAATATACTGATAGGCAAGGTCCGCAAGTAGATGCTATTAACCTTGGAGTGGCAGCTGAGCTGAGAGTCAGGCACAGGAAGGTACACACATCCTCCCACTCTACAAATGCTTCTAACCTGCAGACAGGTATAGCCTTAACTGATCTCTGTCTGTAACAAAACTGCTCCTTGTCAGAAAGATCCCCCTCCCCACGTTAACTGAGTTTGGCACACCCTGAACCCCTTCCTCCAAACCCAAATGTGACCTTCTCTATATCCCCTTTAACAGCTCTTTCCAGTTAGCAAGCCCAAGCCTGTTGAGCTGTGATTTCCAAGGCCTTGGTCCTGGTGCCCGCTTTAGGAGGTAGCTTAAAGGGCCAGAGAGGACAGAGGGTGATACACCTGAAAGCCTCAAACTGGTCCCAAGGGCTCAGGACCAACCAGCTGCCCTTCCTGTAAGTCTATGAGCTCTGACATACAACTGAATTGGACATAGGGCACCACCATTTCTGCAGCCCGTGATGACAGAGTCCTTCTGTATGAATAACTTTTAGGTCATAGGAGGCAAGTCCCACACAAGGGAAAAATATGGCAAACTGACATAAGAATATCCGATCTCAGCAGGAGCAAAGAAGTAGAAATTTAAATGAAATGTTCTTTCCCCAACAATGAAGCGACCCTGAAGCACTGGAATGGCTGCCAGTGCAGCCTGTCTTGTGCAAGAGTCGTAGCTGAAGGGAGTCATCCTTCCTGCCTTGCCAAATCCACCTTCTTTACTGCTAGAGTGACCTTTCCAAAATACAAATCTCTTCACGTTCCTGGCCTGTGCGGAGCCTCTATATGATTTCCCACTGCTATTAGTGTGAGCCTGTGTTCTCTCCACAGGCCTGTCAGCTCCCTGCTGCCCTTCCTCTGTCTGTGTATACTGAACAGTCCTCACCTGCTTACAGCCCAGTTAACATTTAACATCTTTGGAATATGCCCCAAACACTGTGGAAAGTCTTTTCAGCCTTCTCTATATACGAGTACCCCACTCCAGCCTAGGGCAGATTAGGCTGGCGGCCAGTAAAGGCTGAGCAAATATTAAAGCAACTTGATTTTTTTCCCCCAGAGTTAGGATACTGCACACAGTGGTGCAGAAGGCAAACCTGGACACTTGGGTGGCTGAGACAGGAAGGTTGCAAGTTCAAAGGCTGCTGAAACTACATGCTGACATCCTGTTTCCAAGTGTTAGAAAATCAAGTTCTAATAAAAATGGATATATTTAGCTGAGAGTGGCGGCGCACACTTGGAATCCCAGGACTCAGGAGGCTAAGGTCAGAGAATTTTGAGACTAGCCTGAGTTACATACAGACACCCTGTCTATAAATAAATAGCAAATAAGTAAATAAATGCTATGTTTCTCAACCTGATAATCCATTTGAAAGAATTTATTATAAGTAAATAATCTAAAAATCAGATAGAGATTTAAGAACTGAGATTCACATCAGTTGTCACAGCAACGTGGAAAAAGAGAAACAAAACAATCCAGACATCTAACATTAAAGCAACAGTAACGATTGCACATTATATAGAAACGTTAAATAATACTGAGGACAAGGGATGTATCTCAAGAATAGGGGCTAGCCTAGCACGCGCAAAGTTCTGTGTTCTATCCCAGGAAAGACAAAACAAGAAAGCAAAAAAGCGTCTATAAGTACTTTTCACCATAAAATGCTCGTCACATGTTAAATGGGGAATAAATAGGGCATAAACCTATCTACAGCATCATCTTTATAACTAAAAATTCAGTAATAATACAAGAAGGAAATACACAGGTCAACACATTTACAGAAATGTCTACAGGTAGTTAGAGAATGATATTTTCTCTACTTCTCTATGTTTCTTCATGCTTTCAAGCTTTGAGGGTTAAGAGCCCTGACTCAGGCAAAAAGACTATACCAGCCAGAGGTTGGGGAAGGCTGGGGCAAAACAGCGTCTTCTGGTCATGATGGCAGCTGCATCCACGAAATCACAGTACTTACAGTTACATGCACAAGACCTGCACAATATTTTACCATGGGGAGGGTGCTCACAAGCCCCCACTCAGGACTTAAGAATTACTGACAGAGAAGGGTAGTGAGGGAGAGTCAGTTTTTCTCAGGGTATGGTCCCTCATTGTTTCAGTGGATGGCTCCACACCGTGACTACACGGACAGAACAGGCTGTGTTCAGTAGGTTATAAAGAAAAAGCATAAAGTTGAAAAAGGGGTTGGTGGGGATGGCAGTGGATCTAGGATTAGAGGTTAATATGACCAGACTATATCATATGCATCTATGAAATTCTCAAAGAATAAAACATATTCAAAGATTACACACACACACGAGAGAGAGAGAGAGAGAGAGAGAGAGAGAGAGACAGAGACAGAGACAGAGACAGAGACAGAGATAGAGAGCGAGCGAGCATGTGTCTAGGTTCATACACTGGGGTGCAGCTCAGTGTTACAGTACTTACCTAGTATATATAAAATCCTAGATTTGATAACCAGTACCATTAGACACACACACACACACACACACACACACACACACACAAGCTGGGTGTGGTAGTGCAGAGTGCAGATCTTTAATCCTAGTACTTGTGAATCTGAAATAGACCAGCCTGTCTATACAGCCAGAGAGGACTATAAGGCCACATAATAAAACCTTGTCTCAAAAAAAGGGAGGTTGGTGGGGGTGGTGCACATCTTTAATTCCAGGCAGATCTCTGAGTTTGAGGTCAGCCTGGTCTATAAAGCAAGTTCCAGGACAGTCAGGGCTACACAGAGAAACCCAGTCTTGAAAAACCATAAACAAAGAAAGAAATAAAGGGAGTCAGGTAGGAGCCCAACTCTTCAGTTCGTCCATCTTGTCTAAAGTTGCCTCCTAATATGAGGAGTCAGAACTGCCCTGACTTCTCATGATGTCCACTCAGCTCCCTGTCCTATGTCATTTGTAACAAAAGCCAGGGGACAGAAAGGAAGATGGAGACTCTGTCCCTGGAGCTTAAAGAATAAAGAAGAGAGCTGAGTACAGAGGTACATATTTCCAGAGTAAGCTGGCTACCCCAGCACAAGCCATTCAACACGCCCTGTCCTCCCAAAGCAAAGCCACTTCCCATACCAAGCACTCTACTAGAACCCCACGCAGGGAACATGGGCAGTTTTGCTTGTGTCTTTGCTAAGAGATAGAAATGGAAGCCCATATGTCAATATCCACGCTAATGAGTACACTGCTGCACTGGGTGCTTCACATCTGGCCACCCTGTGCTCAGGTCAGGGGAATCCAGTGAGAATGGATGGGTGCAAGTACATTCAGCCAGATGAAACAAAGGCTCTTTCCTGCCTGTCTGTGTCATTACTGGGGAGAGTCTTTCCTGGTGATTAAGAACTCTGTCTTAAGACTCTGAACTACCCGCTGACATTACCAGCTCTCAGCTCCCTAACAGCTATCTAAGGCTGACAAACTGCCCAGCATTGACACACGGCCCATATGTTACAGTCTCTTCCTGCAGACTGTAGGAATGAGAAAGCGCTAGGCTAAATGGCACTAAATAATGCAGTGTTCACATGCAGGGCCTAACAAAGGACATTAGAAAGAGCTATATGGTGAGGGGCACATAGAAAGGTTGCAGAACTCCTGCAACGGCTCCCCACATGTCACACCAGCCCACCTGAGTCTGACACTGCTTAATAGATAATTTCTGTCATGTTAAAAATTGTCCCTGCTGCTGTCTTCACACAAAGGCAGTGCCACATGGTTGGCTAGGTTTCACTACCCTGCGTTGGCTCCAGAAGGCTTGCTCCAGGTACGCTGTCAAGAGCACTCCCCTCTGTTGTCCTTCATGCTCTACAGTACAATGGAAAGAGCGCCAACGGCTGGCAGGGTGAAATGAGGAGGAGACAGGTTTCAGATAAAATTAAGAAAGACCTCTCTCTTGAGAAGAGAACAGTAGTGGATGTGCTGTGGGCAGTGAGGAGCTTCTCATCCCTGAAAGACACAAAGCTGGGCTGGAAGCCACCTGGCAGAGTGCCCTGGAAGGGATGATGCTGCCCTTGGCAACCCACGGCACTTCTGCCTCTGAGACACTGGGGTCTTTGATTTCACTGCAGCAGCCCAAAGCTGCATTCCTCATCAGACTGACAACAACCTGACTAGCATATTCTATGCAATAAATGGCTAACAGGAGAGGCAACACAGAAGGTTAAGACAGGCATTCAAACTGTGACAAAGTTCTCAAGAAGAGACCATGAGATTCAAGACACTGCAGCCCTCTCCAGACTCCACTTCCAGCCCCACACACATAAACACATAGGGGCGAATTCCAGAAGTATAAGTCAATATCAACGAATCCTAACTGGGTTCTTTTTAATAAATCCTTTTTATTTTATTTTATTTGAGGAAGAATTTCTCCGTAAAACAGTCTTGGCTGTTCTGGAACTTGTTCTGTAGACCAGGGTGGCCCCGAACTCACAGAGATCCACCTGCTTCTTTCTCCCAAGTGCTGGAATTAAAGTGCACCACCACAGCCTGACAAAGACCTTTGTTTTTATTTATGTATATTGTATGTGTATAGCTCACAAATCTGTCCAGCCAAAAGTAATGGCTGAGCCTCCCTGACTGAATTCTTAAAATAACAAGATGTCTCGCCTCTTACTTATGTAGTCTTTACCCTAAGTAAGGTGGGAATTTTTTAGTGTCACTTGTCACCCTGGGAAGATGAGACCCAGAGAAATGATATGATGCGCATGCACATGTGTGCACACACGTGTGCATGAGCATGTACCCTTATCTACCTGACTTCCTGGCCAGAGCCCTTCACTAATAGCTATAACACAGCTGCTCAGTATAGGCTGAAAGCAGTCACATGAAGGCCTTGGTATGCAGGCAGCTTCTAACACATCTTCCACCTGAACTAACCCTTCCCCAGGACTTTCAGAGTGAGGCAGCCTCTCTGGTCTCAAGGTCCCTCTCTAGCAATGCTTACTATGGGTGCAGAGACTGACTCCAGACAAAAAGCTGGCGGTTTGCTTGTACAGCTGAAGAGAGTGCTCAAGTCTGAGGCCTCCTCCATCACTTCCCTGCACAGTGGTAGCTACAGTCTGCACCCAGGCTGCCTGACACCCCTCAGTGCTCTTCATATCAGGTAACAGCTCAGCGACAAAAACTATGACTAAAGCCTGGACTTCTGGATAAGAGAAAGGGCACAGAGCTTAAGGCATGACTTCATTCCTCTCCTAGGGAGAACCATTTCGCAGTAACTAATCAGTGAACAAGTCTAGTGAAGGGCAAGCATTTTCTAGTTATTGTTTGGGACTTGTTGCTCTTTCCCTTTGCTGTATTATTATTATTATTATTTTGTGTTCCATGGGATGGAATCTGGGGCCTGGCATGTTAGACAGTACTATACCTCTAAGATGTATTCCTGGTCCAATTATTCATTATCACTAGTACTTACTGAAACTTTCTGGTGCCTAGCCTGTGATAGGCATCATAAGAAACAGGCCTCAAAATAATTAAGCTTAATTTAGAAACTCTGATTGTTTGAATGAGAATGGCCCCCATGTGCTCATATGTTTGAATGTTTGGTTCCCAGCTGGTGGACTGTCTGGGAAGGATCAGGAGGCAAGGCTATGTTGAAGGAGGTGTATCACTGGGAATGGGCTTTGAGGTTTCAAAAGTCCTCTCCAGGCCCAGTGTCTCTTTTTCTCTGCCTGCTGCCTGTGGATCAGGATGTAAAAGCTCTGAGCTGCTAATTCAGCACCACGCCAGCCTGCCACCATGTTCCCTGCCATGATGATAAGGGACTAACACTCTGAAACTGTAAGCAAGCCCCTAACTAACTGCTTTTTCTCATAAGTTACCTTAGTCATGTTATCTCTTCACTGCAATAGAGCAGTAACTAAGACAGAAACCATTTTACAATTCCTATCAAATGAGTGTATGTAGGCACTGACCACCAATGGCCGACTGCTAACACTTCAAACAGAAAGACTACCCAATATTAAGAGCTGCCTAAAAGAAAACTATTCAATCTCTACGATAAGTCTGTCAAAAACTGGACCCCAAACAAGGTTTGACAGCTTACACCTGTAGCTGTAATTCTAGTACTTAGAAAGCTGAGGCAAGAGGATCAGGAGTCCAAGGCCAGCCTTGATTCAAGACAGTCTGGGTTACATGAGACCCCATTTCCAACAAAACAAAACACCTGATCCTGAATCTGATCAATCTCTACATTCAACTTCCAACTTACACAAAATATACAGGGCAGAGGGAAATGGGAACATGCTAAATGACACCATGGAAATACGGTCAGCGAAGTCCAGACTATGGCTCAGTTAATTAAAAAACAAAAACAACAACAACAAAAAACAAGCCTGGTTAGTTGGCTCAGCAGTAAAGGGTAATGCACTTGCCACCCAGCCTGATAGCTTGAGTTTGATCTCAGAGCCCAAGTAAAGGGAAGAAGAGGTAACTTCCACAAACCCATTCTCCAACCATGTGCAACGCCAACCCCAAAGAGAGAGACAGAGAGAAATAATAAATAAAAATCTAGACTGTTGGAAACACTACAGAAAAATGTCTTAGTTTTTTTGGCACATAAACTACAATGAAAAACACTTGGATGAAGAGTCCATAAATCAAAAGAGCCATGAGACATATCAGTAAACTAATACTGTGCCTTAGTATATCCCAGTCAAACAAACAAAATATGACATTATACAGCAACTACAATTCTGAACCTAACTGAATAAACAATATAAGAAAATTTCTGTCAAACTTTATTTTTTTTCTTGTTTGTTTTTCAAGACAGGGTCTCTTTAAATACCTCTGGCTGTCCTAGAACTTGCTCTGTGGACCGGGATAGTCTCAAACTCAGAGATCCTCCTGCCTCTGCCTCCTGAGTGCTGGGGCTTTAAAGTGCGTGCTAAGACTGAAATAGCCAATATTCTCCAAAAAAAGTTTAAGAAAATCTTATAATACATAGAGCTGGAAACGAGCCAACATTCAGAGGGCCAAGGAAGGAGGGCAGTGAATTTGAGACTAGCTGGAGATAAAAAGGGGAATATACTATAAAAAACAAAGACTTTCTGGCTGGAGAGAAGGTTTAGCAGTTAAGAGCACTTACTCCTCTCACAGAGGGCTGGGGTTCAATTCCCAGCATCTACCTGGGGGCTCACAATACAGTTCTAGGGGATCCAATACCTTCTCTTGATCTCCAAGTGCACCAAGTATGCTTATGGTACACACACATAGATTCAGGAAAAACACTCATACACATAAAAATAAAAAAAATTAAAAATAATTTTTTTAAACCAAGGAATTTCATTTGGGGCAGCTATTACTCAGATGAGCTTATACATGTTAAGCACACAGAGTAACTGGCACACAGCAAAGGTTAGCTTTATGACAAACAGAAGCTTTATGACTTCACTCAGTAAATAGCGGACCCAGTTTGTAAATGAGGAGACAAGATTCAGGAAAAAGAGGTAACTTCTCCAAAGATCCACACTCCTGATAAGAGAAAGAGCTTGGACTTCAGACCAGTCCCCACACTCAGGGCCCAGAACTCTGACTGCAGAACTGGGAAGGGGCTTCATGAAGAGAAATGAGCCGTGACTCCAAACAAGCAAGAATAAGGTACAGCTGCGAGAACTGCGGTAGAAAGGCACCCAAGACACAGAGGAACACCATTCTTGTGAAGTTCAAGGCAGCTTCTCCTAACTACTGACTGGTCTCCACGGCTGTCATTGGCATAACCTCACTAATTCAAATAAATAGCCAGAGGGTTTCGGAGGGAACAATTTTAACTGTATTCCATAATGATTTTGGACTATAGCCCAAAGTGTTAGCTAGTTAAGTGTGAGGGTCATCTCAAATTGTTTACTTGGCTGGATCCCAAGAAAGTCAGGCTGTCATCTTGGGTTTTGTGTTTCTACCCAAAAGGGAGGCTCTGCCACGGAACTTGTAAGTCACACTTGTAAGAGATTCACCACTGGGATTCGCAGTATTTGGCTTAAATCTGTTCCCCTGCCTTATTGGGGAAAGTTGTATCACTGAAGGTGGCTGTCCACGATGACATCCAAGGTATTCCGTATTCCGCATCCACAGAGGAGGCCATCTCCACAGTAAACAGATAAAAGTCATTTCAGAAGCAAGGCTTCCTGTGCCTGGGTACCTTGGGGAAAGTCCCAGCCCCATTCTAACTTGGCAACTCTGTTCTTTACATGATGGACAGGATGCCACTGATCAGCAACTTCCAGAAGCTTCTGTAGGACACAGAAGAGAACTGGCTACAAATCTCTAACTGCTTCCCATCCTTGTTTACAAAACTAGGAACCCCACAACTCTATAAGAATGAAGCACAGGGCTGGAGAGATAGCTCAGTGGTTAAGAGCACTGACTGTTCTTACAAAGGACCTGGGTTCAATACCCAGCACCCATATGACAGCTTACAACTGTCTGTAACTCCAAGATCTGACATCGTTACATACCTGACATACATGCAGGCAAAACACCAAGGCACACAAAATAAAAATAGATTATTTAAAAAAAAATGAAGCACACCAAGAAAAGTCAGCAAAATGGTCCACAGTAAACCAGTTCTTTTGCCAGGTGGTGGTGGTGCATGCTTTTAATCCCAGCACTTGAGAGCCAGAGGCAGGTGGATCTTTGTGAATTTAAGGCCAGTCTGGTCTAGGACAGCAAGGGCTGTTACACGGAGAAACCCTGTTTTAAAAAAACCAAAAAGATAAAAAAAAAAAAAAAAATCCCAGATCTTTCGGGACTAGGATGCTAGGGCAGCAGGTCATAGCTGTGGCTAGCTCTTGCACCCACCGTGGGTCGGTCTCTAACCTGCCCACTACAAGAGGCAGTGCTGCAGAACAAGAAATCCAGCACGGTGGGTGGGACCCCGGCTTCTGCTGCATTATCTTCACATTTTCCACCCCTAGCAGTTTTACAGTGGAAATAGATGATTGCTGACGATTCCTCACAACCTGAACTGAATAGAAAACAAATTCCATCAATAACAAGAGTTCTGGCCTCTTTTCCTCAAAAGCAGCAAAAAGCTGATGGTAAGTTTTTACATTTGGCTCTTCTTCCACATTCTGCTCTCTTTACTTCTCTTCATTTCAGGTGCTAATGAGTACAAAAAGCTCCTAAAATCAGAGATGGGATGAAGGCAGGAGATGTGGAAGGAGTCTTTGTCCCTGGGATCCTAAGCTTGTAAAAATCAGCATAGGCTTAAAACTGCAGATCCAGGCCAGGGTCAGATACCCTGCTTGCCTGACCCAAGATCTCCATGTTCTTTCTCACAAGACCAAGGTTCAATCAGTAGCAGCCGTGATAAAAGCCGGGGGCTTTCTGGTCAGTCAGATCTAGGCTCAAATGCCTACTTCACAATTTATTAGTCAAGACCTCGGAAATGTTTGTTCACCTTGGTTTTAAGCCTCAGTCATTTCACATGTAAAATATGGGTAGCAGTGACTGTGCAGGACTGCTATGAGACTCAGAAATGACATACAGGTACCCAGAGCTTATCATATGCCAACCCATACACTGTTCATTGAAATCTTACCATAACACTGTGAGGAAGTGATTATTTGCCAGGTTTACAGACTGGTGACATGTTCCAAAAGGTACAGAGAATTGGTAAGTGTTGGGGTTGAAAACGGGACTTGGCTTCATCTGCTCTGAAGGTTGTGGGTTTGGTTTGGAGACTGGAAATGAGCCTGGAGCCTTACATACACTAGGCACACTTTCTACCACTGCGGCACACCCAGGATCCAAGGGACGTGCTGCAAACTGAAGCAACAAGCTAGCCATTAGCATCCCAGCAAAGGCGGTGCCAGCTTGACTCACGGCACTGGAATAGGGTGCTGGGCTAGTTTCTGCCTTGTTGCTGTGACAAGATACCTGAGCAGAGCACTTGGGAGAAGAAAGGTTTATTCTGACTCACAGTTTAAGAATACTCTGTCACAGTGGTTAGGCAGGAGCACAGCTCTCCTGTGGCAGCAGCCCCGTGAGGCCACCGGTCCTGTTGCATCCACAATCAGAAAACAGAGATGGCATTTATCCTCCGATTCCGACCTCCTTCCTCAGTCTGAGATCCCAGCCCACAGGATGGTGCTTCCCACATTTAGGGTATGCTGTTCCCCTCAATTAACCCTCTCTGAAAATGCTCTCAAAGACAAGTTCAGAGGCGTCTCCTGGGCAGTTCCAAATCCGGTTAAGGTGACAGGATTCGCCATCACAGGTTAGAAACTGGGGCTCTGACAGAGTGAAACCTCAGACAAAAAGCCCATACTTTCAGACATATATGTAAGCATTTGTGGGTAAAATTGCATAATGTCTGAAATTTGCCTCAAAAAATGCAGGGTGGGAGGGAGGACGAGTGAATAAGCACAACTGGGTTGCTGATGTGAGACCCGCTGGATCAGAGTGCACAGTCATGCTGGAGCCTGTCTCCCCTACCACGATGATGTCTGAAACTGTCCATAATAAGAATGTAAAAAGCTGAAACAAAAAAAAATTAATCTTTTTTTTTCCTGAGACCAGGTTTTTCTGTTGCTTTGGAGCCTGTCCTGGAATTTCCTATGTAGACCAGGCTGGCCTCAAACTCACAAAGATTCACCTACACCTACCTGTGCCTCCCAAGTGCTGGGATTAAAGGCATGCACCACCACCACCCGGCAAATCATTTCATCTTAAGAATATGAAAAGCAAAATAGGTCTCAAACTGTGTATGCTCTGACCCGAACCCTAAGTCCCCTTGAATCTCTTTAAGAGTTACTTTAAGTTACTCTTCCTTCTTTCTTGCCTTAATGTACGATCCGAAGTGTGGCTAATCTGAGCCAGGGAGCACTAGGCAGTCTCCACCGGAAGCCAAACAGTAGCAGAACTGTAGTAGGGTACAGGGGGAGGCTGAGCCCTGCTGACTGGAGGGCCCAGAGGAGGCCTCAGGAAGGTAATAAGACTTGGCAGTGGGAAGGATGTGGGAATCTAGGGAGACTGTGGGGCTGAGAAGAAAGGGGGAAGGAGCAGGAGTGTGCCTCCAGTCTCCCACCATCACTGCCACAGGTAAGGGCAGGTGACATCACTTCAGCCCCTCTCTCCTCCTGGACTACTTTCTCCTAAAGACTACATTGCTCCTAAATGGTCATTCTCAAAAAGAAATTCTGGGCTGGAGAAAGAAAAAACAAAGGGGGGGGGGAGGAAGAAAGGGCTAAAATATCAAAACCAAAACAAACCAAAAGAATCTCCCAGAGGAGCTGGAGAGATAGCTCAGCAGTTAAGAGCACTGTCTACTATTCCAGAGAACCTGAGTTCAGTTTCCAGCATCCACATGGTGACTCACAACCATCTGTAACTCCAGTTCCAGGAACTCTGACGCCCTCTTTTGGCCTCTATGGGTACCTGGCACACATCTACAACAAACACACATTCAGGCAAAACATCCATACACATAAAAAAAAATTAAAAAGCTTCCACAGCAGTTGGGCATAGTAGCTCATTCCTTCCTTGAAACCTAGCACTTGGGATGGTGAGGCAGGCAGATATCTAAGAATTCGAGACCAGCTTGGTTCTTCATAGTGAGTTCCAGGACAGCCAGCACTACATAGTGAGACCTGTCTCAAAAAAGAAAAAAAAAGGACAAAAAACAAACAAAACCTTCCAGAGCTTTCCATTTAACTCCAAATACTTTTCACCCTCCTGATCTTCAGGATGATTGTCTCCACCTGGCCTCACTTCTACACAGAATCCACATGTGGGCCTTTTTAATACAGTCTTACTAGCACGTGCACACACCCGGTTCCTGGTAGCCTGCTTCAGCTACTAGCGCAGATCACCTCTGTGTAGGCATCCTCCCTCCATCTATCTCAGTGTGTGCCTGTTCTCAGAGCACCCCATGCTGTCCTTGAGGGTCTGCCTCCTGATGAGAAAGCTGGTGCTAGGGAGTGGAGAGGCAGCAGGCAAGGTGACTAACACCAGGTGGCCTTATCACTATTGAAGACATTAATAATGAGACCCCCTACGCAGGCAAAAAGGGTCTGTGCCCATCATCGTGGTTTCTAGAAGCAGCTGCTGGGAAAGCTGCCAGGTAACTGGACAGGTGAGGCTGCAGAGCTGAGCAGAGGGCTCCTTCTTGACCTTGGCCAAGGCAGCCATGCTGTGGTGTCCTTCAGGTGTTCATAAAGTCCACTGCTACACGATTCTGATTTAGTGCTGGAAAATGTTCTAACAAGTGGGGACTGATACCCACAGCTTGCTGCTCTCCTCGTCTCTATGGCTGCAAACCTAAAGAATATTTATGATCCCTGGGATCAGAGATTTGGTGTCTGAGAAGCAAAGAAAGGTCACAAGATAAATGAATGTGGACCATCTGCTATTGGATGGGAAGCGAGTCCCATGTTATTCAGAGTTATTCTCCCCAGTGCACAAAACGCCTGTTCTCTGGTTAAAATCTCCATGCCAACACAGCAATTTTTATTTAAGTTAGAAAAAAAAAACAACATCTACAAAGAAGGGTGAGAAGCTAAATACAAGCATGCCGGCTCACAGGGAGCTTAGAAAGACTTAAGGAAGCAGGAAGCTGACAAACAGCCCACAGTCCTCTTAGGGAAGGGGGAACTTGTACTTTCCACATTAAATCCCTAGCAACACAGCTTAATGGAGGAGAACAAACGCTCTTAGAGATGTCTGCATGGCTGCAGAAGAGGAAAACTCATGGGCTAGCGTCAGAGGAGCACCGCCTCCTTATGCCTGCTGCTCATCCAATTCCCAACACTGTGCTCTGACATTCCAGCAGATGCTGCCTGCCACAACCACACCAATCCTTCATCCTTGGGGACCAATGAGAATGCAGGATTTCCCATTAATCAGGGCCATGGACACCGAAATAGCTCATCTGACCTTTGCA